>NC_047038.1:103336801-103663540 GCF_011762595.2 Tursiops truncatus
TCTGAAGAAAAGTGAGAGAGAGAAAAAAAGGTAGCAACCCACTACATTTCTGTTACCACCAGAGTACTTAACAGTGAGGATTTGGTACTAAGCACAGCCTTAAAAATGAACTGTGACCACAGCCACAGATGGTGTTTTTGGAGTAGTTCTAATAATTTGGAAAACACTGGGTATAACCTGCTATCAAATACATGCTAACTAAAGTAGGAAAAGGAGGAAATTATGCAGAAATGTCAGCACTTTTCCACGAGCAAAAAATGAGGGCACCACGCCCATCTTCATCTGAAATAGCTAAATAATTCATGGTGAGGGGGTGCTTTCAAACCTTGTCTGAGTAATTAGCTTTCGATAACCCAGCTCTCCTCAGTACTCTGGCAAAGCAATGTGAATATTCCAGTGCTCTACTGACCTGAAGAAATCAGAATCCACTGGCACAGCTGTGCTCTGCTCTGTTGACAAGATTTTTTTCTTTTTAGTTTTAGTTGTCAGACATAGAGTAAGTCTGAATAAAAACTTCCCCAGGAAGTGAGGAAGAGGAAAAATGAAGGAAATTGTCCCCTCTGAGTTGTAGCCACTTCAGTATCTTAGGTTTTTAGAGTTGCTGTTGCTAGCCTTGAACAAACCTTGTTCACCTATTTTAAGGACCATCAGTTAATGTTGTTAAAGTGCTTCGAAGATGAAAAGCAATAAATATACAAATAAACACACCTCAGATGCTTCATATTGATTGGGGGTTGGTTATACAGTGCAAAAATATTGCTTTAGTGGTTGGAAAATCGATCCAGAGTGAGTTATCATGCCTGAAGCTGAAGGCCAAGGTCATTAATTATTGCCACCTGAGAGCCGCCCAGTGCAGCTTACAAAATAAATCTGGCCTGGCCCCAGAACCAGACCCAGAGCATGATGGAGAGTTTAGAAATACTCACAGAAAAACCAGTGTTCAAATGCAGCTGCAAATTGTGAATAGAGTTAAATAAGTTACAAAATAACTTGGTGATTTTACAATGCATCGTAAAAACTGATGTCAAACAAATTTTAAATATATACCAACCAATTACCCAGCAACAGTTTTTCCAGTGTTACTCAAAGATGTTTGCTTTGATAAATCTAGGCTGTCAGAAATTTATTGTGAGAAGGTAGATTAATCAAGTTAGCTATGGGGTATTACTGCTACTTGGACATTTAGCTGCTTACAGGTAGGGACTAGAAAGGAGAGATAAAAGCCTGAAATCCCTGAGTGCTGTTATGAATATAGGCATTCTTCTTTTTCATTCTCCCTTCAGATTCTCTTTTTACCTCCAAGGGAATTATCTCGTATTTCCCAACCATTTTGTAAATACTTATTACAAGTTTCTTTTCAGGGTATCTGATTTGATTGTGATCTCATGGATATTTTTTATTTGTGGGCATGAGGAGGTGAGGACTTCGTAGCCACAGATCTCCTGTCAAACACCATGTTCCGTGCTAAGTGATTTATATACCGGTATACGAGATAACCACAGGAGGTTTAAAGGTGAGAAAAATCAAGCTAAGACAGAATGTGTCCAAAGACATCTAATAAGTAGAACAAGGATTCAAGGACATTTTCTAATCCTAAGCTCTGCTTTTATATTAAATGTATAGATTTTTTAAATTAATTTTCACTTTCATTCCAATGTTAAATGTTTCCAGTGATGGCCTATATTACTTGGATTGCTGAAATAGGCTCAATTCTATTTTTGTCAGTTAAAAAATTATTTTGCTCTAGTACATATGTACATGCAAAATATGTGTTTTATGGGATTCATGCTTGGGGAGGACATGGTCTAGATGAGAACAATGACTTGGATGCAGGCAGAGTAGGCACTTCTGTCTAGAATATAATCTGTAGAGTCAGGAAGGAACAATGCAAAGTGAGGCTTCACCAGAGGCCAAAGGAAGAATGCGCTCTTACTGGGGCTAGAGGCTCTTGGCCACTCTTAGACGTGCAGTTCCCCACTGCCCAACACTTGTCCACTGGATTAGCAGAACTGCATGCCCCCAAAGAACAGCCAGCTGAAGGAGCCAGTGGAGGGTCAGAGGTTACATGGTGACAGTAATATGTTCATGAATGACTCAGTCCTTCTAACTCTTACTCCTTATCTTCAAAAGAGCATAGGATCAGAAAAATGTTTGCAAGTGATCGACCTAGATAATGGGCCTTATGGAATTTAGGTATTTCTTTCTCACAAGAGGCTGGTACTACTTCATTATTTTATTTTATTTATTTATTTATTTTTATTTATTTATTTTTGCGGTACGCGGGCCTCTCACTGTTGTGGTCTCTCCCGTTGCAGAGCACAGGCTCCGGACACCCAGGCTCAACGGCCATGGCTCACGGGCCCAGCCGCTCCGCGGCATGTGGGATCTTCCCGGACCGGGGCACGAACCCACACCCCCTGCATCGGCAGGCGGACTCTCAACCACTGCACCACCAGGGAAGCCCATTTTTTTTATTTTTAAATCAATTTATTCTCATTGTATTGAAAGAATATAGTATGTTTCATGGAAAGCTTGAATGCCTGTTTTTTTAATCTTCATGAGAAAAGTAGAATGAAATGAAGTACAAATGTTGTTTGATAGGGAAATTGTGTAGGAAAAATTGGAAGACCTACTTTATTGCTCATAATATGAAAATATGAACACTAAATCAAGGGGACAGAAAATGGCCAGATGAAAAACATTCTAGATGTCAGTCACAGAAGTAAATATACTTCTATAAATTGGGGAATTTATAAGCAACACCAGCAACGTCACCTAAATCTTTATTTCAATTTGATAGGTTTTGTATCAGTGGAATTTTTCAAATAAAACTGTCCTAGCTTTATTTAATTTGTAAACAGGTTTGTGTGTGTGCTGAATTTCTTGTCTGACAGTGGAAAAGATCATAATGTACAGGTTTTCCCCATAGATCACTAGGAAAATGCCAATTAATAATAATAACCACCCTTTATAATGTGCTTATCCCTACAAGAAAGTACATTACTTATAATGTACTTTCTTGTACATTACTTATAATCTTACTTAATTCTTAGTCCAACCCTATTAGGTATTTCATTCTTGCTTCAAAAGTCAGGAGAGTGGAGCTAGGGAGGGAACTTGCCCAAGGCCAAACAGCTCCTCAGTGGCAAAGTCAAACTTAGAACTCTGAGTTTTCTGCTAATGAAGTCTATGTTCTTCACCAGTCTATCCACTGCTTCTCTCCAGCATAACCTTGAATAAGTCACTCTGCCTTAGAGTTATACCATTTAGGTCAAAGTGAAGGAGAAGAAGGCTGTTTTCAATTAATGTGTTTTAGAAGAGCTGGAAATAGTTTGACTTTTTAAACTTATTTATGATGATAATAGCAAGCAAATACAAAAAGTGCGCTCTATAGTAGGAACTGTAAGTACATCACATATGTTAACTAACAATCTTTATAACAACTCTGAAATACTATGGAATAATAAGATAACCCCTGTTTTATGGATGAAGAAACTGAAGGCACATGAGATTTAAAAAGTGGGTCCAAAATTACCAAACTATTAAGCAGAGAGCTGGAACTTGGATTGAGAGACTACTTCCAAGTGATACACTTGTACCTCCCTAGTTCAGTGCTCAGGGGACAACACTGAAGATTCAGTACAGACATACATTGAATACATACAGTTGAATACATATGGTGGACTCAAACCTATCAGTCTCATCAGGTGGGAAATGAGATGACCCCCCCTCCCCGCCTTCTTACTCCATTCCATTCCCTCCATTTCTCTTTGGCAAAGCTGATGCCTGAATAAAGAATACAATCATAGAATCATTTCCAGATGCCGTTAGGCAATAATACATGGTTTCTGAACAAATAAGTCAGTGGAGCCATTCTTGAGACTTCTATAGCAAATAATGCTTAAATAAGAGAACAAACCAAAAGTGCTGACAGAAAATACATGCAGCTTCTGTGCCCAAACATAGTCTTTCTGCATTGTGCTACTGGCAATGAGAATGGGTGATAAGCAGGTAGGAGAAGGAATAGACTGCAGTACAGGTGCAATGATTTCAGTTCCTATGTCCCCCTACCTAACAAACAGCATCGGGTAAGGGGACATAGGAACTGAATTAAATCAGTGTTTATCAGACATCAGCTAACCTTCATGGGCTTCCTATATGGTTGACTTAATTTCATAAAGCAACTAACTTGTTTTTTAAGCTAAGCATCATTATAAGACATGCATATACAACTGCAAATTTGTTGATTTTTTTTCTAACATACACACACATATGTAACTCTTAAAATTTTTTAAAGTTTATCACTATGTTACCCAAAATGATCTCATGTAGCATCAGTAGCATTTGGGACTCACTTAGAAATAAGAGGTGCTATGTAGAATGGCTCAGGACTGAGAGAGAGCCTTAGAAGAAAGAAGGTAAAATAAAGCTTATTGTGTGCTGTAGAGGGTCCCATGAGAATGGGGCAAAAGGGAGAGTTAAAAGGTCTGGAGTAGCTAAAAGCCATAAAAACAAAGGGTGTCTCTGTCTTCCACAGCAAGGGCAAACTAGTAACAAGGGCAGTACAGCCAATCAGCAAGTACTAAGGAATGACCAGAGACTGTTAGGTCAGTAACCCCTGCTCAGACTAGAATCCACTGCAGAGAAGGAAGTCTCTTTTCTTTGTCTTCATTTCCTGGGGAGGTGTGTGTGTCTTTCTCTAAACAAGCAAACACCTTCTGTAACACTTGTTGTGAAACAAACATTGCCTTCTGTTCACTTCTTCGGTCTGTCTACTTGCTACTAGGAAACAGAAATAAGGGACAGATTTTTGACTGAACGCAGTATCATTCTAATTATCAAGAGTTGGGAACATTCTGCAGTGAAATAATGTGATATAAAAAGTCATAGAATGTAAGATTTAAAAATAAAGAAAAGAAACTGTGGGAGGTAAACACCACTGAGGCCCAGAGACTCATCTTCTCATGTAAAAATATTTGACTAAGATGCATATAGATTCAGAAAAACAACAACATTAATACAGAGTAGAATTTTTTTAAAGCATTGAAGTACTAGGTTGAACCTTATAAAATTGCCAATATTTGCTGTTTTCAACCAACAGATTAGACAATTTCATGGAGCCAAAATATATGCACACTACTTAGCTAGCAGGTTGACAGGGGTGAAACCAATGGAGATAGGGAACCACATTTTATTCCATATATGTCTGAGTTATCTCTTTTTACGAGGAACATGAGCGGAATATATTCATGTATTACCTGGTTTCATAGCAAAAACAATCACTACTAGCTAATAACAAATTGACTAGATTAGAAAATAGATATTTTTAATTGATATTGTCTACAAGGCAAGTTTATTTTAGTTACTGTGATAGCAAACAAGATATACCAATTGGCATAGAGAGTACCTCTTGCTTCAGCTATCTTTGGTGGCTTCCTCCCTAGGATTGCTGGGGTCGATGCGGTTCTGCTGCAAGCGGCAATGGTAGTCAGAGGCAGCTGCTGCCAGCTAGAAGCCAACGTTCACTCAGCATGTCTTACTGAAGCAATTAGTCTCCTCTTTTATCTTCTAAGGAGACTGGATTTACATAGGGCACATATCTATGGCTATATTCGTATGATGGAACACTCAACTGCTTTCTCACATGCATATTGTTTTTATGTTTTCTTGTAAATTCTTGCAAATTTATATTTTTCAAGGGCAGGGCAAAATCTATTTTTGTTTGCAATCATACCAACTATAGAAATAAGGCTTAAAAGTAAGTATTTTATTATGATAAACTTAGATTTAATACATATTTTAAAATAATATTTAAAAATAAATCAGGGATTTGAGGCCTAGGATACCGTGATGTAAATAAGTATCCTCTGCAAGTATTTTAGCTACAAAGAAACATTTCTACATTTTGATTTGAGCCTCTACTATGTCAATCATTCTAACTCTGAGTTACAAATTTATAAAATTGTAAAACTGAGCAAAGATAAATTCTGTAAGGAAAATATAATAGGTAGATGTCCCTATATTGTAACATTTTTTTCAGGACAAATGAATGAAACATACTTATTACTGCAAAGTAAGTGATGTTTAGGCAAACTCCAGGTACAAACTCTTACGTATGATAAAATAGCCTAAGGAAACGTTTGCAAGTCATTTAAATTAACAAGGGACATTTTAAAGGTCTGGGGGTAGCGTGTGGGGACACTGTCAGCAGCTCAAGAGGATCCTCTAAAAGAAAGCTGTATTTCCTGGGCTTTCAAATAGGCTAAACAAAATACATTCTTGTTTAGAGGATGCACTAGAGGAACGCCACTATTAATTATGCAAACATGTTTTTGATGGGTAAAAGAACTTGAGAATGACTCAGCAAGAGATTTCAAAACCAAATACTTCTACCTGCTTATTGAACATGTTCTTTCCAGATCTGCTCTCTTTTCTATGACCTGTGGTTAGAAGTTTGAGATCTATGAAAGGGAGGCTCCCTCTCTTTAGTGGCTTTCTGAGAAAGCCCCAGTTTTGCCAGGAACATGGAATCAGTCAGTTCTACCCAGCCCTCCCATCCTTTTACTCTTAGTTTAACTTGGAAATAATTGATACCTCTTCAACTTTAGCCTCTAATTTTTCTTTAACAAACATAAAACCTAGTCAGATCCCCTAACCAAACACTGGGTCTACCTGTCAAAGGTTTGTGTGTTTGTGTGTGTGTGTGTGTGTGTGTGTGCATGTGTTTATGTATGTACGTGTGGATGTGTATGGTTGCCTTCATATTTCCCTCTAGATGAGACTGTATGTTGATGGTAACTCAGAAAAGGGGGAGACATTTAGAAGTCAAATTAAGATGTAAAGGCAACAGAATATTTTTTACAAGTCACTGCTAAAGTGACAGTTCAAGACTTAGTTGGAAAAGAGAAGGCTCCCAATCATGAGTCCTTTAAACTTGGGGGAGGAGAAGTCCTCTCACCTATTTTGGAAACTACTTGCAGATGTAGGGAAACCTCTGAATTGCTCACAACAGGGGTTTTGCAGAGATTTCCTCTGATTTTTTTTCCTCCCCAATTTCCCACAGCCTGTGTTTGTCCTGCGTCTGCTAGGCTGACATGTGGTTTACCTCGCTAATCCTGCTGCCAGGTTTTACACACTCTCCTCCGAAGTAAAACAACTGAAGCCAGAGGATACTGAGTAACTCTGGGCATGGGCGCCAGAGCTGTCACAGAAAATTTGCTTCCCAAGCGTTCCTTCCAACTTCCCTTCCTGAGCCCGCGTGAGCCACAGCGCAGCCCTTGGCGAGGTCTTCGCGTTTCCTGCTGCTGCAATCTGTAACTGGATTTTGGAATTTTTTTTAACTGCAGTTCTGAGGATCTTAGTTCGTAGCACAACTTTGTTGGTTGGGGGACTTTGAAAGCAGTTTCCTTACCTCGGTCGCGGGGGCCCAGACACTTTTCCTCCCCTCCGGGCTGCACCGAGGCGAAGGCAGCAAAGGGGACTCGCAAGCTCCTTGTGTATTGGGGGGGAGAGGAGGTTTGAGCCGAGTTGTCACCATCCCTCGCCCACCCCCGGTCTGGCGTTCTCGGTTGGCACGTACATCATCTATTAACTACTGTTCCTGGACGCAGTGCATGATATATTCATTTTTATCTTTAGTAAATTATAAATGGAATTCTCGGCGCGCTCGTCTGTCTGCTCGTGTAGGGCTACCGAAAGGAGGCGGAGAGGAGGCTGTGGCCCGGATCCTGACCCTGATTGTATGAATAAGTAAGCAGGATGCAAGTGATTGGGTTAGATGCTGTGAAGATTTTTTTTCTTTTCTTTTCTTTTCTTTTCTTTTTTTTTTTTTTTTTTAAGTTAGGAAGAGGGTAAAAAGACAGCCGGGGTGGGGGGGGAGAAGGCAAACAGTGCATCCCCAAATCCTCCCACTTTCGCCCTTCTCGCAGCCAGTTGCCGTGCTGCTTCTGCGGCTTTTAAGGTCTGGCGGCGCAGGGATGTCTGCCCCCCACCCGCGACCGCGGTCCCCACTTTCAGCTCAGACGCGTTGATGTGCAGAAGGGTCTCGTCCTCCCAGGGCGGCGCCGGGTCTTGGGTGCGGGACACGCGCGGGGCCTGAGCCCGGGGACCTGGGAGCCTGAGCCCGGGAGCCTGAGCCTGGGGCAGCCGAGCCGTTGAGCCGCAGGAAGGACGGCCGCGGGGAGGCAGCCTGGCCGCGCGCCCGCCCGGACCCGCTCCGTACCTGCCCCCGCCCGCCACCTAGCCCGCGCCGGGGGACAGGCCGCCCAGCCCTCTCTCGGCCCGACGGCGCCCCATGTCCCCAGACACCTGAGCGCCGGCCGCGCCGAGGAGCCTCCCACGAGGACAGCCACCGGGGCCCTTCCTCGCGAGGAAGATGGGGCTGGAGACGCTTTCCCTGGGGATGCTCGCGTGGCTGGTGGCCACGGGGGCTGTCCTCTCCGCGGAGCTGGGGGTCTGCGCCGGCCTCGACTATGACTACACTTTCGGTGGCAACGGAGAGGAAGAGGCGGAGGCGCTGGACTACAAGGATCCGTGCAAAGCCGGTGAGTGCCCTCTCGGGGCGAGACAGCGGGGGCGCGGCTGGCCCTGGGAGGGCGCCGGGTCTCACCTGTCTCTTTCCCAACCCCTCCCCACCCCGAGGGGCCGCGCCGCCTCCTTTGCCGCAGCTCTGCGCCGGCGGGACCGGGTGCCAAGCTCTGTCTCCGAGTTTGGGGACCTCCTGGAGTTCCTACACCCCACCCCCCACCCCCGCCCCGGCGCGGCGTGACGAGCCGCGGACGCAGCAGCCACGGCTCTGAGTCCAGCGCCCGCGGCCCGGCGCTTCTCTGGCGGCGCCGCCCTGCTGCCGGGCGCCCGCTATCCCGCGCTTGGGCGGGTGGACTTCACGTCGGGACACCTTCGCCCCCTCCCGGCCAGGGTCCTGTGTGCGTCCCAGGCGACAAGGGGATGGCGACGTCCTCCAAAGCTCCCCCGCTGAATGGATTCAGCGCATTTGCCCATTTCAAGAAACCCTAAAAACACTTCCAAGTTGCCGTCCCATTCAAACTCGTTTCTCGCCCCCACACCCTGTTTGCACCCTTAGACCTGCGGTGGCACCGAGACGCCCCGCCCGGCCCTTCTCCCGCAGCCTGAGGTCAGAGTCACACGCCCTGGCCCCGGGCCCTGTTCCACTTAGGTGAGGCCAAGGTGAACCTGGGTCGGTGGACCCACCATTCACTTTGCGAGGAAAGTGATCACGAGGGTCCTGGGGCCGATTAGGTGAGTGTCTGTAAACAGAAGGCACGTTCTGCCGCATCTCAAGAGGAAGGGAGGGCAAAATCCCCAAAGTAGCATTGCCGCTCCGATTCTGTGCGGATGGTCTGCCTGCGATGTCTTCCTTTCCTTAGCTAGGTAAACCTCTTTTGACCTCTCTTGGGCCTGAAGTTAGGAAAGATGTACGCAAATGAAGGAAAATGCTGGAAATTCCCTTGTTAACTTGTACCTTTGATGGCACATTGTTCTGACAAGGAGGGTATGTTTGTGACAGGGAACATATGTGTTCGCGTTGTCAGATCTTTCCTGGTGCACTCTTACTGCGCGTACTTCTTCAAAACTTGGAGTAGCTTAGCAGAAATACGTCAGTCTGGAATTCAGAATTCTGATTTAATTCAATTTTGCTTATAAGTTTCCTCATCACCTTTAACACTCAGTCTATCCCACCAGAAGTTTCCTAGGCCTTCCTTGATAGTTTAGAGGACAAGACACCTTTCTGCTGTGGTTGGGCAGCCAGAACTCAGTATACAACTCCCTTAAACCTACTTTTTATTGAAAAATTTGTTTTGAATAATGTTTGCAGCTGGGTGGAAATTGAGGGTTTTCTTGTTTTAGGAAAGGTAGAAATGAAGTATATTATTTCTAAAGATTGTCTACAAAAACACCTATTCTGATGCTCTGTTGTGTGAAAGATTCAGCCAGCTACCAATATAAGAAAATCAGGGCTTATCTATACATTGATCTGATTTCAGGAAAATAAATGTAGTTTTCTATACACATTAAAGTAAAAGCTTATGCTTTAAAAAATCATTAACTTCAAATATGCATATATTATAAGAAGTATCAAAAGTTAGCTAATTCATTTTCAGAAGTTATGTTGTTTCAGGCTTATCTTAACATTAGAAATTGTATAGAAGAAGGTTCTGTGAACATGTGTGTTTTTCTATTTAAGAGTGCAATTTTACAATTTAGTTGTACCATGTGTATTGAAACACACCTCAAGCATGAATGTCTATTTTCCTCAGCACATAAACATCCAGGCAAGATAAAAACAACAACAATAACAACAACCTTAAGAGCATTTACTTTTATTTTTCCTTTACTACTGGTTTATTTTATTTTATTTATTTTGGTTTATTTTTGAACAGAGCTGTTGAGGATAAAACAGCAATAAAACCAAATTTGTATGGATTATTATTCTAATCTTATTTCTTCCCAATTTTTGAGTACAAGAGGCAAACCTGTACATGTGTGTAATGAAAGAGATATAAGAATGGCCCAAGTGGAAGACTGAGAAGTATGGCCAAAATCTGAGATCACTTTTAAATGATCAACCCTGCTTTTTTAACTTAGTGAAATGAAAGGCTTTAATTTACCATCTTGGCTAAAGAGTAGCAAAATCTTAGTCCCTCTTTTTGGCACTGTATAAGACAAATAAAAGTAATAACAGGGAAAAATTAAATAGTGCATTGAAATCCCAAACAAGAGTCAAAAAAAGGTCACTAAAATAAGAAAGATGAAGACAGATATGTGAAAGATAGCCAAAAAGCAAGAGGGGGTGCTCTCCAGACTCCAGGATCCTTTGATCTGCCCTTCCCCAAGAGCAGAGTGGAGGGCATGGCCCACTGAATAAGGTGCCCTTCTCTAACAGGGGTCCTAAGGTTCCTGAAACTGTATGGTGGCTTGATGTCATAGTGACTAGCATAGCTTTATGGTTTCAGAGCACTTTGAGTACATTATTTCAGCTCAATGCACAGCCCAAATAGTGGAATTTGTTAATATTACCATTACCCAGATAGGAAAACAGTTGCTCTATGAGCTCAAACCCATTTGTTAACGTTACCCAGAACTTGATTCCAAGTCTCCTTGCTCAAAGTCAGCTTGTATTAAACAACTACACTGTATTCTTAGCTGGCCTTTTGGAGGCCTTCCTTGAAATGCAAACAACAGAAATTTGTCCAGGTTTATCTGAGTCTAAACTAATAAAAGTGCAGTTACTTTCATTAACTGATATGAATGAAATGACTAAGAACATAATTTCATCTTTTCTAAATACAGTGAGAATATAAAGTCCTTGAGGACAGAGAACGTAACTGATTTTTAATGTTTATCACAGGGATGGATTAACATTGTTAGATATCTGGAAAGTTCTCAATACTTTCTCATATCTATAGATTATTAATATTGATCTTCGTCCCTCATTTACATCTCATTCTAACCAAGATCAAATGTTACCCAAGGAGAAATATTGTTAAAATTATGCCATCCTTAATATATTTGTGAAACAATATAACTTGTATGCCTTTCAAAACTCTGATTTGAAGTTCATGAAACTATAGGACAGAAAGGAAGAATTTGTGTTAATTTAACTTTGCTTTAGAAAGAAATTTTTGATATAAATAGAAGTAGATAAGTCAGTGTAGCACAGCCTCAGATGTAATTTGTATAGCCAAATCCATTAGGACAGAAAAGAGGTAATTGATCTCTATATATAAACAGACACAAAGATGCAGATAATTCAAAGGAATGTCTCTCTTGCACATTAAGGTGTCAGCACAATACATAGTCATCTGAATTTGCAATCAGATTTCTCTTACTTTCTCTAGTTCAAAAGGGTCCTGTGGGATACTGAGAAGCTGATGCTGCAGGAGGTCATTCCAGAGCAGAGACTGAGGTGTCCTGTTTCATTGCTGTACTGTACCAGTAGATGTTAATCTGCGTATCTGTGAATATCTGTGAAGAGCCTGGGCAAATTCAGTGTGCAAATTAATCTCTCAGATTTGTCTATAGATTACCTGGAAAAGCAGACACCTGATAAACCAACTCTGTGTTCTCTCCCTACTCCCTACCCGCTTCCTTCCTCCCTCCCTCCCTCCCCAAACCTTCCTCCCTTCTTTTCTCCTTTTGTATTTAAGGGGGTATCAGGAAAGCACAGGCAATTGGAAATATAATATCTAAAGAGGAAGAATGAATAAATTAGAATTTTGAATGATGAGTAGAGGCTGATAAGACTGATAAGGAAGGGTATCTTTATCCTCTTAAACAAGTGTGAAAACTCTGAAAAAAAGACTTCCCTACCTTTAATCTTCTGAGTAAATGGTTTATTTTTCTTGAAAAAAATCCAAGCATGATTAAAGGTCAGTGACTTGCAAGGTTAAATCTGTCTTTAGAGTGGCATATGCAAGCTTGTTTATATAGAAATAGGCTTTTGGTATCCTAAAGGATTATTCTTCCTGCTATTCTTTATAACCAGTGTCCTAATGTCCTAGTATACTAATTCTTAGGGAAATTTTCATAAATTTATAATCTCTCAGTAAGATCTTATCATTTTTTGGTTCTCAGTGTTGTACTTTCTAGCTTCATTGGCAGCCTCCCAGGTATGGCATTTTAGAATTTGATGTTTAACCCTATGTCTACTTTATTCCATCATAATATTAAATATCCAAACATATATTTACTGCCTGGCACCTCTTTAGGTTGCCAAACCCTCATGTTAAAAATGTATTTCATAGAGCTGCTTCTCTTAGCTAGTCTCTTCTGTTTTAGTTTTCATTCCTCAGATCTTGATTTTTTTTTTCTCCTCCTGCCTCTAGTGCCAACTCAGAAGTGGTCAAAATACAGTTTTTGCAAAAGGGATGGATAAGAATTCTGTAGAGTTGAATTCTATTCATCATTTGCCAATAGTAATTCTTTAGCCCTTGTCCTGAGGGCCTACATTGATTTTTTTTTGGTCCACCAATGGCAGTTACTGATATTAGTTAGGAATAAGATAGATTGTTTTTTCTTAAATATATCCTCTCAGTCTAAGATGGCTCTAAAGCTCCTTTTTGTTTGCTTGTTTACACAGTCTCCTGAGATCTTCCCACTTTTTGTCTCTGAAGAGGGTAGTGTGCTTTACAAATTCAAAATTTAACTGGCATCCCTTCTGTGAGGTAGTTCCTGTAATAATTCATGGAGCTTTTATGGTTTCCCTTCAAGTAGGTGCTCTTTGAGCCCTCCTTTCTCTGTTTAGGCCTCCTTAACCCACAGTGGAACAGTTAAAAGTGGGTAAGAGCTAGTGAAGGCTTTTTGAGAAAGTTAATATATAATTCCACAACTTTTCCTCTTGCCCTCATAATGGCTCACTTTTCTACAAAAGTTTAGTATATACCATATATAGTTTCTTCTACAGAAAACATATTTTCTTCCCCCATTGTGTATGTATGAATCTGATTTTTGTACATCTTAGCAACTTTCCCTGATTTAAAATTTAGACTCACTTGTTTGTAGTTACCACTATATTCTTTGTAAACCTTAAGAATATTAGTCACATTAATGATCCTTTAGGCCTCTCAATCAGTGAGTGTACTGGACAGGGGTTACCCTTCAATGTTCCTAGAACTCAGGTAGATAGTATCAGATGCTAGTGATTTACTATCATTAATTTTTTTCTTTTTAGACTGTTATCTATTGTTTCTAATAGTATATTAGCACCATCTGCTTAAAACGTTTAAAACTAGGACCTTCCCTAAGCTTTTCTAACAATGCTTGGAAAAGATAGAGGCAAATAATCCATTTAAAATGCAACCTTGCACATCCTGCTGGGACCATCTGGTGTCTGGGGAGGTGGGGGAAGGGAGCTCTGCTGCTCCCCCAAACTGTAAGGAAGGCCCCCGCCCACAGCATTTTGAGCCCACAGTGAGGCCTGGGCTAGGCCAGGGCTCAGGTGCCTGGCCAGATTCCTGGGGATATGAGATTTCCTCTACTAGGGGAATTTTGAGGACCCTTACAGCTCTTTTATGTTCCAAGATCTGGAATTAATCATGGACTTATCCTTCCTAAATTAAGGTGTAGAGAGTTCTCTCCCCAACCCTGGATACAATAGAATGATTTAGCAATGTGGCTTCGGTGGTTTATTTCCTTTAGTTATCTATTGAAGAATGCTACGAGAGGAGGAACATTAAAAATATAATTTTAACTCAAAGCTATGAAATAAATTGCATAGAATGTGTTCTTTCTCAGAAATCAGAAGTGGGGGCTCCTTGCTTATTTATTTAGTTCTTGACAACATCAGCCCTGAAAGTGGGATATTGACTATTAAATTTTGAGACATTGTGGGCTGGCTAATGGAATGCTTGCTTTGTCAGCTCCTTACAAAATGTGTACTAATCCTGCCAAGCTGCATTTGTATTAAGAAGTATCGTAAATTAGGTGTTAACTGAAATTCAGAAAGTGAACCAATGAGGTGTTTGTCTTAATCAGCTCTTCTCCTGCAACTTACATTTATAGTTCAACCTAAAATATTTGCTATTGACCATATTAAAAAAAACACAAAACTTCTCAAATGATAATCGTTCCAAAAAGTTGAAAGCATGGTCAGAAGTGTTTCTAAATATACTACTTTTCCCAAAACTAAATCTAATTTTATGTATTAATATGCTACTAAAGCATTCATCTCAATGTTTGAAAATGACATTTCAACAATTTCTAACACACTGCCCCATTTTACAAATCAGGGAGTCATTACGGAGGTGGAGACACAAAGCATGTATTTACTATCAGTGTCTTCGGTGTTGATGAACTTCCTATTGATGACACTTAATTTGTGTGATGAGGGAGGAGGATGTGGAATAGTTTTTGTATTCCTTACATTTCTCACTTTTGTTAAATTTCAGCACATGGATTGTGTGCCACGGGGGCACCTCGAATGGCCCCTAGGCTGGTGGTTGATATCAGCAGGTTCTGAGTTCTCTTTCGCCATGAGTGGATTTGGAGTGTTTATTAAGATAATCCCGGCCCTTGTGCAGCATTGGAACCACCTTGGCCTTAGTTCAGTCAATTGACTATCCTGAAAGGAGGGAGCTCCATTCCTCTACCCTGATCTTTCTGATCCAAATGCCTAGTAGTTGAAGTTTATGGTTTTGTGTTTTATACTCAGATTTTTGTGTTATTAAGTATCCCTCACTGCATGAAAGTTAAATACCAGGGAAGAGCATCATGCAGAACTAGAAAAGAGCCAAATGGAGAAATTTCCAGAGAATAAATCCTTGGACTCCATATACCTCACATATCTAGGAATTGCCTTCATGACTCATGTCAAAGTAACATAGCTCATATTTTTACATTGTAAAAAGTCTCATGTCTTCACCATACCCTTATCAATTAACATTATTGTTAACCCATTTGGACACACCCATTTGGACTCAGAAGGATCCAGAGTCTGATCTGCCATCCCAGTTGATAAACAGTGAGAACTTGACCCCAGGTTTGGTATGTGATGCCTCTCTTTTTATGAATCTCCTTTGCTGGCTCTCCAGTCAGTACAAAGGTATTCAGACTGGCAATTGAAGTGATGGTATTTGTGCCATGTGCATTCATCCACTGTGATTTTCTTTAGTAAGGGTACATCTTGCCTTCAACGTTCTTGCATTTTATAAGCCATATACTGTACTGTCAGAGTAAGGCCAATACTTACTTTCAATTGTATGGAATATTGGGCAGGCCCTACTCCCTTTCAAGAGGGTATTTCTTAAGTGTAGAGTCACAAATGAAATACCTCAACTACGTGTAAGACAAATGAAAATGAATACGACTAATTCTAATAGAGATATATTTGAGTGCAAAGTAGTCTAGGGGAGAAACTGCTATATGTTGCCCCAAGTATATAAATTGTGACAGCAGGCTCTCCATGTTGTTTAAGGTGGGGGTTGAATCGGATTTGAGTAGAATTCAGTCATTAGTGTCTTGTTCCTGGCACAGGCCCTGGCGTTTTATGTGGTACCCATTAAATTGTTTCACATTTTAGATTGCTCTCTGAGTATTCATTGAATTCCTGCTTATGAGCCCATAAAGAGTGTGAAGAACATCCTTTCAAATGCAGGCTGTTCAGGAAAGTGGTTTACAGTGTACATTATATATGTAAATGATGTGTGAATGCCTTTGAGAAAACAAATATGCTGTAAGAAAGTACCTAAATAACTTTATCTTTTCAATTCCAACTTGCCTAAAAGCCCTCAGGTCAAAAACTTGAAAGCTTCGACTGCTCATAGAGTTAACTAAACTTCTTGGGACTCCAGTCTGGTTTCCTAAGAGTAGGAAGTCTGGCACATTCAAAATATATAATATGTGTAATATTTACTATATTACAGTTTCTTAGAAGAAAACATATTACTGTTAGCAAATTATCATGTTGTCTAGGAGGAAGATTTTCTGCTTGTACTTTTTCTCTAACAAATGATTAAGAATGAAACTGGTAAAACAGTTTTTCTAAACCTAAGAACAAGGGGAGGTTTTCCTTTCATATTTACTTTTTAGTCCCAGGAGAAGAAATAATATATATTTGGATCTCCATGAAGTGTGGCCTGCAGGCAGTCATCAGGGGAAGAATAATTAGGATTTGCCACCTGGAATGGGTAACAGAAGTAATGACCTAAAAATCAGGGGTCTTGTGTTGCATTATATTTCTATGCGCAAAGAGATTGTGAGCCGTTTGCTGGGGGAACAAGTGACCAAGAATTAAATGCAGAAAGAAGATTCTGATTATAGGCTATACCTCCCGTGTGTCCCAGGATTTAAATGTTTATAATAAGAACAGATTTCTCGTGTATATGAAGGTGGAATGGAGCATCATACACAAAGCTGTATGCTTCATAAACAAGTATCCTTTAATACCCCTTATTTCTGTATTGCATGGTACCTGTAGCTTAGTGCTTTATGATAACATGTGTTATGTTACCCAATGATAGAATCAGAATTTGAATCCAGAATTCTGGATTCCATGTGCTGCCATGATGTTTCTTCCTTTTTCTTCTTCTCCCTCTTCTTCTTCTTCCTCTCCCTCTCACCTTCCTCTCCGTCTTTTTCTTCTTCTTTTGGTATGAGGGCTTTTTTGCGACTTGGGGATGGCTTCAAAAATCATTTTCTTGGGCCTCCCTGGTGGCGCAGTGGTTGGGAGTCCGCCTGCCGATGCAGGGGACACAGGTTCGTGCCCTGGTCCGGGAGGATCCCACATGCCGCGGAGCGGCTGGGCCCGTGAGCCATGGCCGCTGAGCCTGCGCGTCCGGAGCCTGTGCTCCGCAACGAGAGAGGCCACGGCAGTGAGAGGCCCGCGTACCGCAAAAAAAAAAAAAAAAAAAAAATACGTGGTTACCTTTTTCTTTGTTTACAAATTAGGAGAAGCAACAGCAAATGATAAAACAGGTGAAATGAATATCTAGGTTTTTTTACTTACACTATTCTACCGTGGTTTCAAAAAGCAAATGTAAATTTTTATTTCTTTACATAATTCTAAGTGGGTAGTGGTATGTCAATTGGAAAACAAACTGGACTGGTAGTTAAGAAATGTAATTTCTACTATTGGTTCTGCTGTTGTATTTTCACGTAACCTTGGGGACGTCCCTTGATTTTTCTTTACCTTAGTCTCTGAGACTTAGAAATCTCTAAGCCTGTTCAAGTCCCAAAGTTTTCAGAATCCTGGTTTCTCTGACATCAGAACAAGAGCTCTTCTGATGTGGTACCAAGAAATCTCAGGGCCAGTGACTCACACTGTCCACTCAGAGGAAAGGGAAGATTTTACACCTCTTCAGTGGTCAGTCTTGATAAAGCCTGAGGTTTCTCATGGTTCCAACCAAATCATGACAGCCACCAGGTTGCAGCTTCAATAGGTTGTGCAGTTCCTTGACTTGACTTTGCCAAAATTGGCCTTGAAACCAATTTATGCATAATTTCCCACTGCTCTTTTCCAACCTCAGTCCATCAGTAAAAATCTGCCAGAGTAGTGACAAGTTATGTGGGCATCACATATGTGCTTATCAGAGCATGTTAGTCTCACAACAGCATCAGAATTGAGTGTTGTTCAGTCAGATTTGTATGTTGGATGAGCAGAACATGGCCAGTGGATGGAAAAAGTCCAATTCTTTCAAGTTTTATATCAATATTCATAATGAAAAGAACAAGAAATTTAGGCAAGGAAATTGCAGGAAAGTTTTTCTGGCTGTAATCATTTTTACTAAATACACGACATATTAAAAGACACATTATATTAATCACTTATATCTATCCTTGAAAACATTCTTCCACTTGGCACAAGAGGATGATGCTAATTATCTTCATAAAATTCAACTTCTCAGACCTCCAGTTTACTGAATTATCTAGTAAGAGACTACTCTTTTCATCATGTTAACTTATGTATATATTTTTTTAATGAAGAGTCTCAATTCTCAACCAAGTCTTTACCAAAGGAAGTTTTCATTATTGAGCTTTTATAATAGTAAAGAACGAACTCCAATAGAAATTCATAGCATGACTCTAGGTAATGTAGTTTAAAGAGCACTGGATATTGTGCCAGGAGACCTAGGTGTAAGTCTTGACTCTTCTGTGTTTAATTACATTATCTTGGTCTACTTACTGAACATTTCTGAACCTAAATTCTCTCATTTGTAACATGGGGGTAGTGATACTTAGTCCATAAAACATGTAAGGGCAAAATGCACAAGGTCTTGGTAAACTGTGATGCACCATACAGATGCAAATTAACACAACCAGTATTTTGCAACTGATACGTTTCAGGAAGATGCTTGAAACAAATAAGGTGTGTTCCCTTATAGTAAGGATTTCAGTATCTGCCAGAAAAAAAGCAACATGTGTTTCAATTATCAATATGAATGTGTAATAAACAAAATACTGTGGTAACACAGAGGAAGGAATTCATTAATTATATTTGGAATAGAGAAGGCTTGTAAGGGAAGGTGGCATTTGAACCGAATCTTGAAGTCTTGTAGTATTTTTCCTGGAGAAAATGTGATGTAAAACTTTAGAATCAAATAACTAAATAAAAATTGAAGTTGTGAAGATTCATGGACTTTTATGAAAGGACAGTAAGTGGTAAATAATCTAATGTGGGTAGGGTATGTTAGGGTTTGTGCTTTGGCAAGAAATGATTCTGTTAGGTGCAATGTAAAGGATCTTGAATGCCTAACTAGTGGGTGTGAATTTGATCCCCTTGGAAATGGGATGGGGACTTACTGAAGTTTTGAAGCAGGTCATTGGCTTGATAACAGCCAGATTTTTTTAAAGATAAGTGAGGATGTGAAGGATGGTCAGATATAGTTGATGTAGGAAGTAAGGAGCAAGTGGGAGGAGGGAAACATGCTGGAGTAAGAGTAGAGGCAAGTGTTGATGAGTGCTTTCATATGCACTGTGTCAGCAGTTGTAGAAAAGAGGGCTTCTATTTAAAAGACCAGTCAACAAGTGGATAACCTTGGGGTGGAGGTCGAGAGATATAAAGAAAAGGAAGAGTTCAAGATGATGTCTTCGTGGCTGCCTACGTGAGTGGCGTGAGAAACTGGTACAGATGAGCCACGTAAGAAACAGGATAAAAAACGCATTTGTGTTTTGTAAAGCAAGTAAGTTTGGATCTCTTTGAGTTGCACAAAATTTTTGATGTTTGTTATGCAGGTCTTGGCCTGCTGTTGTTCTTTAGGAGTAGATTGGTTATATCTGAGCTTTTGTATTCTGTATTAACTTTGAAATCAACTCATCATGTCCCACTGTTTGGATTTAGATGAGAATTGCATTGAATCTATGGGTTACTTTACAGAGAATTATTTTTATGATATTGAGTCTTCTAATCCATGGGTATGGTATATATCTGCATGTTTAGGCATGTTCTTTAATACTCTTAATATTTTTATCTCTAAAGTTTCTTTCTTCATGTTTGATAGACTTATTCACATATATTTTCTACTTTTGATGACATTTTGATATACAATTTTATAAAATTTCTCTTTTAAGTCATTTGCTGCTCTTGTGTAGAAATGTATTAGATTTTTGATGTAGTTAATTTTTATCCAAAATCTTTTCCAGTCTCTTATAAATTTTAATAATTTATCTGTATATTTTTCACATAGGTAATCAAATCATCTGAAATAAAAGTGTAGCTTTGTTTCTTCATTTACAATTCCTGTGCTTTTAGTTTAATTTAATTTATCTTACCTTATGTGCTGATAGTCTTCCAGTGTTACATAGAAGTGATAACTGAGACCTAGTTTACTCTGTTCCCAGTTTTAAAGAGAATGTTTTCAATTATTTATCAATTATGCTACTTGGTGTCTTTTTTAAAAATAGGTACCTTTTGTCAGATTAAGGATTTCTGCCTTTCCTGAGATGATATAATTATCCTCATTTCACCTTTTAATGTGGTAAATTAGAATAATTGATCTACTAATATTAACCCACTATGTATTTCTGAGATGAACCCAATTTGATCACAAGCTATCATTCTTTTCATATCCCTATATTCAATTTGTTATTTAGTTTGGAATTTTTGTTTTATGGTCAGTAGTTAAACTGGCCTGAAACTTTTCTTCTTCTATTGTTCTTGTTAGGTTTTACTGTCAAGGTATGTTTGCCTTATAAACACTCTGGAACAGTTTGTGGAAGATTGGAATTATTTGTTCCTTTTAATGTATTGAAAGAGTTTCTCTTTGTTTCTGTTGGGTTTCTGGGAGTACTAACAATTCAGGACAAGTTTAAACTAAATTTTCTGCTTACGTTTATTGGACTACCATGGTAATATAAATTTATAATGCAAAGCTACTTTGGGGGTGATTTTTGCTTATGAGATTTCAGAGGATATTAGCTTTTCTCCATTCTACTTAGGTTCAAGCTTTCAGAAAATCAGTTTTTGTGAAGTTACCTGGGGTACTGTGAGTCCCAAATTTGGGAGTCCCAGATTTTTGAGAGCTTATTCTATTATTCTTTTCAGCTTGGGTGGACCTTGGACTGTGTCTTCTGTCCTCTGAGCCCTGCTTGACAACAAAATTCAGTAGCCATGTCAACCAAGCTTGGCACATGCCCTCAGTTGAGGGGTGGCTTTATTTAGTCTTCTGCTTATCTGTCTGGATTCCCTCCTTCACTCAGCCATGAAAATGTTTTACTCATGTTGTCATACATTCAGGGAGATTTTTAAAAGTATTTTATCTAGCATTTTTAGTTATGTAGGAAGCTCAGCCCCATAGTACCTAGTTTGTCATTTTGGCAGAAACAGCAGTCTTTAAAAGGGACTTTAAAAGTTAAAAAGAACTTTAAAATATTAAACATCATCAGGACATTTCCTTCTAGATCTTAAAAATTATGATGATTAAATGGCTTTATTTAAAAACTCATTTATCATTGTTTATTAAATATAACCATAGGTCTTCTATAAGAATATACCATATGTCTACTTTGGTTAATTGGTAATTTCATAATGATCGAGGCACCATTTGTCTTATCTGACCTTTCAGGATAGCTATGCACAAGAACTCCAGAAGTTTCATGAATTTTGTGTGACAACTTCATTGTAAATGTACACTTTTTTTTTTTCTTTTTGCTGTACGCGGGCCTCTCACTGTTGTGGCCTCTCCTGTTGCAGAGCACAGGCTCCAGACGCGCACGCTCAGCGGCCATGGCTCACGGGCCCAGCCGCTCCGCGGCATGTGGGATCTTCCCGGACCGGGGCACGAACCCGCGTCCCCTGCATGGGCAGGCGGACTCTCAACCACTGCGCCACCAGGGAAGCCCAATGTAAACATTTTTATACCCTTCACTTGAAAGGATTCAATTCAGATTTCACAGGGGAAGAACATCCATGTGTAAGTCAAACTAGCCATTGTGATTTGCAAGGGAAAGATGCACTGCTTGAATGAAGCAGTGTGCAAGTTATCTGCACTGACTTGCTGCCTTTAGGCAAATTTGATTACTCTAATCTTGCAGGATTATGCTTTTCTTAAACTTTCCAGTGAGGTAGATTGGGAATCTGTTTCTACATCTTTTGATATTTAATGTATCTGTTTTACCAATTTTGAAAAAATAGAGAAGCAACCCACCATCATTCGATATCTTCAATTTTTAAAAAAATTAATAAAGTTTTTTATTTAAAATAAGAATAACTTCTTTGGGGCTTTCCTGGTGGCGCTAGTGGTTGAGAGTCCACCTGCCGATCTAGGGGACACGGGTTCGTGCCCCGGTCCGGGAGGATCCCACATGCCGCAGAGCAGCTGGGCCTGTGAGCCATGGCCGCTGAGCCTGTGCGTCCAGAGCCTGTGCAGGAGTAACTTCTTTAACCTCTTCTCATATGACTATTCAAAGCTTTAATAATACAATTTTAACCTCAATTGAAATTTACTCATTCAAACTTTCCTGTATTGCCTTTTTAGTTACAGGACCTCAAATGAAATCTTATTAAGTCATAGAAATGTAGCTCTGAATGTACTTTTAGAGGTTATAACCTCAAACTCCTCATATTAGAGACACTATAATATTTTGAAGTCCTAACCAATCCCAGTTATCATGCTTAACCTATTTTGGAGGAGGTTATGCAAATCGATGAAGTTGGTGGTGGTGACTTGTGTATATGAAAAGAGGTAGATTAGAAAGGTCACTGCCATACACTGTGTCATTCACTGATTCGTTATTGTTTCCTGAAAATATGCCGTTAATGATTGCTTTGAATTAAGCACTGCTCTTTCTATGCCTCTTTTCTTTTAACACAAATACTCTTTGCTGGGTAAATGTTAAGTCATTAACATGAAAATCATTAATGTGAAAGATCAGACCTGTTTCATAAACATACTAGGAACACAGAAAATAAGGTGGAGAAAGCAGCTCTGAGGACAACCCTAGCCTACTTTACCACTTTGCTTTTGGGTAGCTCCTAGTCTGGGTACTCCAATGACTCTCTTGCCGTTTAAATTTTTGCATTCCTTATATTGGTGCCTCTGCATTATGCTCAGTCATTCTTAGTGAGCCTTGATCTGGTTTGCGTTTATAGAGATTTTTCTTCTCTAAAAGAAAGTTTTAGAGATTTCATCTTTAAGATGGTAGCCATTTCCCTCAACTTCATTCTTTCTTTCTTTTTTTTTTTTAAATTTTAATATAGTTTATTTTTTTTTTAACATCTTTATTGGAGTATAATTGCTTTAAAATGGTATGTTAGTTTCAGCTTCACAACAAAATGAATCAGTTATATATATACATATATTCCCATATCTCTTCCCGCTTGCGTCTCCCTCCCTCCCACCCTCCCTATCCCACCCCTCCAGGCGGTCACAAAGCACCGAGCTGATCTCCCTGTGCTATGCGGCTGCTTCCCACTAGCTATCTACCTTACGTTTGGTAGTGTATATATGTCCATGCCTCTTCATTCTTTCTTTTAACTCCAAATTGTATTTGTCATTTTAAGTCATTAGTGAGCATGTAAGCTAGTACTGAGTTTTTGAGCGAGACTATCACTTGATAGTCTTATAAACTTCCATAGAATGATAATAAGTTTTAAAGTGCTTTTTTAGTAGGTTTTCTAAATGAGTGTTCACTACTTAAATAAAATTTGATCCAAATTTAATGATAATATTTCTTGATATGGGACTGACTAAAATCATGCTAAATTCAAGCTGTGTAAATTTCTGCTTCTGAACAGGATAGAGTAACAGGGACCAGATTATCACTGTGCTTAAAACTGTACAAAATATAAGGAACAATAGTTCCCAAGACATTGGAGATCAGGCAACAAAGGAGAGTGGTCGTTGGGAAATAGGAAATAAATGAGGTGAGCCCTATGACTGCCCCAGCTTACTATGTATACAACAGGGCTGGAGAATCCAGGCAGAGACCAGAAGTTTCCCTGTTGAGGAGATGGAGCTGGGAGTCCAGAATCCAAAGAAGCTAGAGTTTATGAGGCAAAGTACCAGAGAGGAGAGAGCTGCATGGAGAAAATTTTGGAGACCTGCAGAGAATTCCCAGCAATGTCCAACCTGAATACTCAGCAGACTAGTGATTAGTGCATATATGTAAAAAGACTACCCAATACTCAGGAAATAACTACCCAAAAGGATAAGAGGGAAAAATCCTTGGAGCTCACATATAGCTGGTAAGAATGCTCTGTTGTCACCCAGGAGAGTGGAAAAACCTCATAATTTACTGGACATCAGATAGAATCTGAGAAGGGTTTTTCCGCAGTATTGGGAATAGCTCTACCCTAAACCCTGCTCTGGTCCTACCTAACAAAGCTTGAAAAAAAGATCAGAAAAGATCCAAGTAATTTAACTGCTTCCCAGAATAAAACTCAAGAGTATTTATAGGAATATAAAGATATCCAGCAACCAACAAGTTAAAATTCAATCAGCATTGCTTCTGGCATCAAATCAGTGTTCCAGCATTGTTTTAAGAGGCAAAAAAAGAAAAAAAATATGGAAACAATGAGAATGTCTAACATTAGGAAAATGGTTGACTAAAATATGTTATATCCTTAGTAAAAAATAAAAAGAAGATATTGAAAAGAATTAGTTAAAGCATATATGTGTTGATTCAGCTCTCTAAATCAACACATATATGCTTTAACTAATTCTCTATATTCATGAGTTAATGAATGAAAAATAAAAGCAAGCTGCAAAAAACCCCACAAAAATTATATATTTTGTCTATATATTGTTTACATATGAAAAATAGAAAAAGGTATGGAAGAACACATACCAGGTTGTTAATATTTGTTACCTGAGGAAATGGAATAGGCATAGGGTGTACAGACTATATAATTTTTTCTTTCATATAATTGAATTGTTTTATTTGTAAGATAAGCATAAAGTACTTTGTAATTTTTCAAGCCTTAAAATATTTAATAGGAAAAATTAATGACAAAGACTATGTAGGGATATTAAATATTTTTATAATACAAAATGACAGTATGGAAATATTAGTTGACTATATGCTTTCAGTACAACTGTAAAAATGGGATAAGCATGTAAAAGATAAAGACTAGTAAGAACTTGAGAGTTTTTTTTAAGGAATGCTAGATTTATGTATACTTCCCCCCTTTGTCATGTCTGAATGTTTGTGAGCGATAATAATGATAGTTCTATTATGTAAAGTATGTAAAATATAGATGGAAGTGGATGAAGTGTAAATGAGAAAACAAAAATGAAAGTTATTAGCATGGAAAGCTTATAAATCATTTTGCTTTTTCAATTTCCCCAAACTTTATGTAATGTTGTAATGTATTTATAATAAAGTAACTCAAAATCCAACTGGGCTTGCAAAGAACTACAAAAATATAATTCACAATGAGGAGGAAAATCAGTCAAATAAAATTGTCTCAGAAATGATACAGATGATGGAACTAGTAAACAAAGACATTAAACTAAATATTATAATGTTATTTCATATGTTCAATAAGCTAGAAGAAAGATTTAAAAAATAATTTTTAGACATGAAGAATATTAAAAAAGACCCAAATCAAATTTCTAGAAATGAAATATCCAACATTTGAAATTTACAATATACTGAATGGTATTACCAACAGATTGTACGTTGCAGGAGAAAAGATTAATAAACTTGAACACAATACAAGAAACTATGCAAGATGGAGCACAAAGAGAAGAGACTTTAAAGCACAATAGAGTATCAGTGAGCTGTGGGACAATGTTAAGTGGCTTAGTGTGCAAGTAACTGGAGTTTCTGAAGGAGAAGAGGTAAATGGGGGTGGGGTGGGAGAGAACAAAGTCTAGAAAACTATTTGAAGAAATAATACCTGAAATTTTCTAAATCTGATGAAAACAGTAAATGTGTAAATGCAATAATCTAAATAAATCCCATGTACAAAAAGCACAAAAAAATCTGTACTATGTCACATAATATTTCTTAAATCCAGTGATAAAGAGAAGATATTAAAGAAGCGAGAGTAAAGAACACATGACAGAGGAACATACAAAGGAATTACAGTTTACCCTTGAACAACTTGGGGGTAAGGGCACTGACCCCAAACAGTTGAACATCTGAGTACTGCTATCTGTTCCTCAAAAACAAAGGAATTGATAAATGACTCACCCAAGGGAAGGAGGCTGAATCATTTTGGATAGAATCAAGACTCAAATCCTAGTTTTTTTGATTCCACATATTGTGATCTCTAATTGAACACAAACTTTCCTCGACACTTAGTTAATTTAAAGATCTGTAAAATGAAAATACAGGCACTATGTTTATTGAAAAAAATCCATGCATGAGTGGATCCTGGCACTTCAAACCTGTGTTGTTCAAGGGTCAACTGTATATAAGGAGGAGCAAGGATAGGAATGACAGCAGATTTCTCATTGTAAGCAATGTAATCTAGTAGATGGTAGAGCAACATCTTCAAAATACTGAAAGAAAAACAGTGTAAACTTAGAATTCTTTACCTAGTAAAAACATCTGTCAAGAAATGAAGGCGAAATACTTTTTCAAACCTACAAAAGCTGAAATAATTTATCCCTATCCAACTGACCCTACAAAAAATGTTAAAAGAAGTCCTTCATATACAATGGAATGTTAGCCATAAAAAGGAATGAAATCTTGCCGTTTGCGACAAGGATGGACCTTGAGGGATAAGTGAAATGTCAGACAGTGAAAGACAAATGATGCATGATTTCACTTATCTGTGGAACCTAAAAAACAAGTGAACAAACAATAAAACAGAAACATAGTTATAGATACAGAGAACAGACAGGTGGTTGCCAGAGGGGAGGAGTGTGAGGGGAGGAAAGAAATAGGTGAGGGAGATTAAGAGGTACAGAATTCCAGTTGCAAAATAAGTGAGTCACAGGTATGAAATATACAGCATGAGGTATATATTCAATAATTATGTAATACCATTGTATGGTGACAGCTTGTAACCAGACTTATTGTGGTGATCAATTTGAAATGTATAGAAATATCTAATCACTTTGTTGTATACCAGGAACGAACATAGTGTTATAGGTCAGTTATACTTCAAAAACAAACAGACTCATAGAAAGAGAGATCAGATTTCTGGTTACCAGAGGCAAGGTGTAGGGGGAAGTGGAATTGGATGAAGGCAGTCAAAAGGTACAATGAATTCTACAAAATATTTAAGGAAAGAAACCCACCAATTTTCTAATTTTACACAAAATTTTCCAGGGAACTGAAGAAAAATCATATGATCATTTCAATATGTGAAAAAAAATCATCATGACTAAAAACTTAGCAAACTTAAGTTTGCTAAGAATATAATGGAAGTTCCTTAATTTAATATACATTACCTACAAAAAAATCTATAGCAAATATATCTAATAGGGAACTGTTGAATCCTTTTCCTCTAACATTGGGAATGAGGCAAGGATGCCCACTATAACCACTTCTATTCGGATTGTACTGGAGCTCCTGGCTAGTGCACTAAAGCAAGAAAAATAAAAGATTAGAAAGGAAGATATAAACATAAATGTCATTAGTAGTCAAGAAAATATGAAGTAAACCCACACTTACTAGAAGGACTAAAAAGAAAAAGCCAATACTGAATGGGAGAATGTGGAGCCACTGAAATTCTCATACAATGCTGATAAGATATAATCACTTTGTAACCCACTTAGCAATATCTACTGAGGGTGACCATACACACACCCCACAACTCAGCAATCCTACTCCTAGGTATGTGCCCAACACAAATGCTTATATAGGTTTACCAAAAGGCGTGTACAATAACATTCATTTCATAAAAGCACTATTTGTAATAGTTCAAACTGGAAACAAAACAAATGCCATTAACAAAAGAAAGATAAATTGTAGTATATTCACATGATTCGATACTACACATAGATAAGAAGAAATGCCCCACAATGCATACAACAATGTGGATGGATTCCACAAACATTATACTTAGGAGAATAAACGAGACACAAGAGAGAAAAAAAAAAAGAGTACAAATTTCCAGTTAGAACATAAATAAGTACTAGGAATGTAATGTACAACAAGGTAAGTATAATTAATACTGCTGTATATTATATATGAAAGTTGTTAAGAGAGTTAAGAAAGGTCTCATCACAAGGAAAAATATATTTTTTCTATTTAATTTTGTATCTATATGAGATGATGGATGTTCATATTGTGATAAACATTTTATGATGTAAGTCAAATCATTATGCTGCACACCTTAAACTTATATAGTGCTATATGTCAATTGTACCTCAATAAAACTGGATGAAAATATAAGTCCTCCAAGTAGATGGCAAATGACAAGAGATGAAGATCTGAATATACTCAAAAGAATAAAAAGCATGGGAAATGGTAACTGCATTGCTAAATGAAGACTTTCTCTTTCATTATTTAAAACTTTCCTTCTGCCCTATATTATGTGTCTGATTTCACAAAGGATTTGATGTACTAAATTCTCCTGTTTAATGTGACTTTCCATACTCCATTTAGTTCTTATCTTCTGGGCCATATCCACCTTGTCATCTTCTCCCAGTTGTCTTCCTGTTCACTGGCAAACACTGCTTGCACCCCCTCCCTCCCTAGATTAAACACGCACACACCTACTTTATAGAGGTGAGAGTTGGTTAAAATTAGCATCAAATACAACTTTGAAGGAGTCATGGAATAATTATGAGTGATAAATATTAGAAACGTTTAGGATTAGGAGCTGAAATGAAGATAGTATCTAAATGTGTTAAAACCAATTTTATGATTCCTAATCTGTTTTCTAAAAGCATCATCAGTTGCTTTTATGACTCATTCCTCAGTCGCTCACCAATGAGAGATCCCACAGATGTCCAGTGAGGCAGGTACCCATGTTATAGTCTAAGAATAATTCTGCTTGTGTTTTTAGAATAATAATGCCACAGCTCATTTCTAGGATAGGAGCAGTTTTCTGAACATTATGGTCCAGGAATCAGAAAACTGCTGACTTGTTTTTGTAAATAAAAGTTTTATTAAAAAAAGGTTTTATTGGAACACAGCCATTTCTTTTACATCTTGTCTATGGCTGCTTTCACGCTACGACTGTGGAATTGAGTAGTTGCAACCACTAGAGTCGCAAGCCTTCTTGCAAACCTAAATTATTTACTCTCTTTAAGAAAATGTTTGCAGACTCCTATAGTTAATTAAAATTAATAGCAGCAAACACAGAACTTACTACGTGCCAGTTTATTTTAATATATTAATTAAAATATTAATTCTAATATACTTAAAAATCATATGAAGTAGGTTCTCTTACAATACTTATTTAACTGAGGAAACTGAGGCACAGAGTGGTTAAGTAATTTGTCCTTAGTCACAAAGCTAATAAGTAGTAGGGCCAGGATTTGAACAAAGGTGGCTTGACTCCAAAGTCTGGGCTTTTAACAGCTTGTCTCATACTGCTGCTCCAATTGAAAAAATAAAGGAAATACAGAATTTTTAAAAAACTGAGCATGTGGAATACATGGTGAATTTATGGTGGACAGCCAGCCAATTTAGGTGAAAATCAGGGAATTATTTTAATTATAAGAAAGAAGATAAGAGATATTTAATTAGTTCTGGATTAATTACTGCAGTTTCTTCAGGCTTATTCATGAAAGAATAATTGTGAGAGGAGCCAATTTTTAAAAAATTGTAAGTTACTTTTTTGAATTAGGCCTGTATCTCAGTACAGTAATTTTACAGGACAGTAGACTCAGGCTCCTTTTATCAGCTTCTTCATTTCTCGATTTTGTCTTTCTGATTCAGTGTCATATCCGTGGAACTGTTTCACAGAGAAATCAAAATCATTTCCAAAATTTAGTTTCCTAACTTTGAGTTTTCTTTAAACCTGTTTTATATCTTCTGCATCAGTGTAGTACAGAAATCAGTAAACATTTATTCCAGTAATTTTTGCAACTAAAACTTGTGAAACGAAACAGGTTCGAGAGATTCTGACAACTTGCTTATTTTTCTTGAAGCTACTTGAGTTTGGATTTTTGACACAGTGGCCTCAAAAAAGTTTAAAAATTATAAGCGTACAATTTGGTAACTGTTTCTCCTTATGGAGATTATGCTTGTGACCAGAGTTTAGAGTTATGTTTTTATTAAAAAAACATTATGCCACAGCTTAATCCATTTTTGGACTCTAGGGCCATAATAGTTCTTTCAATATGCAAAGCATGAGTTTTTTTCATCATGAGGTGTTAAAGCAATTCCTGTTTATCGTATCAAACAGCCACAAAAACGTGTTCATTTCCTTTTAGTAGGTACCTGCGGAATATATGAGGAATTAAAGAGTATTTTGTGGAGAGTGTCATATCCTGCAAAGAGACTATAGTCTGGTAGGGAGTAGTAGAAAAAAGTATACAGATGATCGTAATAAAAAAATGCAGAAGTAAGGTCAACTTCACATAAGACACTATAAACTTGTGATAAGTTAAACAGCATTAAAATATTGAAATACTTGTTCAGGAAAGTATAAAATATATTATATATATATATATAAGTTGATATGGAAGATAACAAATCTTTGCCACAAACAATCTTATAGGACTTGAAAAGGAAGAGATACTCTTTTACTAGTTCACCTTTGCACTGCTTTACAAAAAGGTGGAACTGGGTTTTAGGTAGATAGGAAGGATTAGATTATAAGAATACTAAATATTTCTATAGCACTTAATTTTTTAAATGCTTTTTTATATCTAATCTGATTTTGTAGCAACTTAATAGAACAAGTAGTATTGTTATTCTAATTTTTAAAGTAATTTGAAACCAAGAGGGGTTCAGTGGCTTCTGTGTACACAGCTGGTATGTGGTGGAAGTACTATTCACACCCAGGTCTTCCAGCTCTGAATCCTCTTAAGTTCTGTATTGTACTACCCCTTAAAGAGAAGAGTGGAAAGCACAAAGCTAGAGTCAGTCTGCCTGGGATTCAGGGAAAGGAGGTTGGAAATTAGGCTGGGAGGCAGAGAGGGTCTAGATTCTGAAGCTCCTTAAATACCTGAGAATAGATTTGAAGTGGGAGCAGGGAAAGAGAAGATGAGTGGACCATTGTAGGACAGACATGATTGTGGCACAGACCAGGGTATTAGTAATTAGGTTGGAGGGAAGTGTTTAGATTCATTTTGAATATAGAGCCAACTGGATGCCTGGGGTTTTGAGAGGAAGAGAGAGTCAAAAATGATTCCAAAGCTTAAAACTTGAGCAACTAGAAGAATACAATTATGGGGAACACTGAGAGATGAGCAGGTCAGAGTTGAGTTTTAGATGTTTGCACTTGTGGAATAAAGATGCCAATTACACATCCAAATGGTGGTGTCAAATGGGCAGTTGCAACACTTGAGTCTGGAGTTCAGTGGAAAGTCTAGGCTGGAGATAGGAATTTGGAAGCCATCAGAATGTGTATAGTGTTTATAGTGGTGAGATTGAGTGACATCACTAGAGGAATGATTGTAGATAAGAGGTCTGAGAACTTAGTTCTAGGGTGCTCCAGCATTCTGAGTTCTTGGAGATAAGAAGGAACCAGTATGGGGCTTGAGACTAATGCAGTTGCTTTGGAATAATAATAATAAAAACAAAAAAGAGGCTGCTGGATGTGGGAAGAGCTCTAAAGGCATGTTGATCTGTAACTTAAGAATGACATGGAGAAATTTTTTTCTAGACCATGCTATGGGCCTAATGATAATGTTAGGCAATGAATACTTCAAGGAAAGTTCATCCTTAAACACTGTATTGATTAAATATTTTTATTTATTGTATGAAGCAATGTTTATTTAGTTGTCATAATAACAGAGTAAGAAGTAAATAATAGGAATAATGACTCCCTATTATTCATTTTTAACATGAGGAAACTGGTATCAGAGAAGATGAGTTGCTTGTAGTTTTACAGTTAATAATAGCACTTTTCTTGGTTATTAAAGTCAAGTCAATTTTCAATACCTATTATAGCCTATGCTGCTAATTTTCTAGAGTGATGTGTTTTATAAGAAGGAACCAATTAGAGACCAGAGCAAAGTAGAGAAAAGTGATTGATGATAACAGAAGAACATTTAGAACAAAGCGAGATGATCTACAAGGATACAAAGAATCATGGTGTGGTGAAAAAGCACTAGACTGAGAATCAGGAAATTTGGAGACCAGTCCTGGCTGTTTAACTTTCTGGAAGCCTTGAAACTAATTTCTGAGAGTTCTGTATGTTGCTGAGGGCCTGACTTTCATGTAGGAAAGGATTTGTGGGCACATTAAAAAGGTCTGGGAGGACACACCTATCAAGGAGTTACTTCTGCGGAGAAGATAGAGCTTGGAAGGGCAAAGCAAAAGGAGACAATTTCCTCTATAGTGTTGTTTGATTAATTTACAATGAACACATATTATTTAAGTTTCATCAAAAATAAAAATGGTAAAATACTGTAAGACAAAATTCAATTCAGCAATTTCTAGACATCAGTAGAAAGAGGTAGTTCATACCCATTTGATCTCTAAGTTTCTCCTGTAAAATGAGGGAGTTTGACTAGAGCCCCCAAAACCAATTCCAGCTCTAGCATCCTGGGGTCCTATGGAGAGCACAAATGTTAACATCTGGGGCCTTTTCCTCACTACTAGATAAAAAAGAAACTGAACTAATATATTCATGAAAATCGGGTAACCAAAATGCTGTGGTTCACCAAAATGCTGAACTTGTAATGTGGATCTATACTAAGTTATTTAGTAAAACAATACATTATTTCATATAACCATAATAATCACTTGAAATAGTTGCTGTTATTATCACCTGTCATCTAATTTTACATATGAGGACATTGGGGCTTATCAAGATTAACTGACATGCCCATGGTCACACAGCTGCTAAGTGACGAAACCCAAGCCTGAGTCCTACACCTGAAAGCTTAACCATGAAACAGTCTGATCTCAGTTTTTTAGGGGGTGTACACCTTCCTTGACGTGGAGAAGTAATGATTTATTTTAGTTTACAGAGTGGGAAAACCAGTTAGCTCGGTTTTTGTCAAGTACCTCATTTCTGAACCCGCTTTCTTTCAAGTTAATTTTTCAAGTTAACTCAGTTAACTGCTCACATCTCTTTCCTGTGCCTAACATTTTATAACTCTACCCTCATTCTTCAGACATAAATTGCACTGCCCCTTTAATTTGTGTTTCTGAAACACAAATCCCTTCAAATTTATGTCTGTTTAATGTGACAGTATTTATTTTTTCTACAGAAAAGTTAAAGGTTTTCTTTAAAATGATATCATCTCTGAATTCAGAGCATTAGATAATAGACTTTATGTTGGCAGCACTGCTTGCCCCCTTCAACAGCCTACAGACCCACACATCCAGCTGACTGTCTTCCCGGTCCTAATACACTGTCTTACTCAGATCTCCAGCATGAGTCTGTGACTTCATTTCTCTCTTAACTCTTGGACATAGAGCACTCCCAGGTCTGACCCACTTCTCTGCAACTTCCTAATTCTCATTCCAAAACGATTTGGTTTGTCTACTATTCTGTTTTCCTGCTCAGTTTCTATGACCTATGTGAACAGCTCTCAGACCTATCAGAGCATCAGAATCACCCAAAGAAATGTTTAAATTACAGATTCCAAAGTACATATCAGAAGTGCTAAATCAGTTGCTTGAGTTGAGAGCTGGAAATCTATATTGAAAAGAATTGCTTTCATGCATAGCCAAACAGGGAATTCCTGCCCATGTGATATCTTTACCTGAAACAGGTGTCCATGCCAGTTTTCTCCTGGTTCAATGATCTTTCTTCACCAGATATGGGAAGTTAAATAATTAGCTATCATTCTGTCGTGGCACCTTGGTTAGAAACTTTGTATTTGAGAATTATAATAAGAAGACATTCTAATCTCCAGGAAAATGGTGTGTAAGCATTTTTCTGGAGATTAGAAAAATAGTTCTAAAAATAGAAATTATTTTTAGAATCATATTCCCTATAGAGGTGCTCATTTTACCAAAAAATAAAAACAAAATCTTTTAGGTTAAATCCTTTTTCTCTTTTACCCTCTTTATTGAAACATAAAACACTATATGCATTGGAGTTTACAAGCAAATTTTTCTTTAAAAATCATCATAATACCATATAAGCTGTGAGATTATTACATGTTTATTCCAAACAGTTTTTGAAATAAGAGATTTCAGCCAATTTTCCAATGGATATTTTTCTTAGTTGAATAACAAGTCCAGATCACTGATTTTTTAAATCCCTTTTAGTACAAGGTTTTTGTAATTAAAATATTCAATGAAAGTAAACCTATTTAGGTTAATTTACTTAGTGAATGTTTAAAAAATGTCTACTAAATGCAAACAATCTTATTAGGTACTAGAGACAAACGCAGTTTCTGTCTGCATTTTGCTGTCTATTGTCTATTTTCGTTGTCTGAAAAGAGCCTTTACAGAGCTGAGTGTTCTTGTTTGGCACGTCATGTTACTTTTCTCTCTGAGGCAGCATATGCAGATTACTTTTTGAACTATGGCTTAATTACAAAGAACTGATTAAAGCAAAAAAAAGATATATAATTTATTCACCTGAGAAATTCAGGGCAAAGCCAGTCCTGCTTAAGCATGGAAGTCTAGTTGAAAATATGTTAATACTGTGTTCCAAAACAGAATTCCATATTATTGAGTTTTCTCTTCTGCATCTTACCCTTAATTTGCAGTTGTGCAAAATAACAGCTGTCTCATAGTACCACTTAAACTGAAGTACTATGTAAAACACTTATATTTCAGTTTCTAATTATTTACAGCGTACACTAGGGAAGTTCCAAAGCTATAAGAAGTTAATGCATTAAATCTCCATGATTCTCTCCTTCTTCATCATTTTTAGTTGCTTATAGCACCAACAAGAAATGATGTTTAAACTCTTTTCAGGAATGTTTGTTTTTTTATGTTCGTTATCTTCACTTGATAGTATTTTGTGTATGGCTTTTATTTTATACCACGTGTAAAATGTTTGTAGGTTTGTTTTTCCATTGCTGCCCCAGAGAACAGCAGGCTCTAGTAAACAAATGTATTTATGCAGATTTGGAGAAGTCTTGAACTTATTCATGATTTTTCTTCAGATTTTCTTATCTGAATAAACATTTATAATTTTTGATTCCATGAAATGCAATTTGTACTGCTATTCAAACTCATGGAGTTCTCTCTGACTTCTGGAGAGTTATTGAAGGCTTGATGTTCAAGCCATTTCAGTGTTACCTGAGGAGAGACTTGGTGACCCCTCAGTTGGAACAGAAGGATGCACGGGATGACAGCACAGACAGTGATGATGCCCTTGTGAAAAACTGTGAAGGTCTGAGATTCCTGCAAACTACTTGCAGGCTGAGGGGTTAGCCGGCCACAGTTTCACAGATGATGGCAGAAGCTTTTGTTTCTGAGAAAAACAACACCTAGTAAAGCAAACAGTATGGACTTCACATTTGTGGGAGTTCTTTACGCACCCCAGGTCCCTCGGGGGTGCTGTGGAAGGGTCGAGTAGTTGGCGCTAACGTGGAGGAGCAGAGTCGCAATCAGGGACCTCAAATGGGCTGCAGCCAAGCCTCTCCAAACTCTGCCCTGGAAAGAGATGCTATACTGCTCAGAAAATAAATCTGCCCACTGCCCTATCTGTCTAGACTGTTCTCTGTAAAAATTCCTTGAAAAGGTAGTCTAGAACGAAGGACATCAGTACTTACCACAAGATATACCCACAAGAGACCTTTGGAGAATTGTCTCTCAATAGTCCTGAGCAATGAATATGATCATTTTAAACTATTCCTATCAGAATTTTATACCCATTCAACTAATTCTGGTTACCTGAGTTTACCTTGGAGTGTATCTTTTTATATCACCAGTGTCATAGGCAATATTGATGGTTAACAGTGTGGCTAGAACATAATGCCTAGAAGCACAGAGGGAAGGGCAGCTCATCCTAGACCAGCCCCCTTTCATACAGATGAACACTGCGTAAGCGGGTTCTAGGAAACATGTTCAATAACAATAGCCCAAACTGGAACTGCCTTTTAAAGAAGATCTGAGAAACAAAAAGGAAATAAGATATGTCAGCGAAATAAGGGCCAGCTTTTCAGACAGGACTGTTGAGAACAGTCTCTACAGTTGGAGATAAAGCTCCTGGTTAGGATTGAGAGTTTAGGGGATGGTGTGATGTGATGAACTACAGGCTATCCTTTCTTTCTTTCTTTCTTTCTTTTTTTTCTTTTGCCAGGTACTTAATTGCCTGCATTAAGATGTCTCTTTTTTCTCTCTCTCTTTCTTTCTTTTTCTTTCTTTCTCTCTCTCTCTCTTTCTTTCTCTCTTTCTTTCTTTCTTCTTTCTCTTTCTTTCTTTCAATTGGGGTATAGTTGCTTTACAATTTTGTGTTAGTTTCTGCTGTACAATGAAGTGAATCAGCTATACGGGTACATATATCCTCTTGCTCTTGGACCTCCTTCCCACCTCCCATCTAGGTCCCCACAGAGCACTGAACTGAGCTCCCTGCACTGTACAGCAGGTTCCAAATAGCTATCTGTTTTATACATGGCAGTGTATATACCTCAATCCCAATCTCCCAGTTTATCCCATAACCCTCCATGTCCAAATGTCTGCTCTCTACCTTTGCATTTCTATTCCTGCCCTGCAAAAAGGTTCATCTGTACCATATTTCTAGATCCCTCATATATGCATTAATATACAATATTTGTTTTTCTCTTTCTGACTTACTTTGCTCTGTATGACAGACTCTAGGTCCATCCACATCTCTACAAATGACCTAATTTCATTCCTTTTTATCACTAATATTCTGTTGTATATATGTACCACATCTTCCTTATCAATTCCTCTGTCGATGGACATTTAGGTTGTTTCCAGGTCCTGGCTATTGTAAATAGTGCTGCAATGAACATTGGGGTGCATGTGTCTTTTTGAATTATGGTTTTCTCTGGGCATATGACCAGTAGTGGGATTGCTCAGTCATATGGTAGTTCTATTTTTAGTTTTTTAGGGAACCTCCATACTGTTCTCCATAGTGGCTATATCAACTTACATTCCCACCAACAGTGCAAGAGGGCTCCCTTTTCTCCACACCCTCTCTAGCATTTATTGTTTGTAGATTTTTTCATGATGACCATTCTGAGTGGTGTGAGGTGACACCTCATTGTAGTTTTAATCTGCATTTCTCTAATAATTAGTGATGCTGAGCATCTTTTCATGTGCCTCTTGGCTGTCTCTATGTCTTCTTTGGAGCAATGTCTATTGAGGCCTTCCACCCATTTTTTGATTGTGTTGTTTGTTTGTTTGTTTTTGGTATTCAGCTGCATGAGCTGTTTGTATATATTAGATATTAATCCCTTGTCAGTTGCTTTGTTTGCAAATACTTTCTCCCATTCTGAGGATTGTCTTTTTTGTCTCATTTATGGTTTTCTTTGCTGTGGAAAAGCTTTTGAGTTTAATTAGGTCCCATTTGTTTACTTTTGTTTTTATTTCCATTTCTCTAGGAGGTGGGTCAAAAAGGATCTTGCTGTGATTTATGTCATGGAGTGTCCTGCCTGTGTTTTCCTCTAAGAGTTTTAGAGTGTCTTGTCTTATAGTGTAAAACCAAAATGGTTTTCAATCCATTTTGAGTTTATTTTTGTGTATGATGTTAGGGAGTGTTTTAAGTTCATTCTTTTACAAGTAGCTGACCAGTTTTCCCAGCACCACTTATTGAAGAGACTGTCTTTTCTCCATTATATGTTCTTGCATCCTTTGTCATAGATTAGGTGACCATAAGTGCGTGGGTTTATCCTTGGGCTTTCTATCCTGTTCCATTGATCTATATTTCTGTTTTTGTGCCAATACCATACTGTCTTGATGACTGTAGCTTTGTAGTATAGTCTGAAGTCAGGGACCCTGATTCCTCCAGCTCCATTTTTCTTTCTCAAGATGGCTTTGGCTATTTGGGCTCTTTTGTGTTTCCATATAAATTGTAAAATTTTTTGTTTTAATTCTGTGAAAAATGCCATTGGTAATTTGATAGAGATTGCATTGAATCTGTAGATTGCTTTGGGTAATATAGTCATCTTCACAATATTGATTCTTCCAATCAAAGAACATGGTATATCTTTCCATCTGTCTCTGTCATTTCTTCTCAAGTGAACACAGAACATTCTCTAGGATAGATCACATCTTGGGTCACAAATCAAGCCTTGGTAAATTTAAGAAAAATGAAATCATATCAAGCATCTTTTCTGAGCACAACACTATGAGGTTGGAAATCCATTACAGGAAAAAAACTGTAAAAAACACAAAGACATGGAGGCTAAACAATAAGCTAATAAATAACCAAGAGATCACTGAAGAAATTAAAAAGGAAATTTAAAAAATACATAGAAACAAGTGACAATGAAAACGCAACGACCCAAAACCTATGGATGCAGCAAAAGCAGTCCTAAGAGGGAAGTTTATACCAATTCAATCCTACCTCTAGAAACAAGAAAAATCTCAAATAAACAACCTAACCTTACACCTAAATCAACTAGAGAAAGAAGAGCAAACAAAACCCAAAGTTAGTAGAAGGAAAGAACTCATAAAAATTAGAGCAGAAATAAATGAAGTAGAAACGAAGATAACAATAGCAAAAATAAATGAAACTAAAAGGTGGTTCTTTGAGAAGATGAACAAAACTGATAAACCTTTAGCCAGACTCATCAAGAAAAAAAGGAGAGGATTCAAATCAGTAAAATTAGAAATGAAAAAGGAGAAATCACAACTGACACCGCAGAAATAAAAAGAATCATGAGAGACTACTATATGCCAGTAAAATGGACAACCTGGAAGAAATGGACACATTCTTAGAAAAGTACAACCTTCCAAGACTGAACCAGGAAGAAATAGAAAATTTAAACAGATGAAACACAAGTAATGAATTTGAAACTGTAATTTAAAATCTTCCAACAAACAAAAGTCCAGGACCAGATGGTGTCACAGGTGAATGCTATCAAACATATAGAGAAGAGTTAACACCTATTCCTCTCAAACTCTTCCAAAAAATTGCAGAGGACACAACACTCCAAAACTCATTCTATGAGGCCACCATCACCTTGATACCAAAACCAGAAAAAGATATCACAAAAACAGAAAATTACAGACCAATATCACTGATGAACATAGATACAGAAATCCTCAACAAAATACTAGCAAACAGAATCCAACAACACATTAAAAGCATCATACATTATGATCAAGTGAGATTTTTCCCAGGGATGCAAGGGTTCTTCAATATATACAAATTAATGTGACATACAATATTAACAAATTAAATAATAAAAACTATATGATCATCTCAATAGATAAGAAAAAGCTTTTGACAAAATTCAACACCCATTTATGATAAAAACTCTCCAGAAAGTGGAGATAGATGGAACCTACCTCAATGTAATAAAGGCCAATATGACAAACCCACAACAAACATCATTCTCAATGGTGAAAAACTGAAAGCATTTCCTCTAAGATCAGGAAAAAGACAAGGATGTCCACTCTTGCCACTATTATTCAACATAGTTTTGGAAGTCCTAGCCATGGCAATCAGAGAAGACAAAGAAATAAAAGTAATCTAAATTGGTAAAGAAGAAGTAAAATTGTCACTGTTTGCAGATGACATGATACTATACATGGAAAATCCTAAGGATGCCACCAGAAAACTACTAGAGCTAATCAATGAATTTAGTAAAGTTGCAGGATACAAAATTAATGCACAGAAATCTCTTGCATTCCTATACACTAACAATGAAAGATAAGAAAGAGAAATCAAGGAAACAATCCCATTTACCACTGCAACAAAAAGAATAAAATACCTAGGAATAAACCTATCTAAGGAGGGAAAAGACCTGTGCTCAAAAAAGTATAAGATACTGATTAAAACTGGCTCTTTCGAAGTGACTTTTTGTGTTAACTAGTCATATGATTGAGGTTATTAATGCTGAGGAGTATTTAGTACCCCCCTCTCAAATCAATATTACCAACTAGAAAACTGAGGCCCAGGGAGTCTGGGAGACTCACCTAAAGTTACACAAGGGGGAGGGGCATATCTTCCTGGAGGTCGTTGGTTTATTCTAAAGGAGCACATTGTGTTCAGGTCGAAAATGAGTGAGACAAAGAGGTGTAGACTGACTGATCTCAGTAGGACTTTAATCCTCCATGTATAGAAAACTCCACTTGTCAGTGTAAATACCTACTCAAATTAGTATTGTATTTGCGAACTTGCCAGCATGTATGAAGGTGCATTTCAGTTTATTATTAGAGCTTGGCCCTAGTGTGGAAAAATATTAATTGCCATTTAGAATAATTTTTAAAAGATGAATATCTGAAATGCAAATACAGGATTGCCTTAAGCACAATAAACAATTAAATCAATTACAATTTACCAGTGAAACTTTCAAGCATTGAGATGCTTAGTGAAAGGCAGAGAATGTCAGAGTGGTTTAAATATTTTCATCTGCAGTCAGAGGCATTGGCCGTGCTGAGCTGGAAGGTATCTTGGCATCTGTTGGGATGATTTTCTTCCCTTTAAGGAGCCCCAAGCTCTTGAAACACTGGAGCAGGACAGAGGGACCCTCTGAGGGTTAAGATCTTCACTTTGACTTATTTCTAATAGAGACACTCTACTTTTACCTGTTTCACAGCTTGGCTTCTCTTATTTAGAAAACAAACTGAAAAACTTGCTTGTATAGTATTTTATATCTTTTATTTTTTATTGAATATAGTTGTTTTATAATATATTAGTTTCATGTGTACAACATAGTGATTCAATATTTTTATAGATTGTACTCCATTTAAAGTTATTACAAGATAGTGGCTATAATTCCTTGTGCTATACAGTGTATCCCTGTTGCTTATTTATTTTATACATAATAGTTTGTACCTCTTAATCCCCTACTCCTATCTTGCCCCTCCTCACTTCCTTCTCCACATTGGTAACCACTGGTTTGTTTTCTATATCTGTGAGTCTGTTTCTCTTTTGTTACATACATTCTTTTGTTTTAAGATTCCACATATAAGTGATAACATAGAGTATTTGTTTTTCTCTGTCTGACTTATTTCATCAAGCATAATACTCTCTAGGACTGTCCACATTATTGCAAATAGCAGAATTCCATTCTTTTTTATGATTAAGTAATATTATATTTATATCTATATCTATATCTATATATATATATATATATATATATATATATATATACCATATCTATATACTATATATATAGTATATATATCCATTCATTTCTTCATGGACACTTAGGTTGCTTCCATATCTTGGCTATTGGAAATAATGCTGCTATGAATATTGGGATGCACATATCGTTTTGAATTAGTATTTTCCTTTTTGTCAGATATATACCCAGCAGTGGAATTGCTGGATCATATGGTAGTTCTATTTTTATTTTTTTGAGGAACCTCCATATTGTTTCTCATAGTGGCTGCACAAATGTACATTTCCAACAATAGTGTCCTAAGGTTCCCTTTTCTCCACATCCTTTTGAACTTTTGGTATTTGTAGACTTTTTTTTTTTTTTTTTGGTGGTACTCAGGCCTCTCACTGTTGTGGCCTCTCCTGTTGCAGAGCACAGGCTCCAGATGCGCAGGCTCAGTGGCCATGGCTCACGGGCCCAGCCGCTCCACGGCATGTGGGATCTTCCCGGACCAGGGTACGAACCCATGTCCCCTGCATCGGCAGGCAGACTGTCAACCACTGCGCCACCAGGGAAGCCCTGTAGACTTATTGATAATAGCCATTTTCACAGGAGTGAGGTGATATCTCATTGTGGTTTTGATTTGCATTTTTCTGATGATTAGCTATGTTGAGCATCTTTTCATGTGCCTGTTGACCATCTGTATAACTTCTTTGGAAAAAAATGTCTATTCAGGTCTTCTGCCCATTTTTAATTAGGTTGTTTGCTTTGTTTGATATTGAGCTATATGAGCTGTTTATAGATTTTGGATATTAACTCTTTCTCAGACATATCATTTCCAAATATTTTCTCCCATTCAGTAGGTTGTCTTTTTGTTTTGTCAATGGTTTTCTTTGCTGTGCAAAAGCTTTTAAGTTTAATTAGGTCCCATTTGTTTATTTTTGCTTTTATTTATTTTGCTTTAAGAGACAAATCTTAAAAAAATATTGCTATGATATATGTCAAAGAGTTCTGCCTATGTTTTCTTCTAGGAGATTTATGGTCTCAGGTCTTTAATACATTTTGAGTTTTTTTGTATACGGTGTGAGGAAATGTTCTAATTTCATTCTTTTATGTGTGGCTTTTTTCCAGTTTTCCCAGCATCACTTATTGAAGAGACTGTCTTTTCTCCATTGTATATTCTTGCCTCTTGGTCATAGATTAATTGACCGTAAGTGTATGAATTTATTTTCTGGCCTCTTTATTCTGTTCCCTTGATCTATGTGTCTGTTTTTGTGCCAACACCATGCTTTTATGATTCCTGTAGATTTGGAGTATAGTCTGAAGTCTGGGAGGGTTATACCTCCAACTTTGTTCTTTTTGTCCTCAAGGTTGCTTTGGCAATTCAGGGTCTTTTATTGTTCTTTTGGGATTATTTGTTCTAGTTCTGTGAAAAATATCATGGGCATTTCGATAGGGATTGAATTAAATCATAGATTGCTTTAAGTAGTATAACCATTTTAAAAATATTAATTCTTCCAATCCAAGAGCAGGAATATCTTTACATTTCTTTGTATCATCTTCAATTTCCTTCATCAATGTTTTATGGTTTTCAGAATATGTCTTTCACCTCATTGGCTAAGTTTATTCCTAGGAATTTTATTCTGTTGATGTGATTTTAAACAGGATTTTATTTTTGCTTTCTCTTTCTGATAATTCATTATTAGTGTATAGAAAAGCAACAGATATCTGTATATTAATCTTGTATCCTGCAACCTTTCTGAATTCATTTATTAGTTCTAGTATCTTTTTGGTGGAGAGACTTTAGGGTTTTCTACATAAAGTATCAAGTCATCTGAAAATAGTGACAGTTTTACTTCTTCCTTTCCAATTGGGATGCCTTTTATTTCTTTTTCTTTTCTGATTGTTGTGGCTAGGACTTCTAATATTATGTTAAACAGAAATTCTGAGAGTGGGCATCCTTGTCTTGTTCCTGATTTTAGAGGAAAACTTTCAGCTTTTTACCACTGAGTATGATGTTAGCTGTGATTTGGTCATAAATGACCTTTATAATGTTGAGATACCAACTTTGATGAACTTTTTTTTATCATAAAAGGGTGTTGAATTTTGTCAAATGCTTTTTTCTGTGTCTATTGAGATGATCATGTGATTTTTGATCCTACCTTTTGTTAATGTGGTGTATCACACTGATTGATTGTGAATATTGAACCATCTTTGCATCCCTGGAATAAATTCCACTCGATCACGGTCTATGATCCTTTATATGTATTGTTGGATTCAGTTTCTTAATATTTTGTTGAGGATTTTTGCATTAATATTCATCAAAGATATTGGCCTGTAATTTTCCTTATTGTAGTGTCTTTGTCTGGTTTTGGTATGAGGGTAATGCTGGCCCCATAAAATGAATTTGGGAGTGTTTCATCTTCAATTTTTTTGGAATAGTTTGAGAACAATTTATAACTTGATAGGAGTTTGGATGCATGCATTTGTATGTTTTATTACATTTGAATTTTATGTAAAACACTATAAACAATTAATGATCTCAATTAGAACATGTTGAAGTATTTAAGGGGAGATATACTAATATCTGTGATTTACTTAGAAACACACCAAAAATAAGGTAGATTGATGGGTAGATATAGGATGGATATACAATGAAGAAAGTATAGTTGTCTGTTAATGGTAGCATATAGATGGAAGATCTTAGGTGTGCTTTTTTCAACTTTGCTGTACATTTATAAAACTCACCAATATAGTTCAACTCTCTCATTTTCAAAATGGGGAAAGTGAAGTTTAGGGAGAAGAAGATTAATTCATTGTCAGAGCAGCAATTAGAACCAAAACAACTCATTCGGCAGCTTGTCTTTACATTCAAATTTGATCATTTGCCCCAAGATTTCTTTATATAAGTGTCAGAAAAATCATGAGTGTTATCAAAGATGAAAAAAGGCATTCTATAGTATTATTGAAACTCTTAATTTCAGGAAAATATCCTTTTCCTTCCTTTTTTATTTTTCATGCTTGTAGCATTGAGGCAGTTTTCATGCTTCTTTTTGTTTAGTACATTAGAATCAATTGTGAATTTATATATTCTATGGTATTTATGAACCAACTATCCATTTCAGTTTTATATTCACATACAAATGAATACAACTGGCATTTCCTGATCAATGTATTCCTTTTAAATTATAGCAGTGAAGGCAACTTCTTTAGAAAAGGTCCATGAACTTTACATAGATTCTTTTAATGTCTTTTTTGGGAAAACAAAAAAATGGCTTTGCATCTGGTGTTTGACTGGTATAAGTCATAATGAAGGACTACTAAAAAATGGCTTCTCCTTGGTCTTATACTCTTCTAGAACATTTAGAGGGTAAGAATCTCTGAAGTCAAGACTACCTTAAGTTTAATTCTTATGACATTTCTAAGTGTGAGATCTTGGGAAAGTTACTCAAGTTCTCTGAGTCTTTTTCCTTGGGTATAAAATAGGGATAATAATCACACCCTACTGATCAGGGTATTTAATAAAATCTATTATTACAATTTTATTAATGGTAACCTTAGAATTTGTTGGTGAATGACTTTTAGTTTTAACATTGTATGTTTATATTTTGTTTTGTTTATTTTACTTTTTATTTATAGCTGACATTTACTTTCATAAGAGATTGTGCTTCTGAATATTTATAGGATTTACAACTTCACTTGTCACGTCAATAAAACATGCACACTGTAATTCTTACAGTTCTTTATACAGAAACATGAGTCATCTATAAAGCACATTATGATTGGGTTTATTTATTCCTTAACTCTGTTCTCCTTTAAGAGATTCTTTCTTATTTCTCAGATTTTAGTGTTGATTACTGCTTTCTAGTCTTCTCCCTAAAGATTTCAAAATGTAAGAATTGTAGACTTGTACAACTCAAAATGTAAGGAATGTAGAATTTTAAAAGGGTGAGAAATTAAAATTTCAATCATTACTGTAACTTTAAAAAAATTGCAATGTAAAGATGCTACTTTTGGGCTTCCCTGGTGGCTCAGTGGTTGAGAGTCCGCCTGCCGATACAGGGGACATGGGCTCGTGCCCCGGTTCAGGAAAGATCCCACATGCCGTGGAGCGGCTGGACCCGTCAGCCATGGCCGCTGAGCCTGAGCGTCGGAGCCTGTGCTCCGCAACGGGAGAGGCCACAACAGTGAGAGGCCCGCGTACCCCAAAAAAAAAAAAAAAAAAAAAAAAAAAATGCTACTTTTTCATATTAAGTGGATAAAGATATTCTTAATTGTAGTAGGCACCACTCAGACTAATGAAAATGTTAGCTGGGATATATACATAAATAAAGCAAATACATTTTATTCTAAAATATTAAATATATTTTATCCACCCCAGCATACATATACATATAAGATAATAGTATATCATTTGAAGGAGAAACAAATGTCAAAGTTTTATGTACTGTAGTTCAGTAGTTGTATAATGCTTTCTTTGTGTATCATCTCAAATTCTTTTTTTAATCATATTTTATAGTTTTCAAGGTGACAAAATGAGCTCACTGTACAGAATCATAAAATTTGGAAGGTTGGGAGGAAGCTTTGAGATCTGGAATTCTAAATTAGTGGTTTTTAATCCTTATTTCAGGAGGTTTTAAAAAATTACTAATGCCATACTCCAGATGCATTAAATTAGAATCTCTGGGAATAGGGCCTGAATAGTCCTAGTTTTCAGAAGCTCCCCTGGTGATTCTACCATGATGTCAATGTCAGAATCATCCATCTGTTTTTGTTTTTTGGTTTTTGGCAACATTTAGAAAGGAAACAGAAGTGCTCTAGATCTTGGTGAAGTCAGACTATTTGCCTTCAGAATTAAAAAAGAATCTTGGTCTCCTCTTAAACCAGTGCTTTTTCCACTCTCCCACACTGCTTTCCTTTGGTTACTCCAGACTGTGTTTTTCTTAATGAGTTCGTGTGGTCCTCAAAACCCTTGGGAGAGATTATCATGTGTAGTCAGGCCTTGTTTGGTGGATGAGCCTCACGGGTATCGTACATTTGTATTTTCTGAAGCACTGGGGAATGAGTGAAGATATTGGCTTAGCCCCTAGATACCTGAACTTGATTGGTCAAGCTGCTCCATAAACAGAGTTATTTCTGGCCAGGAGAAAGTACAGTGCACTTTTAGTTGGCTACTCTAAATTTTATGCACTGCATATTTATTATATTATATTTAACTTTTTTCTGTGATAATGTACTATATGTGTAATAGACTAGTTTTAATTATGGGTCATATATTAAGTTTAAAGATCATATAATAAAAAATAAATATTTAAAGTAATTTTACCTATTGTAAAATTATTTTATATTAATTCTTATGATTTTGTTCTCATTTATAGACAACAATATTATTCATATACTATCTAGTTAACTTGCCTTCTATGTATTTCAGAATTTTTTTAAATATGGAGTTACAATATTGTCATGCCATTACAGCTAATTTCCAAAGGAATCAAAATGTGGAAAATCTGTTCATAAACCTTTTTTGATATATCCTTTTGAAAAATACAGTTTATTCTAGGTTTTCATCACCATTTCTTGCTGTGGCGGGATAATGTTATAGTCTCAAGTGACATGTGGACAAACATGGATTCAAGGGTAGTGCCTCTTGAAGGCCTTGTTTAAAACACTCACTCTGGGATACTACTGTGCTTCTTTACTTCCAGACTGACCACTGCTCTAAGCAGTGTTGGGGCAATGCCTGGGCTGCCCGACCCCTTGAAGTTCAAGAAGAAGCATCAGGACTTCTCATGATGGGAGGTCAGAATCAATGTAAGTGACTTCCTAACAGGGACAGCTAAATCCCTTCAGTGATTTAGGTCTGTATGAAGTCTGCCATATAAAAGATTATTTCCAGTGTGTGGTGTTTGTCATCATCATACCCCAAAATCTTGCCTTTGACATAAAATGAAACTTTAGAAGCATTTCTCAAGTGTTAATTCTTATGTATCTCTGGTGAAAAGCACAGTGCAAAGATATAATGTGTTCAATTTGTTGTTTCCTTAGGATTACCCATCAATATTTTCAATTCCATTAAATATTAGTTTAAGGAAACTGGAGTTACTTTGAAAATTTCCATCAATGATAGCTTAGAGAAAACTTAGAAAGTCTAATTTAAAATTTTTGTGGACTTTAAAGATGAGCATAAATGTACTCATAAATGCATAAGTGGGCAAAGCTGCAAGATTTCTATCTTTGAGAAAAGTTTTAATTTTGTTGTAATTTGACATTGTTGTTGAGCATTGTTGCTTAGCACAGATTTATTTCTTTTCAGTGATGTTACTTCATGAAATGTCAACCATGTAGGAATTCCCAAAGATAACAGCTCCGTAAATTGTATCAGAAAACACTTGATGTGTACAAATGGATAATAGAAATAGTAGAAATAATGTTCATTTGTGATGAATTACACAAGACTAGGGTTGGATTTTTCCTTTGGGGCAAAATAAAGAAGTTGTAATATGATGCTTGTATTAAGATGGAGTTTTCATTAAGAATAGAAGAGGAGAAAGTGATGAAATAATAGAAAACATCATAATACCATCAAATTTATTCTCATCAAGTCCTGGGGATCTAAATATCTTTTCAAACAGTTTTCTTCTAACTGTTTATAAGTGACAAGGTTATGGTGTTTGAAGATAATGAGAGGATAATTTTCTTGTACTGTTGAACTCTAGAACTTTTGTGTAAAATTATAATACTTCATTATATAGAAAGAACAACAAAGTTCTACAGTAAGTAAAGATTCTAACTGGTTTCTGTTTTTCTAATGGCTTGCATCTAACTCTGATAAACAAGTTTAAACTTATATCATATAAAGTAATGTTTCACATATTGCTATTTTCCTTCATTTAATCCAATCCATAACATATTAAAATAATGAGTACTGGAAAGTACCTAAAGCAAAAAGCCCCAGGTATATTTTAGGGTTCCTATAATCAGTTTAAAAGAGAGTCATTTAAGTTCTGTGAGTATCAGATCTGATTCCCTTCCCTGCCTACCCTCCTAGGCTGTTGTGAGGATGAAATGAGAGTAAATATGTAAAAGTACTATGTTAACTGCAACAGACTGTAGAAAATTTGTTAATCTTTTGGGCAAGATTTAGAACAAAACATTTAAAATAATCTGGGTATTTTATCCAGCAGCGTTAGAGAAGGACATCTTCCTTATATAACTTTTATTTAAAAAGAGTAAGAAGGGACTTCCCTGGTCGTCCAGTGGTTAAGACTCCATGCTTCCACTGCAGGGGGTGCGGGTTCCATCCCTGGTAGGGGAATTAAGATCCTCTCCTGCATGGTGCATGGTGTGGCTAAAAGAATTTAAAAATTTTAAAGAATTTTTAAAGATGTGAAAGAAAGAGTAAGAAACGCAGCAATTAATATATAGTGGGCTGAAATACATAGAGTAACAACATCAAAATATTTACAAAAAGCAGCCTTAGCTATCACGGCATATACTGGAATCAGGCTGCCTTTGTCAGCCCTCCCTCCTCTCTCTCCCCTGCCCTCTCTAACTTCTCCACTTCCTTCTCTCCCTTTCTCCACTCTGTTTTCTTTCTACTCCCCTACTTTCCGAGGTTGGTAGGACTTTCTTGCTTGTCTCCTGACCTTACGTTTTATATTTTGTGGACCCTCTTTGTTGGTATTACATCACATAGACATCCTGGCAGGCTTTGTAGAAAGAGTTTGGACACCTTGCCCTTGGTGTTTTGTAGTGAAACAAGGTGGAGCTCTCAGCTGTGGACCAGAGAAAAGAGAGCAGTCTTTGGTCCCAGTGAGTAACAAAACCACAGGCGGTGTTGACAGGAGTGTATGGCCGTGCATTAACTGAGACAGTTCTGTGGTTTGAAACTCTTTAATTGTATCTGTCACTACCATTTACAACTAAAGAAAAATTTATTGAATCTCACCACATGTTTAGAATGAAAACTCAAAGAAGGACAGAACCAGAAAAGTAATGCATAAAAAGAAAGTAAGCAGAGTTTGAGAAGAAATACAAAGAAACCTGAATTGCATAAACAGGATAGCAGTCAAAGGTGAATTTTTCTGTTGGAGATGAGTTCTGGAAGGCTGTTGGATGAGAGAAGGACAGAGAGCTCATTATACCAGGGTTGCTGTGGCTTGTCAGGGCTGATTTCAGGAGAGCTGACTGGAGTTCTGAAACCTGGGGGACAGCACACACCAAGAACACCGGAAGGGAGAAAAACACCAAAAATGAATGGGTAGCAGGAGGTAAGGAACTCATTTATCTTGGCATTCATAGTTTAAACATCATAAACTTAAGAGGAATATGTTTTGAAACTATTTAAACTTATTAGCATCAAATACTTCTGTGATTCTTTGTTATTGGTTGTTTATTTTTGAAGCCTGCAATTGAAAAAGTGGTTTAAAAAGTGCAATATTTGCAAGAACATTGTATACCATTCTGTAATTACCCTGAGGTGGAAAATTGGGTTCTCCATTGTTCCCTTTTCTTCATTTATTATAAGCATCCTTTTCCTTCCCTTTCTTCCTCTGTCTCTTTCTGCTTCCTTTCCTTCCTTGTTTTCAATTCTCCCACTTCAGGATTTTAGAATGATTTCTTTAGACTTACAGGTCCTCACTGGACAATGGCACATCTCACAAGTATTTTCTTCAAACATATCAATCATAGGCACCATAAACTCGAAGGAGATTAATGTGTCACAGTGAATTTTCAAATTTTCCCTGTTACATAAAGAAACTGATATTGACAAAGACAAAACAGTTAAAAAAAAAACAGAGCATTACTTCAATAATTTGGGCTATTTGTTAGCATTGTCTTATGATTTTCACAATATATCTGTGTAAAAACTGGAAAATTTGGAATGTGATCTTTAGACAGAGGCTGCTCTTCTCTGAGGGTTAGAATCTGGTAACCAGTACAGGTTTTGAGAGTCGACCTCTGGTCAATTGACATTCCTTCCTCTGCCTGATTTTCTGCATTTGAGGGATTCTCAAGCTGCTGTAGTGTACCTCGGTCTCTCAGGTAGGAATATCGTTAACTAGCTTGTATTTGTCTTTGAATAAATTACCAAAAAAAGTGCCTTCTCTGAGCAGAAGAATTGCACCAATAGACTCTTCCTTTCAAGTGTGGCTTGGCACTGAGACTGGGCTAGGTTTAGGTCTCCGTATGCCACCTGGAAACTGTCACAGATGTATAAATAGTACTACAATTACATGCAGTAGCCCTACCTCCAAGCAATGGGAAAAATGGGAAATTTTCTCTAAACATGATGATGCTTTATATATTATCAAACCCCAAAATACAGCAAAAACTTGTTTTCACTCTTAGTCAATAATCAGAAACTGCTGACTTTTGGAATTAGCAGATTATCAACATTTTATCTGTCAGTTTTCAAAGTTTTAAACAAAGTATTATTTAACATATTATATAATTAAGTATCTTAACTATAGTAATATGATATTAATTATTAGAAAAGTAAATCAGAAAATTGTTTCAATGCTATTCAGTGAGGCCTTGGCGTAGAAAAATAATGCAATTTACATGAAAGATTAAATTTTGAATACTATCATGGGTCAAAGATTTGATGACAGTAATTTTGATTTGCCAGTCTTGGTAGCATCCCAGATTCTCAGATAACTTGGGAACCTGTGGGTTGCAATAGAAGTAAGATATCAAATTGTGCCTCTATGTGTGTGTGTGTGTGTGTGTGTGTGTGTGTGTGTGTGTGTGTGTAGGTTTTTTCTATCCAGTTATCTTTTTATCTCTATCTATCTCTTTTTCTTAACATATGAATTCATGTTTTAAGACCTACTCAGGAGATAGCAAGCTGGATGGGAAAGGTTTGCAATTAAAAACTTTATATTTAAAGCTGTAATATTCCTCTTAAATGTATTTAAAACATGAATATTAAAACCCCAGAAGAAATGAAATTTGGAAATAATGTGATTGGCAATTTGCTCTTATCCTCTGGCTAACGTTCCTATGGGAGAAGGTGACTCAGGGAGGGAAACAGGAGGCCACTCTGTCTCAAGAAGCAGAAGGCAGAGGGTGAGTCTTGAGTATATTTTAGGTTCAATTTGCACAATCTAGTGATGAAATCACCTAGTTTTCAGGGATTCCTACTGTTGTTCTGGACATTTCAGCTGGCATTAGTGCCACGCATTCTTTTCATTGATATTTAAGCCAAAGTAGACAGGTGCTACCCAGTGGTGCCATACCAGAGCCAGGAGCTGAAAGTCAGACCCCAAGAACTCCCAGCCAGATCGCTGTACTGTCCAACTCTGTTGCTTCACTAACTTCGCAATATTGGAACATTATGGTTTATACAATTGAGCAACTACAGTTTTGGACTCTATTTATTAAATCATGATAAGGTTTTATTGCACTAGATGAGTGGAGAATACTAGGTTTATGTTATTCTTTTTTTGAAATTAATTCCAGCTTCTTTATCAAAATAAAAAGTAATAGCTCTGGCCATTGACTATTCACGTTTGATATTACAGTTTTGAAATGTGAATTTGATGTTATATTACTTATTTAGAATCTAGAGCAGAACTCTAACTACTGAAGCTTCCTTTAAGAATTAAAAAAACAAGTATATAAAAATCTCAATTGGAAACTTTTGCTTCAATGAAGGAAGGCATGGCCTTTGGAAGATACATACTAAAATCAAGTGAAGGATATTAGCTTACTCTTTCAAATTTTTTATTTTCCTTTTATTTCCTTAGACTGTGTTTTATAGGAATATTGAATTTGTGATTCTTACGTTTGATACTGATGAAGGACCTTTAAGCAAGTTCAAAGTAAAACTAAAATAAAAATTATTAAGATTATCTCTAGAACATATTAAGTGTGTTTAATTCCCTTTAGAACTGGAAATTTTAACTAGTTTTTAAAAAAATTTTTCCTGCTCTATCTATTGCATTAGCAACCATAGACCAAGTGACATCATTGTTTTTAATAAAACAGATTAATAAAAATGTAAGAAGATTAAGCATTTTAGATTCTGGCTTTTATGCTTAATATGAGAGTATTGGTTTGAAGCCAGTACATGCTAATTTATTGGCACTTTCCTTGAAGTAATGTAGAAGATTACCTCCTCTGAGATTGTTCACCTGGGGTAGTCATTCTCAGCCAAGGAGCAATTTTGCCCCCAGGGAACATTTGGCAATATCTGGAAACATTTTTGGTTGTCACAGCTGGGGAGGTGGGTTGCTACAGGCATCCAGAGAATAGAAGCCAGAGATGCTGCTAAACATCCTACCATGCATAGGACAGCCCCCAGCAAAGAATTATCCAGTCCAAAATGTCAAATAGTGCCAAGGTTGAGAAAGCCCTGGTCTAGGAGTGTTTATTGCTTCCTCCTATTGCTTTCCTTTTTCCTTTTCCTTCTTTCTTTTTCCATTCCTCTTACTTAAATAGGTATGTGTAGCCTTGTGGAGAAGGGTAAGTGGCTGTTTATTTTGTACTAGATGTAATCTTTTAAGAATTACTTCCTAAGGTGTGGCTTGTACAGAATGAAAAGGTGGTCAGGGGGCCTGCACTTGGCTGTACGACCTTGGACTTGTCACTTACCTCTTTCTTTCTCTAAAAGTCAGAACTGAGCGAGATCTGAGGTTTCTTTTAGCCTCAGAAAATCAAAATATTTTGGCTAAACCATTCATTCAACCTCACACAAGCACCTTCTTGTGTCAAATGCCATTCTAGGTGCTGTGAGTGAACTGGTACAGAAGATCAGAAGACGTAGCTTCTGATTTCTCAATGCCTGTGATTTAACTGGGGAGATGGATGTGTAAACAAAAGTGATCACACACTGTGAAAAGAATTCAAATAAAAGAGGCTATTGGACGAAAGGAGGAATTTGCCAGAAGGGGAGGCAGGGCATCTCAGACAAAAGGAATGGCATAGGCGAAAGCTTAGGATTATGAAAGCCCTGTTAGGTTAAGTAATATTGAAAAGTTTCAGTGTGATGGGGATATGGTTGCTGAATGAAAATGCTCTTCTTGTGTTGCTTTAAAATATCAAAAATTTACAAAAGAATTTTACAGCTATGAAAAATAAATATTATCACATAGTCCTTGCACTGGAGCCATTGGTTCATGTCCAAAGTGTTCATCACAAGCACAGACAGCCTGGATCACAGTCTGAGGATCCCGTCAGGTCCTGTCTTTCCTACTGTACTTGTCTTAACTTGTGCCTGATCTGCTGCTTCATTGTTAAAACTGTGGATTGTGGTGCAGAAGAGCCAGGAACAACGCATCCAAATTTTAAGAAGTGTCTGCTTTTCCCCTCTATCAAGTTCCCTGGAAATAGTTTAGAATTTTAATAATCCCCTTGGGGCAATGGACTTGGGTAATTAAAACAGCTGATTTAATTCACAAATGTAGGTCATCCCATTTAACCCTCCTAAACAAATAGAGAGCATGATGACAGAAATAGTGCCAAGGCTTCTGCCACACATAGACAACAGGCAGCACCGGTTTTTGGCTTGGTGACCAAACACTGGTCAGCATTGCTGAACTAGTGATTCTCAGCTCGGCCTAAGGCACCATCATACTCAATTGTCTTTTGCAGCTGTGAAAATCAGTATCTTCCCTTAGAGTATGTCATAAAAGGGAATGAGACTATTCTGAGGGAAACTGATATTTTATCAGCTGTAAAGAAAGAGACAAATTTTGCATGAGTTTTCCCTCAGCAAATCTGACTTTTCTCAGGAGAAGGGAGTTTAAGTAGAATAACTCCTTTTGCTGCTTTTCTTTGGAAATATCCAGATATAAAAAGAAGTCATGTAGTAGATATCACAGTGACTGGAGAGTTCAGGAAATCTCTCTTCTCTTTCCAGCCAAGAGCTGACTTTCTATTACGCTTAACTTCTTGATGTCTGAACTTCTCCTTCTAGAAATAAATCTAATAGTACCTGCTATTCTTGGCTCAGGACTTATGAAGTAATGTCTATAGAGTATTTGTGAAGAAAAAGGTTCTATAACACAAATAAGTATTTTTCCACCCTTGATATCAGTTAGTTTCCGGTTTGTATGACTAAATTCTAAGTAGTCTGACATTTGGCAACCTCTTTTTTTTCCCATCAGAATGTAAAATTCGTGATTAGCCGCTCATTATGAATTTGTCACAACTTCACTTAACCTAATAAATATCCCAGAAAGAGTTGACTTGGCTAGAGCTGAATCAGTACAGCTTTATGAATTTGGCCACTAAGTTAAGCCAATAGTTTTAAATCTGTACTGATCTAAGGACGAATGTGCAGAAAGCAAGACCTGGGTGCATTCTCCCAGAATCAGTGGAGTTCAGCTGTCAATCAGGTTGGTTAGAGGAGGAGGAGGTACAGATGAATGTGCGGAAGGTCAGCATGTCCCCCTTTGATATGTAGAGACCAGCAGTGGTACTAGCAGAGGGACCAACTGAAGAATTAGTGGGCAAACAATCTTAAGTGTGACTTACGAGATTTAAAATGTTTTGAGTTCTTAAAGATTGTTCATTATGCCATAGGTGCATGTTCTTTTATGGTCTATTAGATTTTGTTTTCTATGTAAATAATCATCTGCTGCCTGCTTAAGAGACAGCTGTACACGCTCATTTATAGATAGGCTGTGGCTGCTTTTGCATTACAATGGCAAGCTACGCAGTTGCAACAGAGAATTTTATGGCCCACAAAGACTAAAATATTTACTATCTGTCTCTTTACAGAAAAAGTATGCTGACCCTTGCTTTAAAGAAATACCTTTGGTAAACAAAAACTATAGATAAATTCTCTCAGTGTCTAATTCACCCAGACAAATGAAATTATTTTCTTTTGAAGAAATGATAACCCCCAATACTTTCTTTTCATCTTATTTGCTTTATAATACCTGAGAAAGTCTTTTAAAATGCAAATATTGAAATAATGTGTAAAAAGAACCATATTTCTTATGATCTATAAGCACTCCAGAAAAAAACGTATGCATATAGTAGTATAGTGACTGCAAAGTGATCTCTAATAGTGTTACCAGTTGTATTAGGGAAGTGAATAAACAATAACAATAACAACAGCAAATGTTTATAATATGTTTATTCTGTATTAGACACTGTTCTAAGTACTTTTAAATTTTTTCTTCAGCAACCCTTTAAAGTAGGATAATTATTATTATTTTTTAACATCTTTACTAGAGTATAATTGCTTTACAATGGTGTGTTAGTTTCTGCTCTATAACAAACTGTATCAGCTATACATATGGCATACATCCCCATATCTCCTCCCTCTTGTGTCTCCCTCCCACCCTATCTATTCCACCTCTCTAGGCAGTCACAAAGCACCGAGCTGATCTCCCTGTGCTATGTGGCTGCTTCCCACTAGCTGTCTATTTTACATTTGGTATATATGTAAAATATATATGTATATATGTCTCTCTTACTTCATCCCAGCTTACCCTTCCCCCTCTTCGTGTCCTTAAGTCCATTCTCTATGTCTGCATCTTTATTCCTGTCCTGCCGCTAGGTCCTTCAGAACCTTTTTTTTTTTAGATTCCATATATGTGTGTTAACATATGGTATTTGTTTTTCTCTTTCTGATTTACTTCACTCTGTATGACAATCTCTAGGTCCATCCACCTCACTACAAATAACTCAATTTCATTTCTTTTTATGGCTGAATAATATTCCATTGTATATATGTGCCACGTCTTCTTTATCCATTCATCTGTTGATGGACACTTAAGTTGCTTCCATGTCCTGGCTATTGTAAATAGAGCTGCAATGAACATTGTGGTACATGACTCTTTTTGAATTGTGGTTTTCTCACGTTATATGCCCAGTAGTGGGATTGCTGGGTTATATGGTAGCTCTATTTTTAGTTTTTTGAGGAACCTCCATACTGTTCTCCATAGTGACTATGTCAATTTACATTCCCCCAACAGTGCAAGAGGGTTGCCTTTTCTCCATATTCCCTCCAGCATTTATTGTTTGTAGATTTTTTGTTGATGGCCATTCTGACCAGTGTGAGGTGATACCTCATTGCAGTTTGATTTGCATTTCTCTAATGATTAGTGATGTTGAGTATCCTTTCATGTGTTTCATGGCAATCTGTATATCTTCTTTGGAGAAATGTCTATTTAGATCTTCTGCCCATTTTTGGATTTCATTGTTTGTTTTTCTGATATTGAGCTGCATAAGCTGCTTGTATATTTTGGAGATTAATCCTTTGTCAGTTGCTTCGTTTGCAAATAATTTCTCCCATTCTGAGGGTTGTCTTTTGGTCTTGTTTATGGTATCCTTTGCTGTGCAAAAGCTTTTAAGTTTCATTAGATCCCATTTGTTTATTTTTGTTTTTATTTCCATTTCTCTAGGAGAAGGTGCAAAAGGATCTTGCTGTGATGTATGTCATGGAGTATTCGTTCTGCCTATGTTTTCCTCTAAGTGTTTTATAGTGTCTGGTCTTACATTTAGGTCTTTAATCCATTTTGAGTTTATTTTTCTGTACGTTGTTAGGGAGTGTTCTAATTTCATTCTTTTACATGTAGCTGTCCAGTTTTGCCAGCACCACTTATTGAAGAGACTGTCTTTTCTCCATTATATATTCTTGCCTCCTTTAGCAAAGATAAGGTGACCATATGTGCATGGGTTTATCTCTGAGCTTTCTATCCTGTTCCACTGATCTATATTTCTGTTTTTGTGTCAGTACCATACTGTCTTGATTACTGTAGCTTTGTAGTATAGTCTGAAGTCAGGGAGCCTGATTTCTCCAGCTTCGTTTTTCTTTCTCAAGATTGCTTTGGCTCTTCCGGGTCTTTTGTGTTTCATACAAATTGTGAAATTTTTTGTTCTAGTTCTGTGAAAAATGCCAGTGATAGTTTCATAGGGATTGCATTGAATCTGTAGATTGCTTTGGGTAGTATACTCATTTTCACAATGTTGATCCTTCCAATCCAAGAACATGATATATCTCTCCATCTGTTTGTATCATCTTTAATTTCTTTCATCAGTGTCTTACAGTTTTCTGCATACAGGTCTTTTGTCTCCTTAGGTAGGTTTATACCTAGGTATTTTATCCTTTATTTTGCAATGGTAAATGGGAGTGTTTCCTTAATTTCTCTTTCAGATTTTTCATCATTAGTGTATAGGAATGCAAGAGATTTCTGTGCATTAATTTTGTATCCTGAAACTTTACCAAATTCATTGATTAGCTCTAGTAGTTTTCTGGTAGCATCTATAGGATTCTCTATGTATAGTATCATGTCATCTGCAAACAGTAACCGTTTTGCTTCTTCTTTTCCGATTTGGATTCGTTTTGTTTCTTTTTCTTCTCTGATTGCTGTGGATAAAACTTCCAAAACTATGTTGCATAATAGTGATGAGAGTGGGCAACCTTGTCTTTGTCCTGATGTTAGTGGAAATGTTTTCAGTTTTTCATGATTGAGAACGATGTTGGTTGTGGGTTTGTCATATATGGCCTTTATTATATTGAGGTAAGTTCCCTCTATACCTACTTTCTGGAGGGTTTTTTATCATAAATCGGTGTTGAATTTTTCAAAAGCTTTTTCTGAACCTACTGAGATGATCATATAGTTTTTATACTTCAATTTGTTAGTATGGTTTATCACATTGATTGATTTGCATATATTGAAGAATCCTTGCATTCCTGGAGTAAACCCCACTTGATCATAGTGTATGATCCTTATAATGTGCTGTTGGGTTCTCTTTGCTAGTATTTTGTTGAGGATTTTTGCATCTACGTTCATCAGTGATATTGGCCTGTAGTTTTCTTTCTTTATGATATCTTTGTCTGGTTTTTGTATCAGGGAGATGGTGGTCTCATAGAATAAGTTTGGGACAGTTCCTCCCTCTACTATATTTTGGAAGAGTTTAAGAAGGATAGGTGTTAGCTCTTCTCTAAATGTTTGATAGAATTTGCCGGTGAAGCCATCTGGTCCTGGGCTTTTTGTTGTTGGAAGATTTTAAATGACAGTTTGAATTTCAGTGCTTGTGCTTGGTCTGTTTATATTTTGTATTTCTTCCTGGTTCAGTCTCAGAAGACTGTGCTTTTCTAAGAATGTGTCCATTTCTTCCAGGTTGTCCATTTTATTGGAATATAGTTGCTTGTAGTAATCCCTCAAGATTCTTTGTATTTCTGCAGTGTGAGTTGTTACTTCCCCTTTTTCATTTCTAATTCTGTTGATTTGAGTCTTCTCCCTTTTTTTCTTTATGAGTTTGACTAATGGTTTATCAATATTTTTTATCTTCTCCAAGAACCAGCTTTTAGTTTTATTGCTCTTTGCTATCATTTCCTTCATTTCTGTTTCATTTATTTCTGATCTGATCTTTATGATTTTGTTCCTTCTGCTAACTTTTGGGTTTTTTGCTCTTCTTTCTCTGATTGCTTTACGTGTATGATTAGGTTGTTTATCTGAGATGTTTATTGTTTCTTGAGGTAGGATTGTATTGCTATAAAGTTCTCTCTTAGAACTGCTTTTGCTGTATCCCATAGGTGTGGGATGGGTTGTTGTGTTTTCATTGTCATTTGTTTCTAGGTATTTTTTTTTTATTTCCTCTTTGATTTCTTCAGGGATCTCTTGCTTTTTAGTACTGCATTGTTTAGCCTCCATGTGTCTGTAATTTTTACAGATATTTTCCTGTAATTGGTATCTAGTTTCATAGCACTGTGGTCAGAAAAGATACTTCATATGATTTCAGTTTTCTTAAATTTAGCAAGGCGTGATTTGTGACCCAAGGTATGATCTATCCTGGAGAATGTTCCATGAGCACTTGAGAAGAAAGTGTAATGTGCTGTTCTGGGATGGAATGTCCTATAAATATCAGTTATGTCCATCTTGTTTAATGTATCATTTAAAACTTGTGTTTCCTTATTTATTTTCATTTTGGATGATCTGTCCATTGGTGAATGTGGGGTGTTAAAGTCCCCTACTATGATTGTGTTACTGTTGATTTCCCCTTTTATGGCTGTTAGCATTTCCCTTATGCATTGAGATTCTCCCACGTTGGGTGCATAAATATTTACAATTCTTATATCTTCTTAAATTGATCCCTTGATCATTATTTAGTGTCCTTCTTTGTCACTTGTAATAGTCTTTATTTTAAAGTCTATTTTGTCTGATATGAGAATTGTTACTCCAGCTTTCTTTTGATTTGCATTTGCATGGAATATCTTTTTCCATCCCCTCACTTTCAGTTTGTATGTGTCCCTAGGTCTGAAGTGGGTCTCTTGTAGACAGCATATGTACGGGTCTTGTTTTTGTATCCATTCAGCCAGTCTATGTCTTTTGGTGGAGTATTTAATCCATCTACATTTAAGGTAGGTATCAATATGTTTGTTCCTATTAACATTTTCTTAATTGTTTTGGGTTTGTTATTGTAAGTCTTTTCCTTCTCTTGTGTTTCCTGCCTAGAGAAGTTCCTTTAGCATTTGTTGTATAGCTGGTTTTGTGGTGCTGAATTCTCTTAACTTTTGCTTATCTGTAAAGGTTTTAATTTCTCCAACAAGTCTGAAATCCTTGTTGGGTAGAGTAATCTTGGTTGTAGGTTTTTCCCTTTCAACACTTTAAGTATGTCCTTTACTCCCTTCTGGCTTGCAGAGTTTCTGCTGAAAGATCAGCTGTTAACCTTATGGAGTTTCCCTTGTATGTTAATGGTTGCTTTTCCCTTGCTGCTTTTAACATTTTTTCTTTGTGGTTAATTTTTGATAGTTTGATTAATATGTGTCTTGGCATGTTTCTCCTTGGATTTATCCTGTATGGGACTCTCTGCGCTTCCTGGACTTGATTGGCTATTTCCTTACCCATATTAGGGAAGTTTTCAACTCTAATCTCTTCAAATATTTTCTCAGTCCCTCTTTTGTTCTCTTCTTCTTCTGAGACTCCTATAATTTGAATGTTGGTGCGTTTAATGTTGTCCCAGAGTTCTCTGAGACTGTCCTCAATTCTTTTCATTCTTTTTTCTGTATTCTGCTCTGTAGTAGTTATTTCCAGTATTTTATCTTCCAGGTCACTTATCCGTTTTTCTGTCTCAATTATTCTGCTATTGATTACTTCTAGAGAATTTTTAATTTCATTTATTGTGTTGTTCATCATTATTTGTTTGCTCTTTAGTTCTTTCAGGTCCTTGTTAAACTTTTCTTGTATTTTCTCCATTCTATTTCCAAGAATACGGATATCTTTACTATCATTACTCTGAATTCTTTTTCAGGTAGACTGCTTATTTCCTCTTCATTTGTTTGGTCTGGTGGGTTTTTGCCTTGTTCCTTCATCTGCTGTGTATTTCTCTGTCTTCTCATTTTGCTTAACTTACTGTGTTTGGGATCTCCGTTTCGCAGACTGCAGGTTCGTAGTTCCCGTTGTTTTGGGTGTCTGCTCCCAGTGAGTAATTGTGGTCCAGTGGGTTGTGTAGGCTTCCTGGTGGAGGGGACTGGTGCCTGTGTTCTGGTGGATGAGGCTGGATCTTCTCTTTCTTGTGGGCAGTACCATGTCCGTTGGTGTGTTTTGGGGTGTCTATAAACTTATAATTTTAGGCAGCCTGTCTGCTAATGGGTGGGTTCATGTTCCTGTCTTGCTAGTTGCTTGGCATTGGGTGTCCAGTGCTGTAGGTTGCTGGTCGTTGTTGGAGCTGTGTCTTAGTGTTGAGATGGAGACCTCTGGGAGAGCTTTTGCCATTTGATATTACATGGGGCCATGAGGTCTCTGGTGGACCAATGTCCTGAACTCGGCTCTCCCATCTCAGACGCTAAGGCCTGACACCCAGGCAGATCTCCAAGACCCTGTCAGCCTACAATGCTCAGTAGAAAATTGAGAAAATAAGAGAAAGAAAGAAGGAAAATTTTAAATAAATAAAATAAAGTTATTGGGCTTCCCTGGTGGTGCAGTGGTTGAGAGTCCTCCTGCCGATGCAGGGGACACAGGTTCATGCCCCGGTCTGGGAAGATCCTGCATGCCACAGAGCAGCTGGGCCTGTGAGCCATGGCTGCTGAGCCTGCACGTCTGGAGCCTGTGCTCCGCAACAGGAGAGGCCACAACAGTGAGAGGCCCATGTACCGCAATAAATAAATAAATAAATATTTAAAAATAAAGTTATTAAAATAGAAAGAAATTATTAAAGATAAAACAATTTTAAAGTAATAAAAAGCAAAAGAAAGAGAGAAGGAACATAGCAGGCAATGAAACAAAGAAAACAAATCCACCAATGATAACAAGTGCTAAAAACTATATCAAAAACAAAAAACAAAACAAAAACAAAAAAAAGGACTGTCAGAACCCTAGGACAAATGGCAAAAGCAAAGCTATACAGACAAAATCACACAAAGAACCATATACATACACACTCACAAAAAGAGAAAAAAGAAAAAATATATATATATATATAATGAAAAAAGGAAGAGAGCAACGAAATCAATAAACAAATCTACCAATGATAACAGGCTCTAAATACTAGACTAAGATAAATGTAAAACCAGAAGCAAATTAAATGCAGAAAGCAAACCCCAAATCTACATTTGCTCCCAAAGTCCACCACCTTAATTTTGGGATAATTCATTGTCTACTCAGGTATTCCACAGATTCAGGGTACATCAAGTTGATTGTGAAGATTTAATCTACTGCTCCTGAGGCTGGGGGGAGAAATTTCCCTTTATCTTCTTTGTTCACACAGCTCCTGGGGTTCAACTTTGGATTTGGCCCCACCTCTGCATGTAGGTCACTTGAGGGCATCATTTGGAAAGTCTGAGGTCTTCTGCCAGTGTTCAGTAAGTGTTCTGTAGGAGCTGTTCCACATGTAGATGTAGTTTTCATGTATTTGTGGGGAGGAAGGTGATCTCCATGTCTTACTTCTCCACCATCTTGAAGGTGCCCCCTCAATAATTTAATTAAATTTTAAATGTTTTTCTACTAACTGATTGACAGTTATTTTCTGGAAGAGATGAGAAATTACTGATAAGTTTGCTGCTGGACAATATGACAGAAGTTTTCTATGATATTTGAAGACTTTAGATGCCTTTTCTCTCAACTTAGAAAATGTAAAGTCAGCTGGAATAAGACAAGGTGCTTCCAAGCCGTAGGAGCAGAGATGGGCAGGAGGAGAAATCTTGTTGTGCAGCATTTTACTTCTTAAAAGGAAATGTGAAAACCTCCTCTCCGTTTAGGTCTCTTTCCCTTCCCCAACTTTAAATATTTAAATTTAAGTATCATTGTCTTAACAACTGTATGATATCACTTATATTTAGAATCTGAAAAGCTGAACTCCTAGCAATAAAGACTAGAATGCTGATTACCTGGGCCTGATGGGTGGGAGATATAAGGAGATATTGGTTCAATAGTACAAACTTCCAGTTTTAAGTTGAATAAGTTCTCAGGATCTAATGTACTGCATGTTGATTATAGTAAATAATACTATAATATACACTTGAATGTTACTGAGGGAGTAAATCTTAACTTCTCACCACAAAAGAGAAATTGTAATTATGTGACATGAAAGAGGTGTTGACTAAAGTTATGATGGCCATCATTTTGCAATATACGAAGGTTCCAATTCAACCCATACACCTTAAAGTTGCACAATGCTATAAGTCAATCTTGTCTCAGTAAATCTGGGGAAAAAATAAATATCACTGTTTTGAGTAACAGATAGTATTATAATTTTCATTTTAATCATCAAATATGACTTATAAAACCCATGAGGAAGAGACCCTATTGTGTACACACCCAAATTCTGCTCCTTCTCTTGTTCTTCCTTCCTTCATCATGCTCCAAGATCCTTTCATCTATCATTTATCATTTCTTAGCCTACTCACTGGAAAAACTATGAAATATCATGTATTTTTAAAGATGAAATACCTGATGTATTCATTCAGATATTGCTAATTCAAATTTTGGATCTTGGGGTTTTCACTTATCTCTTTATTTCATTTTGGTTCTCAAGGACAACAGAGGGTATTAGAATATTCCATGATTATTCTGTCTCACATATCACACACAACATTCTCAGAATAACAATACTAGAACTATTATTACCAATTCTGATTACTGAAAACAATAAAACAAAATGTCTTTGCATATATACATCTATGAACCTCAATTTTTTGTCAGAGCTTAAAACCATAACATATAATATTTTCTTCCTTCTAACCTTCATCATTTTTCTTTGTTCTGCAAATAACTACTTATTTAATGCTCCACACAAGTTCTTCTGTTGATGTCCCTCTAGACATTTTTATTGTCTGAAATTTGTTCTCTAATAGATTCCTGAAGAAGGGCTAATAGTAACCACCTTCTGTGAGTTCTTTCCTATTGATAACAGTTTACTTTGAAAGTCAGTTTTGTTAAGAATGATCTTTGGCTCAAATTTTCATTTTTTTGAGCATCTTAATCATACTCTCCAGTTATTTCTGAAATAAAGCACCACTTTGAAAGACAATTGTTTTCTTTCCCTTATACTTCATATACTCCTTTTATCTCAATGTCCACAGGATTTTATTTTTTTTCTTTCAAGTCCAGAATTTTACTAGATTATCTGTTGATGTTGGTAGTTATGGGTTGATACTCTCAGGTATATTATGTGCTTTCTTAATATATAATTTTTAATATCTTTATTTTGGGAATTTTTTATTATAATTTTTATTATTTATTTTGTTTCCTTCAGAGACTAGATATAAAATAATAGAGTGATTATAAGGTCCTTTAATTATTTTGATAGTATTGCCTCACTGATTTTTAGCTTCTTATATTATGTAAAAATTCAGAAGCTGTTGTGATTCCTGTTTTACTGTATGTTTCTCCTTTTTCTGACTCTTTTCATACCCGGTGTTCTGAAATTACTCAAGTATTTGCCTTAGTGTAAGTCTTTATTCTTTCATTGGGCTAGGCACCAGGTGAAACGTTTTTTATGTAGAAAGTCTGGTTCTTCACTTTGGGAAAATTTTCTTCTTTTATTTCTATTTTTTAATTGAAATATAGTTAGTTTCTGGTGTACTACATAGTGATTTGACATTTTTTTCAGTTAAGCAACAAATATTTATTGATTGATGTTTTAATGCTGAATAGGACAAACATTTCCTGTCCTCCTGGAACTTAGAGTTTTGAATGATATGGAAACAGTAGTCAGTGCCATTGCAAGGGTTGAAACTCATGTGCCTCTTTACTCTTAGTCTAGTATTTTCTCCATTACCATCTTCTTATTTTAGCTCTTATTGAAAAATTGTACTCCTTACTGAGTTTATTTTAAATTGTATTTAATTATTATAATACGTAAGGATATTATGAATATCATTCATTGTCTAACTCAGGAGTATAGCTATAACTACCCAATTTCCAGAATTAATACAGCCACTGAAAATTCTGTTTTTGATGAAATGCTTAATGATTTGGCATTTGCATATGTTATGAAATGATCACCATGATAAATCTAGTAACCATCTATCCCCATACAAACTTACTACCATATTATTGACCATATTCCTTATGCTGTATATTACATCCCAATTGATTTATTTTATAACTGGAGGTCTTTACCTGTTAATTCTCTTCACCTGTTTCACCCAATCCTTGCCCCCAGGAATCACATATTTGTTCTCTGTATCTATGAGTCTGTTTTCATTTTGTTTTGTTCTTTAGATTCCACATATAATTGGGAGCATACAGTATTTGTCTCTCCCTGTCTTATTTCACTTAGCATAATACCCTGTAGTTTCATCCATGTTGTTGCCATTGGCAAGATTTCATTCTTTTTTATGGCTGAGTAATATTCCATTGTATATTTTTACCACATCTTCTTTATCCATTCATTGATGTATGGACACTAAGGTTGCTTCTATGCCTCAGCTATTGTGAATAACAAACACTGTATTGAACATAAAGATACATATGTCTTCTTAAATTAGTGTTTTCATTTCCTTCAGGTAAATATCCAGAAGTGAAATTGCTGAATCATATTGCAGTTCTATTTTTAATGGTTTGAGAAACTTTCATACTGTCTTCCATGTTGGCTGCACCAATTTACAATCCCAACAACAGTGCATGAGGGTTCCCTTTTCTCCACATCCTCACCAACACTTATTATTTCTTGTCTTTTTGTTAATAGCCATTCTAACAGGTATGAGGTGATATCTCATTGTGGTTTGGATTTGCACTTTCCTGATAATTAGTGTCTTCTATTATCTCTTTAATTTTTCTCTCCTCCCTTTCTTAATTCTCACATTTTATAATTCTTATTAGTTGAATGCTTGGCTTCCTGAATTAATTTTCTAATTATTTTCCTTTTGTTTTGTAGTTTTCACCTGCTATAGTCTGACTGTTTGTGTCCCCACAAAATTCATATATTGAGATCCTAATCCCCAATGTGATGATATTTAGAGATGTGTAAGGTGTAAGGTGGTTATGTCATGAGGGTGAATCCCTCATGAAGGACATTAGTGCCCTTATAAAAGAGGCCCCAGAGAACTCCCTTGCCCTTTCTGCCATGTAAGGACACAGCAAAAAGAAGACTGTCCATGAACCAAAAAACAGGCTCTCACCAGTCAGCACCTTGGACTTCCCAGCCTTGAAAACTGTGAAAAATAAATGTCTGTCATTTATAAACCACCCAGTCTGTGGTAATCTGTTTTAGCAGCCCAAAAGGAGTAAGGCACCATCTCTTTGCCTTTTTTAAGAATATAATTATATAATTTATAAAAGCCATGCTTTTCAAGTTTAAGTTTGATGTGCTGACAAAAGCATGCAGTCATTTAACTGTCACCACAATATCCCAAACTTCCCTTGTGCTCCTTTGTTGTCAATCCCCTTACCCTGTTCTCATCTCCAGACAACCACCACTGTGTTTTCTATTCCTGGAGTTTCCCCTTAAAATCTCTGTCTTTTTGTTCTCTTTTCCTATAAATTTCCTGAACTTATAGTTTTTCTAATTACCCTTCTAAAAAGAATTTTAATTTAAGCTGTATTTTAAATTTTTCTTAACATCTTGTTCTTATTTCATGGCTGCAATGTCATTTTATCTGTCTGTGGATATTAATTAAGGTTTCCTGAAAGTTTTTTCTGCATTTCCTCAGAGTTCCCTTTTCCTTTTGCTATTCATTTTTTAAAGTTGAATATATTTTTCGGATGTCCGATGGTTCTTAACTATCCAATCATATTCAGTGTGAAGTGCTGAAAAGCTGATCGGAAGTCTGTGTGCTTGGGTGGGTCTTTCAGGGTTTTGGGCTTCACTGCAGAGTGAATGTATTCATTGTTAACTCCAAAATTATTTGTAAATATTTTGCTTGGTGTGGTTTGCTACTTCCAAAGAATGAGCCACTCATGTCCTTCCTGATTATTCTAGTCTTACAAATTTGGGGCAGGAAAAACAAATTTGGAGCAGGAAAAGGGGCCTGTGGATCTCACTGATGGCTATGAAAATATCACTTAACCATTTTGTTTGAATGCCACATCTCATCCTGTGTTTATTCTCTGCTTGGTGTTCCTAAGTCTGGAATCTGATTGGCTACGTTTCTCCAGAAACTATAAAACTTTTTTTCTGGGAAGCTTGACAGATCTGGATGGGGTAGGGTTTGGGTATCCAACTATTCTTTAAACAGATTTTGAAAAGACCCACCTGTTTTCAGCCCCAGCCTCGTCTTAGCCTTCCACTATACATGGAGCTCTCCATACTTTAACCTTTCTAGGGTTCTACAGGGTTAATTGGCTTGCTTCCTCTTCATTATTTCTTAAGGATTATCTTTCTTCCATTTTGCTAAGTCACTTATGCTTCCTCTATCTACTTACTATTTAGATTTAAGGTATATCTTAGTTTCATTCAAGATGGTGTCTAGACTTTGCTTTCTTGTTCTATCTATTGTTTATGGGATGTTTTTGAGAGTAGAAGAGTATGGAAATGTCTTTAAATATCCATCTTGAAATGAGAAGTCTACAGCTATATCCTTAAATATAGCTATGGACTTCTCATACATAAACTGCAGTCTTTTACAGCATTTGACACAACTAACATACTACTCTTTTTTTGAATTGAAGTATAGTTGATTTATAATATTGTGTTCATTTCGATGTACAGCACACTGATTCAGGTTTTTTCCAGATTATACTCCATTATAGTTTATTACAAGATATTGGGCATAATTCCCTGTGACTTTCATGGTTGTTATTACTTTTATTCTCTTATATCTTCCTTTCTCTATTCTTATGGTGCCACTGTCATCTATAATATCTGTTAAACATGGATGTAATTCAGTGTTTTAAAATTATCACTTTTTTGACTTTCCATCAGTGATCACTTGGATGATCATATCTAACTTTAACCAAACTGCAATTCTGTATGTCCACCTTCTTACTGGGCATTTTCATTTCTGTGTTCTATCCATTTTAGTAAAAGTCGAATATTAAAATCAAAGATATATTTCTTACAAAACCAGCTTCTCTTCTCTTTCCTACTTCAGGACACTATAGTTTTCCTATGCAATCATGCTTGACATTTTAGAAGTACCTTTAAATACAGCCTACATGTATAATTGGAAATTAAATCAATCTACTTGTTTTTCTTTAAAGTTTTATGTGATTGCAGTCAACGTTTTCTTTCCATTGCTGCTGCTTAAATCCAGTTTGAGCTATTTTTTCTTTTATTCTAATAAGAGACATACATTACACATTTGTATAACTAAAGAAATCTGCTCAGTGTAAATTCTGTCACACTGATGTAAGGAAGTTGAAATTCCTAAAAACTGTACAAAATAGGTCTTTCTTTACACACACACACAAACACACACACACACACACTGTGTGTGTATATATATATATATATATATATATATATACACACAGGCATAAAGATAGCCAAAGAAATTGGTAATTTTATCATGGACAAATTTGTTGTATGGAGAGGAGAAATTTATTTCTTAAGTTGTTCAAGAAAATAAGGTTTCTCAGTTATATGCATATGTGCAGAGTAGAAATTGTTCCAAGCAAAATACCATGAGATTTTTTGCCCTCCTAGATATTCCTGTCTGTGTTATTGTTAGGAAAGACATGAAAGAGGATGTGACTTTTACTTATCATATATCATCTGTTTTATTAAAGAGCAGAATGCACATGGCAACCTTTGTTATCTAATTTTTCAACTGAGTACAAAATTGGACAGCATCAAACTTGCTTGCATTTTGTAAGCATTCACCATGTATTGGGATATTTCTCCTTGGTGTTCTATATCCTGCTACTTAGCTGGAACTGTTATACATTTGCTCAATCTTGTCTCTTAAGATTGCTCATTTCATTCTATATACAGAATAACTTAGAATTTAACATGATTTTGTTGTATCAGAGATTTCATTATCACTTTACATCATTTAGATCTGAGAATAAGATGTATTTTCTATATCTTCAGAGCTTTGTAATTGGATCAAGGTTATATAAAAACCTAAAATGAATGTCTTCTCAGTACATGTTTGAAAGATATGATTTGGTTTTCTGTAACTCTTGTTCTACTGTCTTTACTTCTGAACATAAAGCCTTTACTGAATTAACTTACTTCTTATTTACTGGTTTATAAAAGACAGAGCTTGAGAAGAGCTGATTCCTCTCAGGTCCTACAGAATAAATTGACCTTGTTCTAATGATGAGGAAAGAATTAAATTTTAGGAGAAAAGTAGAGATAAATTGAAGACAAGAAATTGTTTAAAAGTATAAAAAGAGCATATACCATGTATGAATGAAACAAAGTGCAAACCATTTTAGCATAGCTGAGAATTTATGAGGCGGGAAACAGAGGACAGGATATTTAATGAATGATGAGGCTAAGACATATTTTAATAATTCACTGTTGCTGAAATGTATCGACTGATCAAACTTAGCATTACACCTTAACAAAGATTGGGATTTTTATGTCCCAATACCAACATGAAAATGTATTTAAGTTTGAAGTACATTCATTTGAAAAAAGAAATTAAAATTAAGTAAAAAATAGGAAATAATTGTCCAAAGTACTCCCACATATAAGGAGTAAATGCTGTTACCAATAGCTAATTTTTATTAGCTTTCCTTCCTTCCTTCCTCTCTCTCTCTCTCATTTATTTTTCTTTTTTTTTCTACATAATAAAACACAATTACTATATTCAGGCTCTCTTTCCTGTTATTTTTCCCTCCTTCCTTGTCACCTTGACTTTCTTTTTTTAAATTCTGGGATTTTAAAAAATTGGGGAGTTCCCAAGTAAAAAAATGAGGAGAAACAACACTTGTTGTTTGAAATGTGTTGACTTAAGGTAGGGTTAGAATCAATGACTTTAGAGTTCCTCCAGTCTGTGTTTAGACCTCAGCTAGGATACTTACTAGCTGTATGATCTAGGTCTAGCTACTTTTCTTCTGTTAGCTAATAATAGCAAATATTTGAATATGTATGGTGTTCTGGTCATTCTTTTACATTTTGGTTATTAACCCATTTATTCCTCACATTTAAGCCATTTTACAGATGAAGAGATGGGAGCACGGATAATAACTAAGTAGCTTTCCCAAGATAACATAATGCATGGTTCTTCATCAGGGACATCTGATATTTTTTCCAGTTTCACTTTTGGCCATTTCTCTACGCAAGCCTATACTTCCAACACCACTGGCATTTGCAGTTGCCATTTCATATATGTGTGACTTTGTAATGCACTTATCTCTGAGGTTCTTCCCACTACCCTGCCTATTTCTCTTCCTGGCTAACTTTTCACCCTCTTCCAAGACTCAGTTCCAACCCTAGCATCACTTCCAGCAGAAAGCCTTCCTTCTCTGTCCACCTATGGCTGTGTTAAAAAGAGAAGATGCTGGGCTTCCTTGCTTTACCTTTTTACTTTGCTGTATAGTTACTGCTTTATTTGTCTATCTCCATGATCAGGCTGAGGCAAAAATTACTTCCTGTCTTTCTATTACCAGAGTCTAGCTGAGTATCTTTTAGTATGGAAGAGCAATTGAGAGAAGAATATAATCTTTTAAATTATAAGTTGGTATAATTTGAATAACTTACTTATTTTAGCTTTTGCTTCTTCAGTTGTACTTCAGTTGGCTTCAATACTATTTCCATCCTCATAGGATAAGTATGAGAAGTGAGATAGCATATGTTAAGTGCATACATGCCATGGGAAGCTTACTCAGTAAATAAGAACTGTTTCTGGATTATTATTAGTGTCCTAGATTATTCACATACATAGGCTTTCTCAGAACACCAAACTATGTTGATTATCACTGGTCATGGATCTTCTTGAGCACCATTTATTTTCACTTCAGACAAATATTTTCTCTGAAAGAGTATTTCATTTAAAGATTGGAAAGAGCAGAGAAAAATCTTTCAGTTATCAAAGGTAAATAGGACATTCAAGTTCTCTTTATTCCTCTCTAAATTTGAAATGTTTGTCTAGGTACTTTAAACCAAAATTAATTGCACTGCAAGATTAACTTCCTTGTTTATTTGCTATACTCAACATAAAAGAAAAAATTGCTAGCTGATGCAAATAGAATAATTGCTTAAATGGATTTTCCTTCTCTCTTTTTTTTTTTTTTTTTTTTTTTTGGTACCCGGGCCTCTCACTGCTGTGGCCTCTCCCGTTGTGGGGCACAGGCTCCGGACGTGCAGGTTCAGTGGCCATGGCTCATGGACCCAACCACTCCGCGGCATGTGGGATCCTCCCAGACCAGGGCATGAACCTGTGTCCCCTGCATCGGCAGGCGGACTCTCAACCACTGCGCCACCAGGGAAGCCCCCTTCTTTTTTATTTAACAATTTAAAAACTAACTTTCAAAACAATACATTTTAAGCTTTCATACAAAGAAGCAAAATGTTAATTTTCTTAGAAACTCCTTGATTTAAAAAAATCTTAATTTATTAGTTGTATACACTGTAATATCAGTTTTAATTAATTAAAATTAGTTAATTTAATTAGAAATCTTCTTAGAGAGCTTTGAAAGTTCCAAATTTTAAGAGATCATAAGCTCTTATCTCTTGGTAGTATTTTACATTTTTTTGTTTCTTTTAGATATTCCTAATATGATTTTTCTTAAGAAGAGATAGAATGCATATAATATAAAAAGCTTTCTTTAAAAGAAAACCACTTATCTCCTTAAAATTGAACCTTTAAAATGTCATGCCAGGAAGTATTAAGTAAACCATGAATCTGAGTTCTAATCTGTGGTTATTCAGAAATTGTTCCCTTATAGTCTTCCTAAGCCACATGTACTCTTGGGAAAATGTGAAGCAAAATACTTATTATAGACCTCATCATTAAAGCCATAATAAGGAAAGTCATGAAAAAGAAAATGCGTGTACTACATAAAGCTGCTAAGTAGATTGGAGTTGGTTTTTTTTCTTTATTACATTGTGCTGTGTATTTTATTTGAATTGAACATTTATACTTTTTTTATTGATGCTGCATATGCACAATTGTGTATTGACTTTTGCGCATCATGATATTTGGTTAAGCTAGTCAACCTTCCCTTTGGGGACTGACTTCTTTATGCTTGTGTGTATATATTTTTAGTAGTTTCAAATAAATTCTTGTTTCAGACTTTATGAACTTAGCTATTTGAGAATAAGCTGATATAACTTCATAAAAAGGATAAAATGACCCTTTGGAGGACATTCATTATTTGCAGATACTCTTTTTATCGGTGATCTCAACTGTTGATTTTGAGAGAGAGCCGTTAAAATACACTACATTAAAGTTATTTTTATACATTAAATTGTGTCACTCTATTGCTTAAACAACTCCAAAAGCTGTCCAAAATCCAAATTCCTACCTGATTAGGCCTTTATCTGCCCTCCTACTTTATTGCAGGACCTTCTGTTCTGACTCAAAGTGCTTGAGTCTCCATGGCCATATTTCAGTTCTTCTAACACAGGACACTCTTTCTGGATTCAGGGCCTTTGCACATTCTCTTCTCTTTGCTTTGAATGCTCTTGACTCATTTACTTAACTGACTTATGCTTATCATGCAGGCCTCAAATGAAATATTACCTTCTCAGAGAGGTCTTCTCCATCAACCCCAAATTACTCCTTCCCCCATGTCCCCATGTCATCTGTCATGATATCATTTATTTACTTGATCATACATATATATATTTTTCTTTTTTATTGTCTTCTCTACCATAAATGGTAGAACTTGAAGACCTGGGATTTATCTATATTGTTTAATAGGAGCAGCACAATATACTAAAGGTTAAGAATGAATGATTAAGAATATATTTCTTCCCACATAGAGAACAGTTTATGCAAAGTTCCTGAGGCAGGAAGGAGCCTGATGTGTTTCTTTTTTTTTTTTTTTTTTTCCTCCATTACTGCCATGGATGTCTTTCTATTTAGGCAACGTTTTAAAGTATTCTTAAAGAGCATATAGTATTGTACTACGTTTTCTCTTGTTACTTGCTTTATTTAGTGTTATCTTTGCTCGGTTCATCCATGCTGACACGTAAAGATCTGTGTAGTTGATGTGCTTTCCTCACTATGTAGGATTCCCATGTAGGGAAATACAATAATTTATATATGTATTTTCCTGTTGATGGACATTTATTATTTTTTTACGTATTTATTGGAGTATAATTGCTTTACAATGGTGTGTTAGTTTCTGCTTTATAACAAAGTGAATCAGTTATACATATACATATGTTCCCATATCTCTTCCCTCTTGCGTCTCCCTCCCTTCCACCCTCCCTAGCCCACCCCTCCAGGTGGTCACAAAGCACCGAGCCGATCTCCCTGTGCTATGCGGCTGCTTCCCACTAGCTATCTATCTTACATTTGGTAGTGTATATATGTCCATGCCTCTCTCTCGCTTTGTCACAGCTTACCCTTCCCCCTCCCCATATCCTCAAGTCCATTCTCTAGTAGGTCTGTGTCTTTTTTCCTGTCTTACCCCTAGGATCTTCATGACATTTTTTTTTCTTAAATTCCATATATATGTGTTAGCATACGGTATTTGTCTTTCTCTTTCTGACTTGCTTCACTCTGTATGACAGACTCTAGGTCTATCCACCTCATTACAAATAGCTCAATTTTGTTTCTTTTTATGGCTGAGTAATATTCCATTGTATATATGTGCCACATCTTCTTTATCCATTCATCTGATCATGGACACTTAGGCTGTTTCCATCTCTGAGCTATTGTAAATAGAGCTTCAATGAACATTTTGGTACATGACTCTTTTTGAATTATGGTTTTCTCAGGGTATATGCCAAGTAGTGGGATTGCTGGGTCATAGGGTAGTTCTATTTGTAGTTTTTAAGGAATTTCCATACTGTTCTCCATAGTGGCTGTACCAATTCACATTCCCACCAGCAGTGCAAGAGTTCTCCCTTTTCTCCACACCCTCTCCAGCATTTATTGTTTCTAGATTTTTTGATGATGGCCATTCTAACTGGTGCGAGATGATATCTCATTGTAGTTTTGATTTGCATTTCTCTAATGATTAAAGATGTTGAGCATTCTTTCATGTGTTTGTTGACAATATGTATATCTTCTTTGGAGAAATGTCTATTTAGGTCTTCTGCCAATTTTTGGATTGGGTTGTTTTTTGCTATTGAGCTGCATGAGCTGCTTATAAATTATGGAGATTAATCTTTTGTCAGTTGCTTCGTTAGCAAATATTTTCTCCCATTCTGAGGCTTGTCTTTTGGTCCTGTTACAGTTTCCTTTGCTGTGCAAAACCTTTGAAGTTTCATTAGGTCCCATTTGTTTATTTTTATTTTTACTTCCATTTCTCTAGGAGGCGTGTCAAAAAGAATCTTGCTGTGATTTATGTCATAGGGTTTTCTGCCTATGTTTTCCTCTAAGAGTTTGATAGTTTCTGGCCTTACATTTATGTCTTTAATCCATTTTGAGCTCTTTTTTGTGTATGGTGTTAGGGAGTGATCTAATCTCATACTTTTACGTGTACCTCTCCAGTTTTCGCAGCACCACTTATTGAATAGGCTGTCCTTTCTCCACTGTACATTCCTGCTTCCTTTATCAAAGATAAGGTGACCATATGTGTCTGGATTTACCTCTGGGCTTTCTATCCTCTTCCATTGATCTATCTTTCTGTTTTTGTGCCACTACCATACTGTCTTGATTACTGTAGCTTTGTAGTATAGTCTGAAGTCAGGGAGCCTGATTCCTCCAGCTCTGTTTTTCATTCTCAAGTTTGCTTTGACTATTTGGGTTTTTTTGTGTTTCCATACAAATTGTGAAATTTTTTGTTCTAGTTCTGTGAAAAATGCCAGTGGTAGTTTGATAGGGATTGCATTGAATCTGTAGATTGCTTTGGGGAGTAGAGTCATTTTCAAATGTTGATTCTTCCAATCCAAGAACATGCTATCTCTCTCCATCTATTTGTATCATCTTTAATTTCTTTCACCAGTGTCTTATAATTTTATGCATACAGGTTTTTTGTCTCCTTAAGTAGGTTTATTCTTAGATATTTTATTATTTTTGTTGCAATGGTAAATGGGAGTGTTTTATTGATTTCACTTTCAGATTTTTCATCATTAGTGTATAGGAATGCCAGAGATTTCTGTGCATTAATTTTGTATCCTGCTACTTAACCAAATTCATTGATTAGCTCTAGTAGTTTTCTGGTAGCATCTTTAGGATTCTCTATGTATAGTATCATGTCATCTGCAAACAGTTACAGCTTTACTTCTTCTTTTGTGATTTGGATTCATTTCATTTCCTTTTCTTCTCTGATTGCTGTGGCTAAAACTTCCAAAACTATGTTGAATAAGGGTGGTGAGAGTGGGCAAGCTGGTCTTCTTCCTGATCTTAGTGGAAACGCTTTCAGTTTTTCACCATTGAGGATGATGTTGGCTGTGGGTTTGTCATATATGGTCTTTATTATGTTGAGGAAAGTTCCCTCTATGCCTACTTTCTGCAGGGTTTTTATCATAAATGGGTGTTGAATTTTGTCGAAAGCTTTCTCTGAATCTATTGAGATGATCATATGGTTTTTCTCCTTCAGTTTGTTAATATGGTGTATCACATTGATTTATTTCCATATATTGAAGAATCCTTGCATTCCTGGAATAAACCCCACTTGATCATGGTGTATGATCCTTTTAATGTGCTGTTGGATTCTCTTTGCTAGTATTTTGTTGAGGATTTTTGAATCTATGTTCATCAGTGATATTGGCCTGTAGTATTCTTTCTTTGTGACATCATTGTCTGGTTTTGCTATCAAGGTGATGGTGGCGTCGTAGAATGAGTTTGGGAGTATTCCTCCCTCTGCAATATTTTGGAAGAGTTTGAGAAGCATAAGTGTTAGCTATTCTCTAAATATTTGGTAAAATTTGCCCATGAAGCCATCTGGTCCAGGGCTTTTGTTTGTTGGAAGATTTTTAATCACAGTTTCAATTTCAGTGCTTGTGATTGATCTGTTCATATTTTCTGTTTCTTCCTGGTTCAGTCTTGGAAGGTTGTGCATTTCTAAGAATTTGTCCATTTCTTCCAGGTTGTCAATTTTATTGGCATAGAGTTGCTTGTAGTAATCTCTCATGATCTTCTGTATTTCTGCAGTGTCAGTTGTTACTTCTCCTTTTTCATTTCTAATTCTATTGATTTGAGTCTTCTCCCTTTTTCTCTTGATGAGTCTGGCTAATGGTTTATCAATTTTGTTTATCTTCTCAAAGAACCAGCTTTTAGTTTTATTGATCTTTGCTATCATTTCCTTCATTTCATTTATTTCTCATATGATTTTTATAATTTCTTTCCTTCTGCTATCTTTGCGGTGTTTTTGTTCTTTTTCTCTAATTGCTTTAGGTGCAAGGTTAGGTTGTTTATTCGAGATTTTTCCTGTTTCATAAGGTAGGATTGTATTGCTGTAAACTTCCCTCTTAGAACTGGTTTTGCTGCATCCCATAGGTTTTGGGTCATCATGTCTCCATTGTCATTTGTTTCTAGGTATTTTTTTATTTCCTCTTTGATTTCTTCAGTGGTCACTTAGTTATTAAGTAGTGTACTGTTTAGCCGCCATGTGTTTGTGTTTTTTACAGATCTTTTCCTGTAATTGATATCTAGTCTCATAGCGTTGTGGTCAGAAAAGATACTTGATACAATTTCAATTTTCTTAAATTTACCAAGGCTTGATTTGTGACCCAAGATATGATCTATCCAGGAGAATTTTCCATGAGCACTTGAGAAAAATGTGTATTCTGTTGTTCTTGGATGGAATGTCCTATAAATATCAATTAAGTCCTTCTTGTTTACTGTATCATTTAAAGCTTGTGTTTCCTTATTTATTTTCATTTTGGATGATCTGTCCATGGGTGAAAGTGTTAAAGTGTTAAAGTCTCCTACTATGAATGTGTTACTGTTGATTTCCCCATTTATGGCTGTTAGTATTTGCCTGATGTATTGAGGTGCTCCTATGTTGGCTGCATAAATATTTACAATTGTTATATCTTCTTCTTGGATCGATCCCTTGATCATTGTGTAGTGTCCTCCTTTGTCCCTTCTAATAGTCTTTATTTTAAAGTCTATTTTGTATGATATGAGAATAGCTACTCCAGCTTTCTTTTGGTTTCCTTTTGCATGGAATAACGTTTTCCATCCCCTTACTTTCAGTCGGTATGTGTCTCCAGGTCTGAAGTGTGTCTCTTGTAGACAGCATATATATGGGTCGTGTTTTTGTATCCATCAGCCAATCTGTGTCTTTTGATGGGAGCATTTAGTCCATTTATATTTAAGGTAATTATCGATATGTATGTTCCTATTCCCATTTTCTTGATTGTTTTGGGTTCATTATTGTAGGTCTTTTCCTTCTCTTTTTTTCTTGCCTAGAGAAATTCCTTTAGCATTTGTTGTAAAGCTGGTTTGCTGGTGCTGAACTCTCTCAGTTTTGCATGTCTGTAAAAGTTTTAATTTCTCCATCAAATCTGAATTAGATCCTTGCTGGGTAGAGTAATCTTGGTTGTAGGTTTTTCTCCTTCATCACTTTAAATATGTCTTGCCGATCCCTTCTAGCTTGCAGAGTTTCTGCTAAAGATCAGCTGTTAACCTTATGGGGATTCCCTTGTGTGTTATTTATTGTTTTTCCCTTGCTGCTTTTAATATGTTTTCTTTGTATTTAACTTTTGACGGTTTGATTAATATGTGTCTTGGTGTATTTCTCCTTGGATTTACCTGTATGGGACTCTCTGTGCTTCCTGGACTTGATTAACTATTTCCTTTCCCATATGAGGGAAGTGTTCAACTATAATCTCTTCAAATATTTTCTCCATCCCTTTCTTTTTCTCTTCTTCTGGAACCCCTATAATTCGAATGTTGGTGCATTTAATGTTGTGCCAGTGGTTTCTGAGACTGTCCTCCATTCTTTTCATACTTTATTCTGCTCTGCAGTAGTTATTTCCACTATTTTATCTTCCAGGTCACTTATCGGTTCTTCTGCCTCAGTTATTCTGCTATTGATCCCATCTAGAGTATTTTCAATTTAATTTATTGTGTTGTTCATCATTGTTTGTTTCATCTTTAGTTCTTCTAGGTCTTTGTTAAATATTTCTTGCATTTTGTCTATTCTATTTCCAAGATTTTGGATCATTCTTATACTATCATTATTCTGAATTCTTTTTCAGGTAGACTGCCTATTTCCTCTTCATTTGTTAGGTCTGGTGGGTTTTTATCTTGCTCCTTCATCTGCTGTGTGTTTTTCTGTCTTCTCATTTTGCTTAACTTACTCTGTTTGGGGTCTCCTTTATGCAGGCTGCAGGTTCGTAGTTCCCATTGTTTTTGGTGTCTGTCTCCAGTGGCTAAGGTTGGTTCAGTGGGTTGTGTAGGCTTCCTGGTAGAGGGGAGTAGTGCCTGTGTTCTGGTGGATGAGGCTGGATCTTGTCTTTCTGGTGGGCAGCCCACGTCTCGTGGTGTGTTTTGGGGTGTCTGTGGCCTTAGTATGATTTTAGGCAGCCTCTCTGCTAATGGGTGGGGTTGTGTTCCTGTCTTGCTAGTTGTTTGGCATAGGGTGTCCAGCACTATAGCTTGCTGATCGTTGAGTGGAGCTGGGTCTTGGTGTTGAGATGGAGATCTCTGGGAGATTTTCGCCATTTGATATTATGTGGAGCTTGGAGGTCTCTTGTGGACCAGTGTCCTGAAGTTGGCTTTCCCACCTCAGAGACACAGCACTGACTCCTGGCTGGAGCACCAGGAGCCTTTCATCCACACGGCTCAGAATAAAAAGGAGAAAATGTAGAAAGAAAGAATTAGTAGAAGTAGAAAGAAAGAAAGAAAGTAAGAAGGAAGGAAAGAATGAAAGAAAGAAAGGAGGGAGGGAAGGAGGGATCGAGGAAGGGAGGGAGGGAGGAAGGAAGGAAGGAAGGAAAAAAGGAAAGAAAGAAGATAAAGTAAAATAAAACAAAGTAAGATAAAATATAATAAAGTTATTCAAGTAAAAAATAGAGCTTCCCTGGTGGCACAGTGGTTGAGAATCTGCCTGCTAATGCAGGGGATCCGGGTTTGAGCCCTGGTCTGGGAGGATCCCACATGCTGCGGAGCAACTGTGCCTATGAGCCACAACTACTGAGCCTGTGCATTTGGATCCTGTGCTCCACAACAAGAGGCCACGATTGTGAGAGGCCCCCGCACCGCGATGAAGAGTGGCCCCCACTTGCCACAACTAGAGAAAGCCCTCACACAGAAATGAAGACCCAACACAGCAAAAATAAATAAATAAATTAACAAAAAAAATAATTATTAAGAAAACAAAAACAAAGTGGACTGATAGAACCCTAGGACAAATGGTGGAAGCAAAGCTATACAGACAAAATCTCACACAAAAGCATACACATACACACTCACAAAAAGAGGAAAAGGGGAAAATATCATAAATCTTGCTGTCAAAGTCCCCCTTCTCAATTTGGGATGATTCGTTGTCTATTCATGTATTCCACAGATGCAGGGAACATCAAGTTGATTGTGGTGCTTTAATCTGCTGCTTATGAGGGTGCTGGGAGAGATTTCCCTTTCTCTTCTTTGTTCTCACAGCTCCCAGGGGCTCAGGTTTGGATTTGGCCCCACCTCTGCGTGTAGGTCACCAGATGGCATCTGTTCTTCGCTCAGACAGGACGGGGTTAAAGGAGCAGCTGCTTCGGGGACTCTGGCTCACTCAGGCCAGGGGGAGGGAAGGGCACGGAGTGTGGGGCGAGTCTGTGGCAGCAGAGGCCAGCATGACGTTGCAGCAGCCTGAGGTGCACCATGCGTTCTCCCGGGGAAGTTGTCCCTGGATCCCCAGACCCTGGCAGTGGCAGGCTGCACAGGCTTCCAGGGAGGGGGTGTGTGGATAGTGACCTGTGCTCACACACAGGCCTCTTGGTGGCGGCAGCAGCAGCCTTAGCGTCTCATGCCCGTCTCTGGGGTCCGCGCTCTTAGCCGCGGCTCGCGCCCGTCTCTGGAGCTCCTTTAAGCAGCGCTCTTAAACCCCTCTCCTCGCGCACCAGGAAACAAAGAGGGAAGAAAAATTCTCTTGCCTTTTTGGCAGGTCCAGACTTTTCCCCAGACTCTCTCCCGGCTAGCCGTGGTGCACTAACCCCCTGCAGGCTGTGTTCACGCTGTCAACCCCAGTCCTCTCCCGGCGCTCCGACCGAAGCCCGAACCTCAGCTCCCAGCCCCACCCGCCCCGGCGGGTGAGCAGACAAGCCTCTCGGGCTGGTGAGTGCCAGTCGGCCCTCATTCTCTGTGCAGGAATCTCCCCGCTTTGCCCTCTGCACCCCTCTTGCTGTGCTCTCCTCCGCGGCTCCGAAGCTTTTCCCCTCTGCCACCCGCAGTCTCTCCCCGTGAATGGGCTTCCTAGTGTGTGGAAACCTTTCCTCCTTCACCGCTCCCTCCCACTGGTGCAGGTACCGTCCCTATCCTTTTGTCTCTGTTTATTCTTTTTTCTTTTGCCCTACCCAGGTACGTGGGGAGTTTCTTGCCTTTTGCGAAGACTTAGGTCTTCTGCCAGCATTCAGTTGGTGTTCTGTAGGAGTTGTTCCACATGTAGATGTATTTCTGGGGTATCTGTGGGGAGGAGGGTGATCTCTGCATCTTACTCTTCCGCCATCTTCCCCTCATCCCCCTGATGTGTTTCTTAAACTGAAGGAAGACCAGTGTGGCTGGAGCATAATGGGTGGCAAGATAATGACATGAGATAATGTTACAGAATTTAGCAGGGCCTGGAAGGCAGTATTAAACTAAATTGGACTTATTTCATAGTATAAAGAGAAATCCTTGTAAGGTTTTGAGAAGGGGATAAAAAGGTGTGAATTTAAAGGAGTTCAGATTCACTGCTCTTGAAGGTTGAATTAGGTGTAGAAAAGAGTAAAGCTGGGAAACTCCATTAGGAGCCGTGTGCAGCATCTAGGGAAGAAGATGGTAAGTTGGATTTCAAGTAGTGGTAGTAGAGTTTTAAAAAAAACGGGAACTTGAGAGAAGATAATGTTGGTGCATTTTCTGTAGATGTGTAATTCTGGCATTTGTATTACAAGTTTGGGGTAGGGGATCAAAAAGATTTTGGACATGCTGTGTTGAAGATATCTGAGATACAAGTAAAGATGTCAACTAGGAAGTGGGTATGTGAGTTTTGAACTCGGATAAGAAGTTTTAACTAAAGAAATTAATTTGACAATCTTCAATATGTAACTGTTATTCAGATACACAGGACTGGATATAATTAACTGGGAGATGCTGTTGGGAAGGAAGAAAGTCCAGGGAAAAAAGCTTGAGAAATCCTAGCATTTAAGAAGTAGAATTTTGCAGAGTCAGCAAATAGACTGGGGAGGAATAGCAAATAACGTAGGAGGAAAGCTAGGATTGTGAGATGCTGAGAGAATAAGTGTTCTGCCTTGCGTGATGCTGCTGAAAGATTAAAATAAACTGCCTGAAGTATTACTAATTTGGCAAGAGAAGTTTTAGTGTTGTTGTGGGAGCAAAAATTGGTCAGAAGTTCATTAAAGAGGAGAGGAGGTACTAAAGATAGCAAGTATAGACAACTTTCAAAAATCATCCTGAATGGTAAGCAGAGAATGGTATAATAGCACTAGGGATATTTTGGGGTAGGAGAGGACTTTGAAAAGAATAATAGGTATTGGAGCAAGTTTGTATGTTGATGGGAGTCATCTAGTAGAGAATGAATGGTTGGTGATTCAGCAGAAAGCAGAGAAAATTCTCTGATAGGGCTTTCAGTGTGCTTCATGTGGTGACATCATAAAGGGGGATGGAAAAGGACCTGTATAATTGTAAAGTCATTTATTTTTGCTCAAAGTGGTCAAATTGTTAATTCTAAGTTGATGGTATAAAGTGTGAATTATATATTGTAAGCCTTAGAACAACTGAAGAAATTATATAAAGCTATGTAAAAGACTATATAAAAGATTATGGTAAAAAAGTCAAGAAAATTAAAATGGAATTCTAAAAAATATTCAAAGTTATCAAAAGTGGGCAGGGAAGGAAAATCAGTGGGATGTAAGTTTTGTGGCAGATTCTAAAGTTGTCCCCCAAGATTCTTGCCCACAGGTCATTCAGCCAAACACCAGTCTAGGTACTGCTCTGAGAGGACTTTGCAGATGGAAGTCAAGTTACTAAACAGTTGACCTTAAAGTAAGGAGATTATCCTAGATTGTTCAAGTGAGTTCACTGTAGTTCCATCAGCTCTTGAAAGCAGGAGACAGAAGAATCAGTCAGAGAAATGCAGTAGAATAAGTCAGAGAGCCCTGAAGTGTGAGATGAATGTGGGAGGGAAACAGCTCCACCTGCTCTTGCTGGTGAAGAGTGAGGCACACAGCTGTAAGGACCCAAAAGAGGCACCAAGGAAAAGGGATCTCAGGGATCTCTGCCCTACAGCCCCAAGGAAACGAATTCTTCCAACAACCTGAATGTGCTTGGAAGATCTGATTCTTCTCCAGACCTTCTGGAAAGGTATGTCACCTTACTGACACCTCAATTTCAGCCTTGTGAGACTCTAAGCAGAGGAACTAGCTGAGCCTGGACTTCTGTGCTTGGACTTCTGACCTACAGCAATTGTGAGATAAATGGTGTTGGTTTAAGCAACAAAATTTGTCATAATTTGTTAGTGCAGCAATAAAAAATTAATACATATTTTGGTACCTGGGAAGTAGGGTGCTTTTGTATCAAATACTTTAAAATGAAGAAATGGATTTGCGCTCAAGGCTGTGGACAGAGGCTGAAATAATTTTGAGCACTCTGATGGAAAACGCCTAGACTTCCTTGAATATGAAAGTGGACATTAAGGATGCTTCTGGTGAGAGCTTAGAAGGGAGTGAGGAACGTTATTGGAACCTGGAGAAATGGAGATCATTGTCATATAGTGGCAGAGTACATAGCAGTTATGTAGTTATGTTATAAGCAGAACTTGTAAATGATGAACTTGGATATTTACTTGAGATTTCCAAGCAAAATATGGAGGATGTTATAAGGTGTATTAGTCTTCTTAGGGTGCTATAACAAAATACCACAGAATGGGAGGCTTAAACAACAGAAATTTATTTCTCACAGTTCTGGCAAGGTAGATTGCATTCTGAGGGCTCTTCTCTTGACCTGTAGGTGACTGCCATCTGACTGTGCTCACATAGCTTCTTCTTAATATTTGTGGTGTCTCTTCTTATGATGACACTAATACTATTTGATCAGGGCCCCACTCCTATGACTTCATTTAACCTTAATTACTTTCTTACTTGAAATACAGCCAAACTGGGGTTAGGGCTTCAAAGTAGGAATTTCAGGGGGACACATTCATTCCATAACATACGGCTTCTTCTTGCTTATAGTAAATTGTGAGATGAGAAAGATAAATTGAGCAGAACATTATTAAACAAAAATAAAAAAGAACGTAATGATTTTGGAAGCTCTCACCCTATCCCGATGGCAAAAGACTCTAAAATTAAGAGAATTTATTGCCAGTAAAATGTGCTGTGGAGAAAAGTCTAAGGGTGTGACTCTACAAAAGAGAAAACAGAGGTGTACTGAGCCCAAAGGTTGGGACTGGAATCTTAGAGGGCAGAAACAAGAGCCAAAGAGAATTTTCCCAAGTCTTGAAACCTAATGTACTTGTCCTACCTAGATATTAAAACTGCATTGAAACTGTGGCTATGTTTTACCTTTCATTTTTTCCCTGCTGGAACTAGCATGTTTGTAACTGACACCCTATGTCTGTCTCACATGTGTATATTGGGGGCAGATAATATGTGTCTTTAATTTCACAGGTTCACAGAGAGAGAGAGATTATTCCCAGGAGTTCTATTTAATGGATTACTCACCCACACTTGATTTAAATGAGAGATTTTGGACTTTTGAGCAGATAAGATTTATATGAGATTTTTATGCTTTGAGCTGATGCTGTAATGGAATGAAACTCTTGGGAACATTGGGAGGAGTGTAAATGTATTTTACCTTTGGGAGAGATTTGAACTTTTGGGGACCTGAAGGTATACTGTGGTAGACATAATTTATAAGATGTTTTCCCAAGATTCTACTATTCTGGTTATTCAATAAAGTTAATCCAACTATTGCTGCAAAGGGGCATTGCAGTTGTAATTAAGATGTAACCAGCTGATCTTAACATAGGGAGATTATCATGTTTTATCTAGATTGACTCAGTATAATCACATAAGATCTTAAAAGCAGAAGAAGGTAAGAGAGTTAGAGAGATTCCAGAAAAATAGAAGTCAGAGAGATTTAAAGTGAGAAGTCCTTAACTTACTGTTATTGAAGGGCAAGATGATGAGGAATGTAAGAAACATTAAGGATCTGAGAGGCTCCCAGCCAACAGCTACCAGTCAGCAAAGAAATGGGGACCTCATCTCTATTGCTGCAAGGAACTGAATTCTTCCAGCAACCTGAAAGAGGTTAGAAGCTCATTCTTTCCCAGAGCCTTAGTCAGTTTCAACCTGGTGATGCTCTAAACAGAGGAACTATTTGAACCACACTGTGCCTAGAAACTCTGATATAATTAACGAGTTATTTTAAACCAGTCTATTTATACTAATTTGCTACAGCAGTGGTAGAAAACTAACACAACGAAACCTAAGGAATGAATAGAAAAGTAATACTAAAATGACAGACATAAATCCAACCAAATCAATTATGTTAAAGGTAAATGGTCTGACTACAGCATTAAAGACTGAGGTTATCAGATTAGATGTAAAAGCAAGGCCCAACTATATGCTATCTACCAGGAAACTCACTTGAAAAAAAAGGATGGAAAAGATATATCACACAAACTTGAATAAAAACAAAAGCTAGAGTAACTAAAGAATATCAGCCAAAGAGGGCTTCAGAACAAGGAAAATTATCATGGGCAAAGAGGAATATTATGTAATGATGAAACAGTCAACTCACTAAGGCATAAAACTTCAAGTAGGTCTTTTACAATAAAATTTCAAAACATGTGAAGCAAAAACTAAAAGAACTGAAAGAAATAGAGAAATCTACAATTATATTTAGAGACTTCAACATTGCTTTCTCATTAATTGCTGTAACAAAAAGGAAATTAGCAAATATATACAGAAAACTTGAGAAACGTAATAAATCAACCTGACCTGGTTGACATTTATGGAACATTCTACTCAACAACAGCAGAATATACATTCTTTTCAAGTGTACATGGAACATTCACCAAGTTAGACCATATTGTGGGTCATAAAATAAGCCTTATTAAATTAAAAAAATGAAATTATTAAAGCTGTTTTTACTATAATGGAATTAAAGTAGAAATAGATAACAGAAGAATAGATGGAAAATCTCCAAATATTTGGAAGTACTAAATAATATAAATAACATACCAATAAATAACCCAAGTATCAAAGGAACAATGGCAAAGCAAATTAGAAATATTTGAACTGAAAGAATATGAGTCTACAACATATCAAAATATGCATGGTGTTGCTAAAGCAGTTTTTAGGAGGGAATTTATAGCACTAAATGCTTTCATTAGAAAAGAGGAAAACTTCTCAAAACAATAACTTGATCTTCTACCTTTAGAATCTAGAAAAGGAGGAGAAAAAACATAAAGTAAGCGAAAGGAAGGAAATCATAAAGATCAGGGAAGAAATCTGTTAAATTGAAAAGAGACAAACATTAGAGAAACATCAGTGAAACCAAAAGCTGATTCTTTGAAAAAAAATAAAATAATATTAATAAACTTCTAGCCAGATGGACCAAGTGAAAAAGAGAGAACACATAAGTTACAAACATTAGGAATGAAAGAGGGGATGTAATTACTGATCCTAGAATTATTGAAATGGAAAACAACAAAAAAATCCTCTATGCACATAAAATTTGACAGCTTAGATGAAACGGACTGATTCATTGAAAGACACAGACTACCAAACCTCATCCAAGAAGAAGTGGTAACCCAAACAGCCTATATCTATTAAAGAAATCAAATTCCAGTTAATATCCTTCCAAGAGAGAAAACTTAAGGTATAAGAGGGCTAGAATTTAGGACAAGATGTTGGGGAAAGCACAACAATGGGAAAATCACACTATGGTACAGTGGCCAAACACAGATTTATTGCACCAAGGGGAAATCCCAGACCCAGCCTGCTGTCAGGAATGGGCCACTGACATAAGGACTGTCTGGGTCACAATTGGCCCATGGACGGTTAAGGCCAGGCTTCAGTAGCTACATTCAAGAAGGTCTAGGTGGTCTTTGAAGGAGAGAAGGAGTCTCAAGAGGAACGTGTCACATTACAAAGGAAGGGCTAATTATGTGCATTACCCTAGTGATGCACTGGGTATGCAGAGAAGGATTTTGACTTGATTGTGCATTACTTCATATTCCGGTGGTACTGGTGGCAAAGATAGTTCCTCTTTTATCATTGGGTACTTCCGTAGCTCCCTACTCAGCCACTGTGTCCTACACTGGCGTGAAGTTTCTTTAGGTGACAAATATAAGCACCTTGCTATACTCCAGATAGTGTTTTAATTCCATTATAGTCATTGGTCCATTTCCACCAAGTCAACCTAATTTCAGGTGTTCATGAATTTTTATTCTTTTTAAGCAGTGTGGTTGATCGTAAAGATCACAATGCTAGAGCACTGCTGATCTACTCTGTATTACATTTTGTGTAGCATTGTGGTTACTTTCTACTTTTGTTATAAATCTGTACAACTGCTCTGTTGTATTTTATGAACTGGTAGAAATAAAAGGTTGACTTTTGCAGTTACAAATAGTACCTGTTAGAAAATATTTCTAAATGGAGAATTTCCTGCTCATCAAATTATTCTAATGAACCCTATAATTTTGGCCAAGTCAAGGAAAATGTGAAATGATGCTCTTCTAAATATGAAACATACCAAAAGGTTATACTAAATTTCTGTAATATTTCATTGTTATTTTGTTCATATTTTCCCCTATTAAAATTATGAAATCTTATGGCTCAGATATAACTTTTAAAAATTTTTGTACAGTCTTGAAGAAACATTTGGAACATTTGAATGATTCTCTATTCTGGTTTTGAAGAAAACTTGTCTGAGAGTGAATTATAAATTGTGCATTAACTTGAATATTTTAAAGAGTGATTTGAATAATGAAAAAGTGAAGTGGGGAGATCACTGGGCAAGGAATTAAAAGCCTGAGTTTTAGATATTGCTCATTATTTTGTGACCTGGGGCTCCTTACTTAGTTGTTGCCCTTCCATCTTATAGATTTCTTATGAAGATTGATGAGAATGGGTGGACTTACTTGTACATGAAAATACAAGCAAATAAATAAATGAAGGATTATAGGGTATTAGAAGATGTTGAGTGCCTTCTAAGGACATACAGATCTACTGTTTTCATGGTTCTAATTTTCATGGTTCTAATATTAATTGTCAGTGGAAGACACAATAGAATTGACTGTCTGCCAAAATACCTATGTTAACTCCCCAGTTCATATGACTCGGGAGAAAAAAATCAATATTTTCAAAAGACAAATAGATCCAATCATTTAAAGGAAAAAGGTCTTTTTTTTGTCTTCCAAATTATACTGCACAAAGTGTCCCACACTAGAGAGCAAAAATGAGCTTAAAAAGAGAAAGAAAACTTGAGATATTGTGAAGATTTTATTGCTGACATGTTTGCTTAATTTCCAACTTCACTTACGTATATTTCCTTAATTATAATCCTGGTAGATTCTTTTTTTTTTTTTACTAGTCTTTCAAAAAGACAACATGTCTAAGACATAAAGTCAAAATGAAGGTCAAAATCAGATGTTAAAAGTAGTTGCTGTCTTGTCAAGGCATAGTAGTACAAGTATTAGGTTTGACATCATGACTACCAGTGCCATGCTGAAATGATGAGTGACTTCTACATTTTGACAATAATCATGGCTTTGGATAATAGAGGCAAGTCCAAGCGAGTGTGTTTGGTATTTGTCCTTTGTTTTTTACTGCATTGCTCAAGTTCTCACCCAACCTCAGTTTTCATGAACCATGAGGGGCTGCCAGATGGACAGCCTGTGCTTCTCACATACCTGGCTCCCCCAAGCTTCACTTCTCCATCTGGAGTCTGGTTAACTGCGCCAGTGCTGAAGCCCCAGGAGCTAACTTCTACCTGCCTTTCCACTGCTGTGTTCTCTCCATGGAACATCTATTTATATATCACCTCATGCTGCAGCACCCAGCTGGTTTTGTTGTTGTTGCTTTCCATTTGCAGATATGTTAACTGCAGTGGTATTTATTTGTCATTAAAAACACCTTTGAGATAGGTCATCCATTCCCTCTTTGCCATATTTTTGGTACAAATGAAGAGAGTGAATTTCGCTCAGTTTAGTCAAGGACACAATGCCATTTATACACTTCTCTTTATTTAACAGTAGAGCATAATTTCCCTTAAATCTCTTTTTATAACTTTATTAGACAGAAGGTGTTTCTGAATTGGAATGTGAATGCTAGCCTTTTGTAATTGAAATAAATTCCATTGGAAAATCTTTGTGAGGTTCTAGGCCTAAGAAAGGATCCTGTGGCAGAATTGCTTATAATAATTATGGTATTTCCTTGAATTTTTACTTCCCTTCAAGTTATCTTTGTAATTAAACACAAGTGCTCACCTAATTTATCTATTTCAAACTCTGGTGGCTAGAATTCTTAATTTGGATACTACCTTGAAGTTTTTATTTTAAACTCAAATTTTATTTTTATTATATCTTATTTTGGATCTTTATTACTTTAACTCCTCTAATAATTACTGATTTCTTTCCAACATTCACTAATTGGATTTGTATAAGAATGTTTCAGAGGGCCACACAACGTTACCCCATAACAGTGGGGGGGGGTGCCAAGTATATGGGGAGAGGAGGATTTTAAGAATGTCTGAGTAAGATAGACTATAACTACTTTTCTGAAATACTCAGAATACCTAAACACTTGAGAGGAGTGAAAGGGGTAAATCAGTTACAGGGAGCAAGTGGATTCTTCAAAAGGAAGATTTTTTTAACAGTCTGGAAAATATTAATGGACTCATAAAAATGTAAATGGAATAAATTATGAACACAAACTTAATAATAGTACTGAGGGAAAAAACCCATCAGCCAAGCAGAGTATCGGGGTGTGATAGCAGTAGAAAGACAGAATTCTGAGACCATATTAATATTACAAAGACATTTAAATGAAGCACATATTTGGATTAGTTTCTTTTCATGATGGTCTTATCACTATTTTATGTTTGTCATGTCTCATATTTTCTTTCTTTGTCAGGGTAATTGGGGATATTATAATCTCAAAGCTCAGGGAGCATTGCATTTTGATTCTGGAATTGTAAGATTTTTATAGTGAGGATTGAAGAATAATAGGCAAAAGATAATCCATATGAAGGGGAAAATGCATAATATTATTGGAAGACTGGAAGGATTGCAATTGTCTATAATTTTTCATAAACTGTGAGGAGCAAGGGTGAAAGCTCAATAAAGAGTCTCTATCTACATCTGGTAGGAGAGGATGAGTCTCCATGGTGATGGCTCGGAGGTTTATGGATTCACAGCTGCTGTGCATTCAGCATGAAAATGGATTAAGTGAAAAAGTAAGGTTGGGAGAAATGGAAGGAGATACCAGTGCAGCAGAACATCACTAAAAATATCCCTGATCAACCAAATAACATGTGTTATGTGATATCTTTGCTAGAATTGTGTTGTCATTAAAGCCTTAATGAGAAACTTCTATATGCCAGAATCTCAAGATTTTAAGCTAAGTATGGCAGAGTCGCATTAAGATTTTATAACCTACTGGGTTATATTATATTAAAATAAACATGGCGGTGTTGGCTTTCTGTCAGAGAAAATAGAAAGCAATTAAGACACATTGATAGCCTAAAAGAGGAGTTTTTTGCCTATATTTTTTAAGAAAAAAGATTCAAACCATAATTTTTTTCTACCAAATATTATTTTTTCCAACCCATGAGATCAGAATTGTTTTATAGCTCATCTTTTAATTTAAAAGTCAGAGTTTTTCCCTCCATGTAACTGTAGCAATAGTTAGAAGGAGGCACATCAGGGGCTGTGACACCTTGGGTCAAAGAAATATCAACTGTGGTTTTGGAAAGCTACTTCCATTATTGCCTGGGTGGTGAAAGGAAAGAATATAAATGTGTATATGTTGATCCTTGAAGAACCTGGAAGTGTTTTGAACTGTTAATCATGGGGCCTTCTTATTTGAACCTGGAAATTTTGTCTTGTCAATGTTAAATCGTATTCTAGTCCAGAATGCCTGAGTCCAATTTAAAATTTTAATTTGTGCCTTGATGGTTGGCCAGATAGCTTCAGTCATTACCAGTATGTTTGTATTTAATTATATTGAAATGCTTAGTTAGTCTATCCTACCATTGCATATGTAGTTTTACCTTTATTATTGTGTTCAGAAGACATTCATTTAGAAAGAGTCCAGGACCCTATGCCATTAAGCACCAAGATTGTCTCTAACTTTATTTGGTAGAGTTGGAGTGCATAACATTATAAATAGTCATATGTACACACATTTTTTAAAAGCCCTGCATATATGCTGTATGTTTTCAAACAGGCTTCAAATTCTAGCTCTAACCCAAATAGTGAGAAAAACATATGGAAAATATCCTCAAATGGATACAACTTATGATAGCAGAGAGTATCATAAATTGGTAGTTCTTTTTGTCATTGCTTTAGAGATGACCTGACAGAATGTACTCAGGGTCTGCTTTTCTCTTTCTTTCATGGGTGTGTGGCATTCTTGCTGTCATGAAAATAAACAATAGAGCACAGGTTCAGAATTATTAATCACTGTACTTAGAAGGACTTTTTCATATTAAAATATTGAAAACACTAACATCCTTTGAAGAATTTTGTTTTGTATATTTTATCATCACTAGGGCATATTCTTATCATATAAAGTTTATGAGAAGTTGTTATTCCTAACTAGAGTTTTACTATATGTAATATTGTATGTATAATTTTATAGGAATCTACCATTCCCACACAATTTTTCATCCTGCATAACTCTAAGGGAATTTGTTAATATTAAATACACAAACTAAGAAAGATTCTGAATGTCTCATTACTATGTAAGATGTAAGCATTGAACTTCTAAAAAGTGTTCTAAGGCCATAGAAGACCACTTTTTGAAAAAAATAAAATTCAAAAATTTTAATTCTCTGTTTGCCTATTAATATTTGTAATTAATCAGATTTTAAAAAATGTTTATTCACTGCTTTTGTGCAATATTTTTAGAATACTGTAAACATTGCTCTTTCCTTAAGGAACCCTCTTTTCTTTAATTTCTTTTTTTATATGAAGTATAGTTGATTTACAATGTTATGTTAGTTTCAGGTGTACAGCATAGTGACTCAGCATTTTTGCAGATTACACTCCATTATAGGTTATTACAAGACAGTGGCTATAATTCCCTGTGCTATACAGTATATCCTTGTTGCTTATCTATTTTATATATAGTAATTTGTATCTGTTAATCCCATACCCCTAATTTATCCCTTCCCCCTTCCCTCTGCTTTTGGTAGCCATAACTTTGTTTTTTGTATCTGTGTGTCTGTTTCTCTTTTGCCTATGCATTCATTTGTATTATTTTTCAGATTTCACATATGTGACATCATACAGTATTTGTCTTTCACTGATTTATTTCACAAAGCATAATATTCTCTAGGCCAATCCCCAAAGCCACAAAGGGCAGTATTTCATTCTTCTTAAGGCTGAATAATATTCCTGTGTGTGTGTGTGTGTCTGTGTGTGTGTGTGTGTGTATCATATCTTCTTAATCCAGTCATCTGTTGATGTACACTTAGGTTGCTTCTGTGTCTTGGCTATTGTAAGTAATGCTGCTGTGAACATTCGGGTGCAAATATCTTTTTGAATTAGTGTTTTTATTTTTTCTGGTTATATACTTAGGAGTAGGATTACTGGATCATATGGTAGTTCTGTTTTTAGTTTTTTGAAGAACCTCCATACCCTCTTCCATAGTGGTTGCACCAATTTGCATTCCCACCAACAGCGTACAACGGTTCTCTTTTCTCCACATCCTCTCCAACATTTGTTATTTGTAGACTTTTTGATGATAGGAGTGAAGGGATACCTCATTGTGGTTTTGATTTGTATCTCTCTAATAATTAACAATGTTGAGTATCTTTTCATGTGCCTGTTAGCCATCTGTATATCTTCTTTGGAGAAGTGTCTATTCAGGTCTTCTGCCCATTCATAATTTTTTTTTTATATTGAGTTGTATGAGCTGTTTGTATATTTTGGATATGAACCCCTTGTCAGTCACATCACTTGTACACATTTTCTCCCTTTCTGTAGGTTATCTTTTTGGTTTGTTGATGGTTTCCTTTGCTGGTTGTAGTACAGTTTGTAGTACAGTCTGAAAACTGGGAGGGGTATAGCTCCAGCTTTGTTCTTTTTTACTCAAGGTTGCTTTGGCAATTCAGCGTCTTTTGTGGTTCTTTTAGGATTAATTGTTCTAGTTCTGTGAAACATGTCCTAGGTATTTTGATAGGGTTTGCATTAAATCTATAGATTGCTTTGGATAATATGGCTACTTTAAAAATATTAATTCTGCCAACCCAAGTGCACAGGATATCTTTCCATTTCTTTGTATCTCTTCAATTTCCTTCATCAATGTTATATAGTTTTCAGAGTATAGGTTTTCCACCCACTTGGTTAAGTTTATTCCCAGGTTTTGTTTTTTCAATGTGATTTCTAACAAATTTTTTTTTTTACTTTCTCTTTCTGACAGTTCATTTTTAGTGTATAGAAATGCAACAGATTTGTGTATATTAATCTTGTATCCTACAACCTTGCTGAATTCAGTTATTAATTCTGATCATTCTTGGGTGGAAACTTCAGGGTTCTCTATATGAAGTATAGAGAAGTATCATGAAGTATCATGTCATCTGCAAAGAGTGACAGTTTTACCACTTCCCTTCCAATTTGGATAACTTTCATTTCGCTTTCTTGTCTGATTGCTGTGGCTAGGACTTCCAATACTATGTTAAATAGAAGAGGCAAGAGTAGACATCCTGGGCTTCCCTGGTGGTGCAGTGGTTGAGTGTCCGCCTGCCGATGGAGGGGACATGGGTTCGTACCCTGGTCTGGGAAGATCCCACATGCCGCGGAGTGGCTAGGCCCGTGAGCGATGGCCGCTGAGCCTGCGCATCTGGAGCCTGTGCTCCACAATGGGAGAGGCCACAACAGTGAGAGGCCCACGTACCGAAAAAAAAAAAAAAGAGTAGACATCCTTTTCTTGTTCCTGGTTTAAGCTGGAAGGCTTTCAGCTTTTCACCATTAAGTATTGTGTTAGCTGTGGGTTTCTCATAAATGGCCTTTTTAATGTTGAGATTTCTTCCCTCTCTACCTACTTTGATGAGGGTTTTTTTCATGATTGGATGTTGAATTTTGTTAGATGTTTTTTCTGCATCTATTGAGATAATCATGTGACTTTTATCCTCCCTTTTGTTAATATGTTTTTTCACACATATTGATTTGTGAATGTTAAACCATCCATGTGATCCTGGAATAAATCCAACTTGACCATAGTGTATGATCCTTTTAATGTATTGCTGGATTCAGTTTGCTAATATTGTGTTGAGGATTTTTGCATCTATAGTCATCAAAGATATTGGCCTGTAATTTTCTCTTTTTTTGTAGTGTATTTCTGGTTTTGGTATCAGGATAATGGTGGCCTTGTAGAATTAATTTTAGAGTGTTCCCTCCTCTTCAATTTTGGAGTAGTTTGAGAAGTATAGGTATTAGTTCTTTATATGTTTGGGAGAATTCCCCTGTGATGCCTTCCAGTCCTGGACTTTTGTCTTCTGGGAGTTTTTTTAAATTACAAATTCAATTTCACTTACAGTGTTGGTCTGTTCAAATTGTCTGTTTCTTTTTGACTCAGTCTTTACAGGCTGTATATTTCTAGAAATTTGTCCATTTCTTCTAGGTTGTCTAATTTGTTGGCATATAACTGTTCATAGTATTCTCTTTTGATTTTTTCATATCTCTATAGTATTGGTTGTTATTTCTCCCCTTTCATTTCTTATTTTGTTGATTTAGGTCCTTTCTCTTTTCTTCTTGGTAAACCTGGCTAAAGGTTTATCAATTTTGTTTATCCTTTCAAAAAACCAGATCTTTGTTTCATTGATCTTTTTCTAGTTTTTTGATCTCTATTTTATTTATTTCCTCTCTGATAGGTATTATTTCCTTCCTTCTGTGGCCTTTGGGCTTTGTTTGTTCATATTTTTCTAATTCTTTTTGGTGGTAGGTTAAGTTCTTTATTTGAGGGTTTTCTTGTGTATTGAGGAAGGACTGTATCACTATGAACTTCCCTCCTAGAACTGCTTTTGCTGCATCCCATATATTTTGGAAAGTCGTGTTTCCATTTTCTTTTGTCTTGAGGTATTTTCTGATTTCCTCTTTGATGTCATCATTGACTCATTGGTTTTTTAATAGCATGCTGTTTAGTCTCCACATGTTTGTTCTTTTCTTGTTTTTCTTTCTGTAGTTGATTTCTAGTTTCATACTGTTTTAGTTGGGAAAAAAGTGCTTGATATAATTGCTATCCTCTTAAATTTGTTGAGTTTCTTTTATGACCTTGTATGTTACCTATCCTGGAGAACATTCCATGTGCACTTTGAAAGAATGTGTATGCTGCTGGGTTTGGATGTACTGAACTGTAGATATCTATTAAGTCCAATTGGTGTGTTGTGTCATTTAAGACCACTGTTGCCTTACTGAGTTCCTATCTGGATGACTTGTCCATTGATGTCAGTGGGGTGTTAAAGCCCCCTACTATTATTTTGTTACTGTCTATTTCTCCCTTTATGTCTGTTAATGTTTGCTTTATATTTTTAGATGCTCTTGTATCAGGTATATATATGTTAACAAGTATAATATTCTCTTCTTATCTTCATACATTTATCATTATATAACACCCATCATCCTTTGTTATTGCCTTTGGTAAAATCTGTTTTGTATGATAGGATTATTGCCACCTCCAGTTTCTTGTAATTTCTGTTTGCATGAAATATCCTTTTATGTCCCCTTGCTTTCAGTCTTTGTGTGGCTTTAGCCCTGAAGTGAGTCTCTTGTATGCAGCATATGGAAAGGTTCTTATTTTTTTTATCCAATCAGCTACCGTATGTCTTTTTTTTTTTTTTTTAACATCTTTATTGGGGTATAATTGCTTTACAATAGTGTGTTAGTTTCTGCTTTATAACAAAGTGAATCAGTCATACATAAACATATGTTCCCATATGTCTTCCCTGTTGCGTCTCCCTCCCTCCCACCCTCCCCATCCCACCCCTCCAGGCTGTCACAAAGCACCGAGCCAATATCCCTGTGCCATGCGGCTGCTTCCCACTAGCTATCTACCTTACTGCGTTTGTTACTGTGTATATGCCCATGACTCTCTCTCGCCCTGTCACAGCTCACCCTTCCCCCTCCCCATAACCTCAAGTCCGTTCTCTAAGAGGTCTGCGTCTTTATTCCTGCTTTACCCCTAGGTTCTTCATGACATTTTTTTCTTAAATTCCATATATATGTGTTAGCATACGGTATTTGTCTTTTTCTTTCTGACTTACTTCACTCTGTATGACAGACTCTAGGTCTATCCACCTCATTACAAATAGCTCAATTTCGTTTCTTTTTATGGCTGAGTAATATTCCATTGTATATATGTGCCACATCTTCTTTATCCATTCATCCGATGACGGGCACTTAGGTTGTTTCCATCTCCGGGCTATTGTAAATAGAGCTGCAATGAACATTTTGGTGCATGACTCTTTTTGAATTTTGGTTTTCTCAGGGTATATGCCCAGTAGTGGGATTGCTGGGTCATATGGTAGGAATCAGGCTCCCTGACTTCAGACTATACTACAAAGCTACAGTCATCAAGACGGTATGGTACTGGCAAAAACAGAAAGATAGATCAATGGAACAGGATAGAAAGCCCAGAGATAAACCCATGCACATATGGACACCTTATCTTTGATAAAGGTGGCAGTAATGTACAATGGAGAAAGGACAGCCTCTTCAATAAGTGGTGCTGGGAAAACTGGACAGGTACATGTAAAAGTATGAGATTAGATCACTCCCTAACACCATACACAAAAATAAGCTCAAAATGGATTAAAGACCTAAATGTAAGGCCAGAAACTATCAAACTCTTAGAGGAAAACATAGGCAGAACACTCTATGACATAAATCAAAGCAAGATCCTTTCTGACCCACCTCCTAGAGTAATGGAAATAAAAACAAAAATAAACAAATGGGACCTAATGAAACTTCAAAGCTTTTGCACAGCAAAGGAAACCATAAACAAGACCAAAAGACAACCCTCAGAATGGGAGAAAATATTTGCAAATGAAGCAACCGACAAAGGATTAATCTCCAAAATTTACAAGCAGCTCATGCAGCTCAATAACAAGAAAACAAACAACCCAATCCAAAAATGGGCAGAAGACCTAAATAGACATTTCTCCAAAGAAGATATACAGACTGCCAACAAACACATGAAAGAATGCTCAACATCATTAATCATTAGAGAAATGCAAATCAAAACTACAATGAGATATCATCTCACACCAGTCAGAATGGCCATCATCAAAAAATCTAGAAACAATGAATGCTGGAGAGGGTGTGGAGAAAAGGGAACCCTCTTGCACTGCTGGTGGGAATGTGAATTGGTTCAGCCACTATGGAGAACAGTATGGAGGTTCCTTAAAAAACTACCGTATGTCTTTTGATCAGAGCATTTAGTCCATTGACATTTAAAGTAGGTACTTACTGCCATTTTAATATTTGTTTTCCAGTTGGTTTTTATCAATAGCTTGTCTCTATTCATTTCTTTTTGTTTCTCCCATTGTGGTTTAATGATTTTATTTTATATTATGCTTTGTTTCCTTTCTTTTTGGTTTTTTTGTATCTATTATAGGTTTTTGATTTGTGGTTTCCATGTGGTTCATATGTGTTGATCCATAATTATATCTTCTTCTTTTTTTTTTAATTGGAGCATAATTGCTTTACAATGTTGTGTTAGCTTCTGCTATACAGTAAATCGAATCAGCTATATGTATACATATATTCCCTCCCTCTTGAGCATCCCTTCCACTCCCTGTCCCACCACTCTAGGTCATCACAGAGCACCGAGCTGAGCTCCCTGTGCTATACAGCAGCTTCCCACTAGCTATCTATTTTACACATGGTAGAGTATATATGTCAATGCTACTCTCTCAGTTCATCCCACCCTCCCCTCCCCCACCCAATGTCCACAAGCCCATTCTCTATGTCTGCATCTCTTTTTCTGCTCTGCAAATAGGTTCATCTGTACCATTTTTCTAGATTCCACATATATGCATTAGTATACAATATTTGTTTTTCTCTTCTGACTTACTGCACTCTGTATAACAGACTCTAGGTTTGCTTTAAACTCATAGTCATTTTAAGTTTAAACACGTTCTAAAAGATCTGCATTTTTCCCCTCCCCAACACTCTGTGTTTTTGATGTCATATTTTATATCTTCATGTTTATTCCTTTACTGTTTGTTGTAGTTATAGTTGGATTTGCAATTTCTGTCTTTTAATCTACTCACTAGCTTATTTAAGTGATCTTCAATACTTATTATGTATTTGCCTTTCCTATAGGGATTTTCCCTTTCCTAGAGATTCTTACTTCTTTTCCATTTAGAGAAGACCCTTCAACATTTCTTTTAGGGTAGGTTTAGTATTGAGGAATTCTTTTAGTTTTTGCTTGTCTGAAAAGTTCCTTATCTCTTCTTCTATTTTAAATGATAATCCTGCTGCGTAGAATATCCTATGTTTTTCCTTTTCAGGACTTTGAATGTATCATGCCTGTCTCTTCAGTCTTGCAAAGTTTCTGCAGAGAAATCAGCTGATAGCCTTTTGGGGGTTCCCTTACAATGACTCTTTGTTTTTCTCTTGTTGCCTTTAGAATTTTCTCTTTAACTTTTGTCATTTTAATTATGATCTGCTTGGTGTGGGTCTGTTTGGGTTCATCTTGTTTGGGACCCTCTGTGCTTCCCATACCTGGATATATGTTTCCTTCTTTAGGTTTGGGAAGTTTTCAGCCATAATTTCTTCAAATACATTTTTGATACCCTTATCTGTCTCTTCTTCTTTTGGAACACTTAAAGTGAAAATGTTGTCACATTTGATGTTATCCCAGAGATCTCATGTGTTGTACTCATTTCTTTTTCATTTGTCTTTTTGTCTGCTGTTCTGATTTGGTGATTTCCATTATTCAACCTTCCAGATCACTTATGCATTCTTTTATGTCATTTAGTCTAGAGTGCTTCTAGAGTGCTTTATATCTCAGATATTAAATTATCCATTTCTGATTGGGTCGTCTTTATATTTTCTAGTTCCTTGTTTAAATGAACTGTGTTTAGATCTATTCTCTTCCCTAACTCAGTTAGCATTTTTATTACTAATGTTTAAATTTTATGCCTGGTAAATTATTTATGTTTCATTATTTTTTCAGGGGTTTTCTCTTGTTCTTTCAATTGGAAGTAGTTCCTTTGATCTGTGAATTTATGTGAAACAGTTACCTATTGTGGTCTTGAAGGGGTGTTCTTATATGGGAGTGTCCCTATGTAGACTGCATCTGCCCAACACAGTGGGAGGACCTGTGGTAGAGGGCTGGATTTGATGTGAATGCCAGTCATGTCTTTACTCAGGATGTTTTGGCCACTATCACTTTATTAGGGGGAGTGGTTGGAGATCTAGGAACTGGAGTTTGTGCAGGTTTTGAGGCAGGACTTCCTCTGCTCAGTGGCTGTCACCACCTTGTCAGGAGTGGGATCTGCTCTCAAGTTGTAGAGTGGAAGCCCTGAGGGTCAGGCTTAAACTGACTCTGTTTCCTTTACGTTTGTAGTTTTCCTTCTGTCTGTACTGGGGGCTTTGCCTCAAAGGAGAGGAGTGCTGAAGCAAGTGGGGCTCATGTGCTCACAGAGGTCCAATGTTCTGCCTGTGTAAGTGTCTGAAGTTCTGCTCAGATGCATCCCAAGGCTGTGTTTTTTCCCGTCGTGGCCACTCTAGGTCTAGTGCCACACTGTGCTGTGGAGTGTGCTGTGGTGCACAGCAAAGCAGCTGTGGGAATTCTGGCAGCTGCACTGCTTTCAGAAGTCTGGGCTGCTTCTGGGACACTGCTTGAGTAAGCACCAACAATGACTGCCACCCCACCTGGGCTCTGTCCCAGGACTGGGTCATCTCTGCATCCCTAGGTCAAGTCATTTCCCAAGTATTGGCTTCCCTAGATCCAGTGGCAAGGTATGGCATGGAGTGAGTGAGGCTAGGGTGTTCACTTGCCTCAGCCTGGGGAGCATGGTGCAGTAGCGGATGATAGGGCAGACCTCTAGGGAAGCACCCATGTACTCCTCATGAGTGGAATCTAGGCTTCTCCAGACCTTCTATTTGTCCCAGCAGTTCTGCAAGCAGTGAAAGGGGCTTGTCTCCTATGCATAGGATCCCAGGACTAGGAGGCCCAATCTGTAGCTTGTCCTGCCCACTCCCCAGGGTAAGGGTCCACACATGTGATCTCCCTTTTCCTCTGATTCCCCTCCCAGGGGCACAGGTCCCAATCTGATGCTTTTCTTCTCATCCTACTCGATTACATGTATATCTTTCTTACAGCCTTGGTTGTAAAGGAGTCCTGCCAGTTTCCAGTTAGTTTTCCATGAGAACTGTTCCATATGTAGATATATTTTTGATGTGTTTGTGAGAGAAAGTGAACTTCATGTCCCCTTACTCTGCTATCTTGATCTCCCTCCCTTCTTTGATTTCTACATGTATGAAAGAAGGAACACAAGAATACATATTCACAATGGCCCTGGAAATGATCCAATGGGAATTCACTACAGTGGATTCACAAGTAACTGAAATATGACTAAATATTATATTCTTAAGCAGGTGAATTTTTTGAGATATTTAAAGTATATTAGAGAATATTATTTTCCACTCAATCTTTGTTTTTCTGGAACCAGGTTCATTTATGCAACTAATGTTAACATAGCACTTATTATGTACTCAGCTCTGTATGTGAAGCTGAAAATTTAGCATTGAACCAGAAAAACAAAGTCTCTGCTCTAATAAACTTTACAAAGAATAATGTACAATGAATAGTTAAGAAATGAAATAATAAACAGCTAGGACCTACAGTATACAACAGGGAAAGAAAATATAAAAAATAATATATATGTATGTATAACTGAATCACTTTGCTGTACAGCAGAAGTTAACAAAGCATTGTAAATCAACTATATGTCAATTAAAAAAAGAAATAATATAATTACAAATTACTATAAATGTTCAATCTTTGTTCTCTTCTGGTAAGTAAAAACTTTAGGAGGAGGTTGTGTCTCCATTTTAAATAGGAGATACAAGAATGCTAGCATTTAAAATAGACATTATTCTTTTGACCGTGTATAACTGGATTCTGAGAATATTTGCCTTTGCTTTTGTACCTATTCAAATTTCCTACTCTAGAGTATGCTTCTTAAAAAAGAAATTAACATATTATTTAAGTGATTATAGTTATTCTGTTTTAAAAAATAAATAGTCAATATAAAATTGAATTGGTTTACTGGTGATCCAATATTTTTGTGTGCAACAGAAATTGAAATTCATGAGTTTTTTTTCTCCCCAAGGTCACACCCTGTGGGTTGGTAGTTTCAGACTCTCCTTGGTTACTCTTGGTGGCTTATCTAGTGGATTCACCTACACCAACGTCCCTGAGGGCTCTAAGCCACCACTTATGGTGCCCTTCTCAGGCCATGGCTGCTGCATTTACAATAAAAATTGGTCAAGAAAGTATCATGAGTTTCCCAAGGGAATTAACTGCTGCCAAACATATTTCTCTATTGCCAAGTGTATAACAGCAGCCCCAATTCCTCTGATAATCAGGGTCAATTCCCCTTTCAGGATGGTGATTCCTTATCTTACCTGCTGGTGCCTTGGCACAAGAAAGCCAGGCAGCAGTCATAGTTTAAAATTCAATGGGATTCTTGCCTTGTCTTCAGGTGGAAAAGCTCTTTCTTTGTGAACAAAGACCTTTAAATGTGCAGAGTACAGAGCTGTGGGCGACTAGAAGCACAAATTTCCCAGTGGGTTACTGAGAGTGGTGTTAATAGGACCACTTCTATTTCTCCCTCTAGGCTTTTTATTGTGATGCCAGTCCACATTGAGCCTTTAAGAATTTGTTAATTTTAGATGTTTCCCTCTCATCCAGTTTTAAGGGGTATCTCTTTCCTCATTCTCTGTTTCCAACAGTCCTCAAAATATCTGTGTATATTTATCCAAGGAAATAGCTTAGGCCTCTGTGGAACAACTGAAGAATCATTATTATATATTCTTTTCATGGTGTTACAGGATTCTTCTTCTTGGAACCCTGATTCCTTCTTCAATATATGGGTTCCAGGTCTGAACACTGGTTCATATCCTGAAGCTCACTGAGGTATTTTTTAGAAGGTAAGAGTTAACCACTCTCAAACTTTTCATCCTACAGCTTCCATAATTTTTATTGTACACATTGCATAATACTCTTAGTAGACTGCTTGTTTATTTTGCCATTTGGATGCCACATTCTATGAACTATCTCATAACTCTCTGAGGGTCAGGGTTTCTGCATGTGACTCCAACCTTGCCATGAATTATGATAACTGCCTCTACCTGGCTTGTGGTAATTGCTTATGTTAATTGAGCTTTATCCTATGACTTCTATTTTGGGGGGATTCTATCATACCCATTATTGTCAGCAAGCCCAGTTCTGTTAACACCATCTTCTGCCATCAGTCTTGGCTTTCAGAGGATTATCACTTCTTACTGATGTTGGCTCTTTCACCATTGTGTTCCTTATGTCCTTGGTAAGTGGTATATCTTCAGGGTCCTGCTATGTAGTATAGTTATCTGGTGGTTTTTCTGGCTGAACATAATATGTCCATTCACTCATACTTACTTCTCTGAGCCTTTTAATCCCTCTGACATTTACAATTTTGGCATTTCTCTCTTACTTAAGGTAGGTCAGTGCTAATAGCATGTTTATATTATCTTCTGGTGTCCTTTCAAGGGTATTAAAATCTGTATCCCAGGATAGCATTTCCAAATGAATAAACTCTCTCTTGTATAACTTCATGTGTCACCCTTAGATTTGAGTCCTTTTGTACTCTCCGCTCCTCCAGGTACAAGTCAGCTAGGTTCTGTAGATACTTTCAGATACAGTCTCTTGTCTTCTATTTTAGGCCAAACTCATCCTGGTCAACTTATTTTGTGATTTAACACCAGTTATTATTAGTTTAGACACCAGAAAGGGTGGTGCAGATCTTGAGGGGAGCATTTTATCTTTCAGGGTAGGGTCACAGCATCATCTTTAAATAAGGGGAGAACACTAGTACTTCATAGGATGGAGTAGGCCACTTCTTCAGACTCAGAGGTTTCAGAGAGATCTGGAAGCTCAAGATTTTCAGGTGAATCAACTCATATACTTCTTCATTTGTGTCAGGGTGCTACTTTTTCCCAAGAAGAACATAAATTTGCTATAGCTGACCTGTTGAGATCAGGAGGATAGCCCTTCCTTAGAGCTCTATAACTCTTGGGACTTGGTCCTGGACCTCATCTTTAATTGTTCTCTGCCATCAAGATGTAGGAGACAAGAGCATATTTATATGCTACTGAGGAGGCTTTCTGGTTTTCACCCATAGCTTTTAATTACTAATTAATTGTTCTCAGTCTTTTGTTAACATTTAACAAACATCAGCGGTGTTTAGCATTAGCCGTCTAGTTTACTGTCCTTAGAGTTACTATTTCCCCTGTATTGCACAAAACCTGATACATTACACTAGCATTCCCTTATATGGTCTACCATCACTACAGGAGAAAAATTTAACAATTATACCGTTATCTTACGCCATAGGCTATTTGTGTTCTACTTACAACCAGTGATGAAGTTCTCATTGCCAGCCAAAAATCTCCATTGCCAAGATCTCATTTTAGTGTGTGCTTATGTGTACCAATATTGGCACAAAGTGTCACAGGTTGGGTTGCTCGGGAAGCAGACTTGATGATGAACATTAACATGTAGGGGTTTATCAGGGATAATTCCTGTGGGGAGCACCACTTGTGAAAGGAAGGGAAGGAAGCAAGATGGACAAAGGAAGATATTGGCCTATAATGTAGTCTCAGTGGAGGTCCCAGACAAATCTAGAGCTCTGATGCTAGGATGACTCATCAGAGATGTCCCAAGTTGCGTTGAGGTGGGACTACACCCTTATGTATTCTCCTCTACCAGTTATTGGATGCTGGCTACCTACACAAAATGGGTTTGGCTATGGATGGGGCAAGTCTTCAGCCAAGGGGACTGATAGCTGAAGTTTTTCAGTCAACAACCTTTCCAGAATCTGGGAATAAATTCTTCAAACAAGAGATGGGATGTCAGCAGCTTATCAAAGCATCCTCTAAAAAATACCATAGACATAGCAGCATTATTTACAATAGCCAAGATATGGAAACAACCTAAGTGTCCATCACCAGATGAATGGATAAAAAGGATACAGTATATATCTTATATATATATGTGTGTATATATATATACACATATACATTGGTGTATGTGTGTATATATAAATATATATATATATACACACACACACACACACACACACACCCTGAAATACTACTCTGTCATAAAAAAGAATAAAATTCTGCCATTTGCAACAATCTGGATGGACCTGGAGAGTATTATGCTTAGTGAAATATCAGACTGAGAAAGATAAATACTGTATATTGTCAATCATGTGTGGAATCTAAAAACAAAACAAATGAACAAATATAACAAAACAGAAACAGGCTGACAGATACAGAGAACAAACTAGTGGAGAGGGATGGGAGAAGGGGCTAAAGAGATGAAGGGATTAAGAAGTACAAACTACCAGTTACAAAATAAGTAAGTCATTGAGATGTAATATACAGCACAGAATATAGTTAATATTTTATAATAACTTTGTATGGTGTGTAATCTATAAAAATATCAAATTACTGTTGTACACCTGAAACTGATATAATATTATAAGTAAATTATAATTCAAGAAATAAAAAAAATAACATGGAAAAGACTCTAGTAGTGGTACCCATCTCCCAGCCTGCTCCATATTTATAGAAGCAGTAGAGCGAGGAAACAACTCGGCTACTATTTAGAAAAAACATATGCCCTTAAATGTAATACCATGCTCAGACATGGGTACAGATCATTCCTGCCAACTGTTTAAGGAATAAATAATCCCACTCTTATACAAGTTGACTGAGTAACTAGAAAAGAAATAATGTCTGCCAACTCATTTTAGGAGGTTATTATAACTTTAATTCTAAATGTAGACAGGTGAAAATAAGAGAAAAATATTATAGGCCAATCTTTTTTATAAATCAAAATGCTAAAATTCAAGATAGGAACATAAGAGGCTTCTTTGACCTAATAAAGTATCTTCCATAACCCTTTAGCTAAAAGTATAGTTAGCAGTAAAATATTACAAGGCTTCTCTTTAGAGATCCTCAAGATGGTGAAGGAGTAGGAGGATGTGGAGTTCATCTCTCCCCACAAATGCATCAAGAATACATCTAAAGGGGCTTGCCTCTGGTCCAGTGGTTAAGACTTTGCCTTACTATGCAGAGCGTATGGGTTCAATACCTGGTCAGGGAGCTAAGATCCTACATGCCTCGGGGCCAAAATAAAACCAAAAATGTAAAACAGAAGCAGTATTGTAACAAATTCAATAAGGACTTAAAAAAAAATGAATACATCTACAAATAGAGCAATTCTTACAGAGCACTTGCTGAACATTAGCAGAGGACCTCAGACATCTAAAACGACAAGAAAGATCCCCATCTAATCAGGTAAGCTGAAAGAAAGAAGGGAAAAGGAAGAGGAGAGGAAGCAGGATGGGACATGTGCCCCTTGCAGGGAGCTGAAGGTGAGGAGAGGTTCCCACATCTGGGGAAGCACCCTCACCAGTGGAGAGATCAGCTGGGACAGAAGGGGAGCTTCTGGGGCTTGGAGGAGTGCCCAGCAGTGGTCTGTGACAGGCAGCACAGAGTGAGACCTACACAGATGGTCCCTGCCACAGCCCTGTGTTCCCCAGCCTAAGATAGGTGTCCACTGATGTGCAAGGGGGCTGGGTGCTGGAATGTGGGGTTTGGAGAGCATACCCAGGGAGGGGATTGCTGTTGGCTGTGAGTAGACAGCCTGAGAGGACAGGAGTGAGGAGCTCCACTATCAGGAATGCTCATGGAGGAAGCCCGGACCACCATGGAAACACGCAAAAGGTGGAGCCGCCATTGCAGAATCTCTTCTCACCCTCTGGTTCCTGCCTCCACAGGCACTAAGGAGGGCTCCCACTGGAGCAGGCTCATGTGCCCCCGTCATCACCTCCTCCACCATTCTCCTCCTGCCTGGGAGACACGCTCTCATCGATCACCACCTCAGATCCCCCCTCCCTGAGGGGCTCATGCATTCCAATCACTACATAGTAGTGTGTATATGTCAATCCCAATCTCCCAATTTATCCCTCCCTCACTTCACCCCTGGTAACCATAAGTTTGTTTTCGACATCTGTGACTCCACTTCTGTTTTTTAGATAAGTTCATTTGTACCCTTTTTTAAGATTCCACATATAAGCGATATCGTATGTTTGTCTTTCTCCCTCTGACTTACTTCACTCAATATGATAATCTCTAGGTCTATCCTTGTTGCTGCAAGTGGCATTATTTTGTTCTTTTTAGTAATTGAGTAATATTCCATTGTATATATGTACCAAATCTTCTTTATCCATTCCTCTGTTGATGTACATTTAGGTTGCTTCCATGTCGTGGCTATTGTAAATACTGCTGCAATGAACATTGGGGTGCATGTATCTTTTTGAATTATAGTTTTCTCTGGATATATGCCCAGGAGTGGGATTGCTGAATCATATCGTGGCTCCATTTTTAGTTTTTTAAGTAAACTCTGTACTGTTTTCCATAGTGGCTGTACCAATTTATATTCCCACCAACAGTATAGAAGGGTTCCCTTTTCTCCATACCCTCTCCAGCATTTATTGTGTGTAGATTTTTGATGATGGCCATTCTGAGTGTTGTGAGGTGATACTTCATTGTAGCTTTGATTTGCATTTCTCTAATAATTTGTGATGTTGAGCATCTTTTCATGTACTTTTTGGCCATCTGTATGTCATTTTGGAGAAATATCTATTTAGACCTTACATTTTCTGATTTTTTTATTTTGATATTGAGCTGCATGAGCTATTTGTATATTTTGGAGATTAATCCCTTGTTTGTCACTTCATTTTCAAATATATTTTTCCATTCTAAGAGTTGTCCTTTCATTTTGTTTATGGTTTACTTAAAAGCAAAAGCTTTTAAGTTGAATTTCATCCTATTTGTCTATTTTTGTTTTATTTTCTTTAGGAGGTGGGTCAAAAAAGATCTTGCTGCGATTTATGTCAGAGAGTGTTCTGCCTATGTTTTCCTCTAAGAGTTTTATAGTATCCAGCCTTACATTTAGGTCTTTATTCCATTTTGAGTTTATTTTTGTGTATGTTGTTAGGGAGTGTTCTAATTTCATTCTTTTACATGTAGCTGTCCAGTTTTCCCAGCACCAATTATTGAAGAGACTGCCTTTTCTCCATTGTATATCCTTGCCTCCTTTGTCATAGATTAGGTGACCATAGGTGCATAGGTTTCTGGACATTCTATCCTGTTCCGTTGATCTGTATTTCTGTTTTTGTGCCAGTACCATACTGTTTTGATGACTGTAGCTTGGTAGTATAGTCTAAAGTCAGGAAGCCTGATTCCTCCAGCTCCATTTTTCTTTCTCAAGATTGCTTTGTGTATGCAGTGTCTTTTGTGTTTCCATACAAATTGTGCAATTTTTTGTTCTAATTCTGTGAAAAATGCCATTGGCAATTTGATAGGGATTGCACTGGATCTGTAGATTGCTTTGGGTAGTATAGTCATTTTCACAATATTGATTCTTCCAATTCAAGAACATGGTATATCTCACCATCTGTTTGTGTCATCTTTGATTTCTTTCATCAGTATCTTGTAGTTTTCTGAGTACCAGTATTTTGTCTCCTTAGGTAGGTTTATTCCTAGGTATTTCATTATTTTTGATGTGATGTTAAATGGAATTGTTTCCCTAATTTATTATGATCTTTTGTTGTTAGTGTATAGGAATGCAAGAGATTTCTGTGTGTTAATTTTGTATCTTGCAAATTTACCAAATTCATTTATGAGCTCTAGTAGATTTTTGATAGCAACTTTACAATTTTCTCTCTATAGTATCATGTCATCTGCAAACAATGACAGTTTCACTTCTCCTTTTCCTATTTGGATTCTTTTTATTTCTTTTTCTTCTCTGATTGCCATGGCAAGGGCTTCCAAAACTATGTTGAATTATAGTGGTGAGAGTGGACATCCTTGTCTTGTTCCTGATCTTGGAGGAAATGCTTTCAGTTTTTCACCATTGCAATTGAGGTTTGCTGTGGGTTTGTCATATATGTCATTTATTATGTTGAGGTAGCTTCCCTCTATGCCCACTTTCTGGAGAATTTATCATAAATGGGCGCTGAATTTTGTCAAAAGCTTTTTCTCCATCTATTGAGATGATCATATGGTTTTTATTCTTCAGTTTTTCATATGGTGTATTACATTGATTGATTTGCGTATATTGAGGAGTCCTTGCATCCCTGGGATAAATCCCACTTGATCACACTGTATGATCCTTTAAATGTGTTGTTGGATTTGGTTTGCTAGTTTTTTGTTGGTGGTATTTGCATCTATTTTCATCAGTGATATTGGCCTATAATTTACTTTTTTTGGTGATATCTTTCTCTAATTTTGGTATCAAGGTGATGGTGACCTCATAGAATGAGCTTGGAATTGTTCCTTCCTCTGCAATTTTTGGAAGAGTTTCAGAAGTATACATTATATCTCTTCTCTAAATATTTGATAGAATTCACCTGTGACACCATCTGGTCCTGGATTGTTGTTTGTTGCAAGATTTTTAATCACAGTTTAAATTTCAGTACTTGTGATTGGTCTGCTCATATTTTCTATTCCTTCTTGGTTCAGTCTCGGAAGGTTGTACCTTTCTAAGAATTTGTTCATTTCTTCTAGGTTGTCCATTTTGGGGCATAAAGTTGCTTGTAGTAGTCTCTTATGATGTTTTGTATTTCTTTGGTGTCCATTGTAACTTCTCCTTTTTTCATTTTTTAATTTTGTTGATTTGAGTCCTCCCCTTTTGCTCTTGATGAGTCTGGCTAAACATTTATCAATTTTCTTTATCTTCTCAGAGAAAAAGCTTTTAGTTTCATTGATATTTGCTACTGTTTTCTTCATCTCTATTTCATTTATTTCTGGTCTGATCCTCTTGATTTCTTTCCTTCTACCTACTTTGGGTTTTGTTTGTTCTTCTTTCTCTAGTTGCTTTAGGTATACACTTAGGTTGTTTATTTGAGATTTTCTTGTTTCCTGAGGTAAGATTGTATTGCTATAAACTTCCCTCTTAGAACTGCTTTTGCTGCATTCCACAGTTTTGGATCATCATGTTTTCATGTAATTTGTCTCTATGCATTTTTTGATTTCCCATTTATTTCAGTAATCCATTGGTTATTTAGTAGCATATTGTTTAGCCTCCATGTGTTTGGGGTTTTTGGTTTTTTCCTGTGTTTGATTTCTAATCTCATAGTGTTGTGGTCAGAAAAGATGCTTGATAAGATTTCAATTCTCTTACATTTACCAAGGCTTGGTTTGTGGCCCAAGATGTGATCTACCCTGGAGAATGTTCCATGTGCCCTTGAGAAGAAAGTATATTCTGCTGTTTTCAGATGGAATGTCCTATAAATATCAATTATGTCTATCTGGTCTAATATGTCATTTAAGGCTTGTGTTTCCTTACTAATTTTCTGTATGGTTGATGTGTCCATTGGTGTAAAGTGGGGTGTTAAAATCCCCCGATATTATTGTGGTACTGTTGATTTCCCCTTTTAAGCCTGTTAGCAGTTGCCTTATGTATTGAGGTGTTCCTATGTTGGGTGCATAAATATTTATAATTGTTATCTCTTCTTCTTGGATTCATCTCTTGATCATTATGTAGTGTCCTTCCTTGTCTCTTTTAACAGCCTTTATTTTAAAGTCTATTTTGTCTGATATGAGTTTTGCTACTCCAGCTTTCTTTTGATTTCCATTTGCATGGAATATCTTTTTCCATCCCCTCACTTTCAGTCTGTATATGTCCCTAGGTCTGAAGTGGGTCTCTTGTAGGCAGCACATATATGGGTCTTGTTTTTGTATCTTTTCAGCCAGTCTATGTCTTTTGGTTGGAGCGTTTAATCCATTTATGTGCCCACAAAGCCCACAGCTGCTAAAGCCAGACCCATCCCAGCTGCAGGAGCACTTGTTCCCTTTCGGATGTTTCACAGGCGAGGAAGCCATCAGTGGAGGCGTAACTCTGCGGTTCACACAGCTTCGAGGAGAGATTTCTGCTTTTCTTCCCTAGTCACACGGCCCCTGGGGCTTAACTGTGGTTTTAGCCTCACCTCTGTGTGTGTCCTGCCGAATGGAGTCTGCTCTAGAGGTTGCTAGACCACATGGGAGCCCATCAGGCAGGAAGGAGCCAAGGCAGTGATCAGGGAAAGGCCACCCAGGTGGGAGGGGGTGGAGGAGGCGATGGCAGGAGCACACGAACCAGCTCCTGTGGGGTCCCGCCATAGTGCTCCTGTCCCCTCAGGCTTTCTTTTCACAGCCAACAGCAGTCCCCTCCTTGGGTTTGCTCTCCAAACCACACATCCCAGCACCCAGCCCCCGTGCACACCAGCAGACACCTGTCTCAGGCTGGGGCACACAGGGCTGTGGCATGGACCATCTGAGTAGGTCCCACTCTATCCTGCCTGCCACAGAACAGTTGCTGAGCTCTCCTCCAAGCCACCAAAGCTCCCCTTCTGTGCCAGCTGATCTCCCACTGGTGAGGGGGTTTCCCCAGATGAGGAAACCTCCTTACCTTCAGCTCCCCACCAGGAATGTAGGTCCCATCCTGCTTCCTCTCCTCTTCCTTTTCCCTTCTTTTTTCTTTCCTCCTACCTGGTTACATGGAGATCTTTCTTGTCCTTTTAGGTGTTCAAAATTGTCTGTTAGTGTTTAGCAGGTACTCTGAGAATTGTTCCATTTGTAGATGTATTCTTTTTTTTTTTTTTTCGGTATGCGGGCCTCTCACTGTTGTGGCCTCTCCTGTTGTGGAGCACAGGCTCCAAACGCGCAGGCTCAGCAGCCATGGCTCACGGGCCCAGCCGCTCTGTGGCACGTGGGATCTTCCCGGACCTGGGCATGAACCCATGTCCCCTGCATCAGCAGGCGGACTCTCAACCACTGCGCCACCAGGGAAGCCCTTTTTTTTTTTTTTTAATAAATTTTGTTTATTTAGTTTTGGCTGCGTTTTGTCTCCATTGCTGCAGGCGGGATTTCCCTGGTTGTGGCGAGGGGGGGACCACTCTTCATCACGGTGCACGGGGTTTTCATTGCAGTGGCTTATCTTGTTGCAGAGCATGGGCTCTGGGTGCATGGGCTTCAGTAGTTGCAGCATGCAGCTCAGTAGTTGTGGCTCGTGGGCTCTAGAGTGCAGGCTCTGTAGTTGTGGCACACAGCCTTAGTTGCTCCATGGCATGTGGGGTCTTCCCAGACCAGGGCTTGAACTCGTGTCCCCTGCATTGACAGGTGGATTCTTAACCACTGTAGGGAAGTCCTGTAGTTGTATTCTTGATCTATCTGTGGGGAGAGATGAACTCCATGTCCTCTTATTCCTCCACCATCCTGGAAAGTCTCTATCGATTTTTTCTTTTTTTTTTTTTTTTAGTCTCATTTATATCCTCTGTGACCTTTTATTTCCTTCCTTCTGCTCACTTTAGGGTTTGTTTGTTCTTCTTTTTCTAACTCTTTCAAGTTAGATTGTTTATTTGAGATTTTTCTTGTTTTTTGAAAAAGGCCTGTATAGCTATGAACTTCCCTGTACTTATTGCTTTTGCTGCATCCCGTAGATTTTGTATGGTGTGTGTGTTCTTTGTCATTTGTCTCAAGGTATTTTTTAATTTCCACTTTGATTTCATCTTTGACCCATTAGTTTTTTAGTAACATGTGTTTAGTCTCCATGAAATCATATAAATGTTTATTTTGTGTTGATGAAATAAAGTGTGAACATTACAAAAAGGAAAAATCTCACTGATTAAAGCAAATATATGGCAAATGTAGTATATCAACCCCTTATAAAGCTAAAAAGAAGGTTAAAAGACAAAAGTAGTAAAATCACCTGTATCCACAATAAGTAGTTAAGGGATACACTTAAACAAAATGATTTAAAACATGATGTCAAAGAAATTATATATGTGGGGATATTAAAAATACAGGTTTATTTATGACCTTTCTTTTCAGTTTTCAGACATTGGTTGGTTTTATAAGACTACAGTGACTTTATTCAAGTAATAGATTTTTTCCAACTCTATTATTTTGCTCAATATTAAATATATAATTTTTGCTCATGATACACATTTGGTAGTTTATTTAGCTTCTAAGTTATTCTCTTTTTAAAAATAACTCATCACTATTGCTACAGAGAAACTGGAGGATTTAATGGCCAGTTTTCCAATTTATATCTATTAGCTAAGACTTATGCCAGTTCTAAATATTTAAATTGAAATAATGGCATAATTATTTAATATTGAAATTTAAATAATGATTTTTCTGGTATTTATAAAGATTTTATTTATCTAATATGCATGTATTTCATTTTACATTTCAACATCTATTTCCTTCTAATTTATTATCTAAAACCAGACTTGAAACATTACTGGAAGATTATTCAGTAATATTAATATTGCAACTAGACAATAAGCAGAGTCTTTGGTGTTTTCTTTCCTTCCAGCACGCCAGCTATGACGAACTCCTTTTTTATTTAGTAGTACTACTAAAATACTATTTCTTTTGTAGGTCACTTCCAATTGTCAATGAAGTACATCATCTCCATATGCCAATGCAGTCCATCCTTGTTTCTCCCCATCCAAAAACAAAGGCACCTCTTCTCTTCATTTGCTATATGAGACCATCAAGTGGTTCATATGGGGCACCAGCATTACCTCAAATTGAAGTTTTTAGACAGACAGTGCTTCTGACTCAGAATCTTTTTTCTCTAAAAAATTACCTAAAGTTAGTGCCAATAAACTCCCAAACCAAATAAAGGGAGATAGTATAATACAATGGGCAATAAGAGATGGTAAGTTTTTTAAAAAGTAAATTCTATCGGCAGGTTAATAATATGAATCTATATCCTAGAATTTTCTAAGACTCAATTGGAATAATATTGATGAGGGTGCTTTATTAACATTAAGCACCATACATTTAATATCGATATAAGTTACTGACACTTTATGGAACTTTTACAAAGTTCAAAATAATATTGACCAAGGATATTTCACAGATATTTCAATTTTTTCTTGTTTTGGTGTGAATAAAGTTCCCTTTAATTATCCTTTCAATTGCTGAAGGTCTCTGAGGCTAAGAAGAGAAGGAATAGAAATCAGTATGCGGAGTCAAGTTTTTAGGATGTTAATGAGCTTTTAAATTTTGTAAAGCCTATTTCACTGAGCACATGTTGACTTGAGGGCTGTGCGATGGCATAAATTAAGCAAAGAAAAAAGACTCCAACCTTTGACTTGTGCTCTAGAGGAAATCTTTTACAAAGATGAACAATGGCCAGAAAGGTTGGAATATAACATTTTCTCTCTTAACCTATTATAACAATAGACTAATAAAAATGGAAAGTGAGAAAAAAAATTCTTCTGTTTTTGTGAAAAGGTGACCAGCCAATGGGTAAAACATAGCTAGAATATAGAAAATAGCATTTTCATGAATGACCTTACTTCCAGGAAGGCATGAAGATTTACTCCAAGAGCTAAGGTCAATATTTAGAAAATAAACCAATTTAATTTAAAAATGTAAATTAATTTAAAAAGAAGTATCAGGGTGACTCCTACACTGGCCACAGATGTAGACAATTACAAGCCTAAGGGAAGGAAAAACAGGTGTTAGCTCAATTGTTATAAGACAGAGGACATGGGAAATATAAATAAACCAAATCTTGGTAGTGGTTGATTATATATTCTTTATTTGAGCAGTATAAGAATGGCAGTTTTTGGGCTTCCCTGGTGGCGCAGTGGTTGAGAGTCCGCCTGCCGGTGCAGCGGACACGGGTTCGTGCCCCGGTCCGGGAGGATCCTACATGCCGCGAAGCGGCTGGGCCCGTGAGCCATGGCCGCTGAGCCTACGCATCCGGAGCCTGTGCTCCGCAACGGGAGAGGCCACAGCAGTGAGAGGCCCGTGTACCACGAAAAAAAAAAAAAAAAGAATGGCAGTTTTAAAAAACTTATGAGCTACCATAAACCATTTTTTTAAAAACTTGTGACGGAAAATACTAGGCCATACACAAAATAAGTTTCAATATTTATTTTTACATTTCTTGATCAAAGTACTTTTCTGTCAGTGTTTTTTCTTTTGAGTCAAAGAGTTCAAAATGAGTATTTGTGATGTGGTTGACATTTTTAAAATGTCCTGAGAAACCCTATCCATGGGTATTGTGGGTTATAAATGCAGATTGACACGGTATTTTGATGGATCTTTTTTGTGGGAAAACTTTTGTTTTCTGACTTAAGAAGGAAGATACAATTATTTGAAAATTTAGTATTTAATCACATCCATATTGTAAAAGTGCATTAAAACAGAAAAAAAAAAGATTTAAAAAAGATAAATTGCTGCTTCTGTTCTGTGTTCAGAATCTATCGATCAATCTAGATTTATCTTGAAACTCATTAATATCAAGAAAAATTATTATCAAATGTCTCCATATTCTGGAGGAATATTCCTTGCATGGTATATATGTACATGTATATGCATATGTTTATTTGTTTTGCATTTCATATTGAACATTTGATTTTGTGCTGAGACTGTATTTTGTTTCCTGATTCAAGAAATAATCAAAACTGTGTTTAACTCGAGCTGCAGTTTTGTGTTCTTTGAAGTAACCTCTAAATTTGGAGTATGTTTGGACAGTTTTTTTTTTTTAAATAACTGCCCAAACAGTTAGCTTTTTATACTGTTTTATATCCCCTTCCTCCAAAACACCTGCCCTTGGTACATAGAGGCATCTTGTTTTTTGTTTTGTTTTTTTTGTGGTACGCGGGCCTCTCACTGTTGTGGCCTCTCCCGTTGCACTCCCGACGCTCAGGCTCAGCGGCCATGGCTCACGGGCCCAGCCGCTCCGTGGCAATGTAGTATCTTCCCGGACCGGGGCACGAACCCGCGTCCCCTGCATTGGCAGGCGGACTTTCAACCACTGCGCCACCAGGGAAGCCTGAGGCATCTTGTTTTAAGGCAGCAGATGAGAGTCATATTATCCAGAAGCACCTTTCAATCCAGTTTATCGGAGAAAGATGAGTAAACCATTTTATTTAACTCATCATTTATACTTCACCACGTCACACTTTTTGTAGATTGGATGATTTTGTTCAGCCTATGTGATAGTATATGGTAGAAGTTATAATGCAGATCTTGAAAAAACCCTATGAAATATTTTAAGTAAAGCATTGCATTATGATTTTTTTATGAACAACCACTAAAATAACTGGACTACAAATTCTTTATTATTATTAGAAATTTAAGAAAAAAATGTACTACATGAAAAATTTCTTACCCTTTTTTTTTTGAAGATCATTTCTGAGAATCTATATAAAAATATATCTTCATTTATTTTAGTGTTGTATCAAGAACTTTTAAAATGTTAAATAATTGTTTCCCAAACTTTCATGTTTGTCATTTTGGGGAAAAAATTTATTCTGTGCATATGAAATGCCACCAGAACATTATTTCCTCTTTTAAGTAAGGTAACGTTGTCTCCAAAAATATATATATTGGAACTTTTGCCAAATCTTACTTTTCCTTGGGAATTTGCTTAGTGGTTGTCAATCATGTAAAAATAGTTGACTTTTAAGCCTTCGCTGTTGCCCTTGTCTGAGGAGATTTTCCCTAGGCCTATATTTTAGCCTACAGCAGCCAAAGTAGCTTTGTCAGGTCTTCACATGACGTCATCTTCCTCCCAAATTCCAACATCAATAACAGCATAAAGTTTAAACTGAAAAAGTGTGATAAGCAAGTCCTCTTGGCTATTGTTGAATCTTTAAGTTATTTCTCAAATCCTATATGTCTCAAGATAACTGATCTGTTAGTTCAGTCATGTATTTCCTGAGCATATTATTGTGATGTTTAGGAAAAAAGGATACACTTCCCATAACTACACTTAATAATATATGCTATTGGAATAAAAAGAAAGACAGCTACCTTTTAATTGTTTTTTATTTTAAAGTATAAAACAGTAATTCCCTCTAGCTTGAAAGGATTTGAAATATTCTTTGGAATGGTTGAACACCTAGTATTTGGGGTCATAAGGCAAATTTGTGAATTATGTCGCATGCCTAGCCTCATTTTTGTTATATACAGCTATACCCCAATTCATTTACTCATTCACAATTTTTGTGCCTCAAAACATATACTGAGGACTACTTTATGTCAGGCACTCTGGCAGTGAGTGTTTAAACATGAGCAACACATCCTTCCTGTGGTCAGTATTTTTAAACTTAGGTTGAGGAATCAAACAATCAAAAGCATGTTATGAAATCTTGTGTGTTGGAAAGACAGGCAGGCCGTGGAGGCGGGTGAGACCCCTAAGGGTTAGCTGGGGAGAGGAGCTTCCTGGGGGCCTTTCTGTAAGAAATGCCTGAGGAGCTCTGTCATCTTGTCTACTACAGTGTACTCCCAAGTAGTCATCAACTATCAAGAAAATATATTCGTTTTCTTGAGAATATTTAGTTTGTAAGTATTTTCTCCTGAGTGCATTGAAAGGCTCTGCTTTTTGCAAAAGTAGAGGTTCTTTACTTTATGTGACCCCTTTTTTCAATCTACTATGGACCTCTTCTCTGGAAAACATGTGGTGACTGTGTTTACAAACTCATACATATTTTTTGCATACAGGTTTTAGAAAATCACAGGCTTGAAGTGTCCTTAAAGCTGGTCCCTGTACCCCAGCTTCAGAATTGCAGGACTATAGATCACTGGGGAATTAGGATGTGGGTGGAAGAGACATCATTTAAAGTTAGAGTGTAGGGAATCACAACCTTGGATGGCTTATTTTCACCATATATTCTTTTATAAAATGTGCAGTAAAAGCACACTTTTTTTTTTTTTTGGTCTCTGATTAAAAAAAAAATTTGTAGTACAATGAATGCAAATAGCCTTTGGGGAAAAACAAAATCTGTGGTTTTCCAAGTAGTTTCAAAATTGTTATTTTTGACATTTTATTTTGGCCTATTGGTTAACTACATCCCTATTTTTTGACTGGATCTGAGCAGAATTCCAAACAGTTAGTAAATATTCTAATTGTACTGAACATTTCCCTAGTATAGTAATTTATAACCAATTTCCTATATTGCTTCTGTATCTGATATCACTAAACTCAAATCACTGTATTAAATGGGGCTAATGACTGATAATATATAGTTTTTTTATTAATTAATTTGTTTGTTTATTTTTGGCTGTGTTGGGTCTTCGTTGCTGCGTGCGGGCTTTCTTTAGTTGCGGCAGGTTGGTGGTGCAAGGGCTTCTCATTGTCGTGGCTTCTCTTGTGGAGCACGGGCTCTAGGCACGCGAGCTTCAGTAGTTGTGGCATGCGGGCTCAGTGGTTGTAATTTACGGGCTCTAGAGCTCAGGCTCAGTAGCTGTGGCACACGGGCTTAGTTGCTCCACAGCATGTGGGATCTTCCTGGGCCAGGGAATGAACCCATGTCCCCTGCATTGGCAGGTGGATTTTTAACACTGTACCACCAGGGAAGCCTGATAATTTATAGTTTTAAAAGTATTTCTCTTTAATTTTTGTTTTTTGATGAAAATAAATAGAAAATACCATATAGAAAGAAAAACAAAAAGCTCCAAAGTAGACTTGAGAATTACAAATATCTTGGAGCCTCTATAAAAAATATATGTTGGATTACAATGCAAATTCTAAATCCATATTAATATAAATTGTCATTGTCCAGCTTGCTATGCCAATGCATAAGTAAATATTTAACATGTAGAAATAAGTCACTTAGACTTAAGTAGAAGGTGAATTAAGGAAACCTTCAAATGTGTGCAAAAAAAAAAGAAATTTTGCATTTTATACAATGTGATAGGTTGAAAATTCTAAGATGTCTATTTTTTGCTGCTGTAGACAATATCAAGATTAAATGGTGTATATGGCCTACAGTATATCAAGTCTACACACATACGAATTGGCTTAGTCACTCACTATTGCTCCTGAAGCAATTCATGGCATATTCAGAACTGCAAAGCTACTGAGGCTATTAGTTCAGAAAAAAATAACAATAAATAAAAAATAGGCTATGTACTCCGGAGCAGTTTTGTCTCCTTCGAGAATCATCTGGTCTTATGCCGTTCTTATCCCAGAAATATTTTTTTTTCTTCTGTGAAGTATTATATCAACTTGGACTGCTGATCTTCGTTTGATATAATCCATCAAGACATGAATCCTATTGTATGTGAAAAGTCACTACAAGAAAATAAAAATCTAAAACACATTTGAGTTTTATTTTACTACTACCTTTATTATATAAATGTAGTACAGACGAAATACACTTTATTTGGTTGAATGCTTAAGCTTTCAAGTCAACCAGCTGATTCAGAGAGGAGTAAAATTTATTGCTGGAGGAAAAAAATGACTCTAATAAAGATAATGACAATGATAATTATTTGTAGTAATGAGAGCTTCTTAAAAATGTAGATCTGAGACCTCTCCCCAGACCTACTAAATCAGAGCCTGCATTTTTACCAGATTTGCTGTGATTTCTGGAAAAATAAAAGAGAAGCACTTTTTTAGTGTCCTTAACTGTCCCCCAGCACTAGGGAAGGAAGAGGCAGACTGAGAGAGTCACTGCCAGTCAGTGTTCACAACTATGTGCATAGTAAATACACGATAGGCGATTTAAATAACTAGCAAACTTGTATCTACCTTGGAATAGTGAAAAATCTTGAAAAAAAGTGCAAAATTTATTTATGAAAATGAACCAGCCTTTATATAATTGAAAAATATTTTATTTAGGTAGGCCATCTATTTGTTAGGATGTCTGGCTTTAGGGATGGTGGAGACTTAGCAGTTCCTGCTGCATGTGTATGAAGCTGATTAGAATCTGGATTCAATTTCAGGCATCAAGACCAACTTCTTAGTCAGCACTATTAACTCTTCTACAGACTTCTTCGTCTCTGATATCAAAAGATTGTAAGCATCACTTTACTTCTACAGACTGCCATTCCATTGACAGTAGGGCAGAAGAGAGGGGTTGATGAGCGAATTCTAATTCTAATGAAGATTTTTTCATATGTTGAGCTGATAACGCGTCTTGAACTAGTTTCTATTTTCTTCCTTTCTAGATTTACACATAAATAAACTCCTTCTTATCTCATGTCAGTTTTGTATAAGCGAACTAAACTAAGTATACAATTTTATATGATAAACCTTTGATCAAAGCCTAAAGCATTGTATAGCTTTCAGGATTGAAATTTATGACTTAAAACTAAGTTTATTAATTAGTTTGTATAGCTAAAATTCATACATATTAAGGTTTGAATTTAGTAAAAGTGATTTGAAAAGGATGGATTTTGTCATTTTCTAAATATTTTTCACTTGTTAAAATTGAAATATAGTTGATTTACAATGTTGTGCTAGCTTCAGGTGTACAACATGGTGATACAGTTATATATATATATATATATATATATATATATATATATACACTTTTTCAGATTCTTTTCCCTTATAGGTGATTACAATATATTGAGTAGGATTCGCTCTAAATTTTTTAATGTAAATTTCTCCTCTCCTTTTTGGTTTTGCAGAAGAAAAATCTGAAGAAAAAATTTAAAAAGCAAATTTGTAAACCTGTATCAAGAAACAAATATCCCAGAATTTCCATGGCATTTGTCAATGTTTTACTATTTCATGATTAATTTATTCTCTCTCTTAAATTTGCTACATTTCCTAAACTTATTATATTTTGACATCTGATAGTACAAAGGGATACTTTTGGACTCAAATAAACAAGGAGGCCATTTTTCGTTATGCAAATGTATATTTCTGACCTTAAAAGAGAATTCACTTACTGGTTTAAATACATTCACAATGGTTTATAGAGCTTTGCTTTATTAAGTAGCATAAACTGCTGGGCATAAAAGATAGAGTGTTTCAAGGATCAGGGTAATGATTTTGATGCTCCTAAAAATATGGACAATGTCTTATGTGTCATTAATGATGAAAGGTCAGCACCTGGTCATTGCCTAAATAAAAGTTGACTTAATTTATACATTTTACAGAGACTCAGAGGCAATGCCATCTTTAGAAAAAGTGCATTATAACTGTATAAAAATGTGATGAATAAGTTGCTATAACAGTGCAATATTCTTTTGTCTCAATTGAACTTCACTTTATGAAGCTATCATAGCACACGGTTTAGTTGCTACTACCTCTTCTTCTACCTGTCAGTGAAGACCTGCTGATCTCAGACATCCACTGTAAATATAGGCATTCTTATCAGATTTTCACTTATTTGCAAATTAGCGATGATTGCTGAATTTTCTTCTCTTAGAACCCCCCCACCCCATAAATCTGAGGCCATTTCATTCAAAGAAATAACTTTCTCCCTCTCCCCTCAAACATCAAAGTAAAAACAGTGGGTCACATCCTTTCACAGGTGGCTCATATTACACTGTAACAGGTCCAGTAAGTTCAGTTACACTTACTTTCTGAAATATCTCTATATCTTTAGGGACCACATTTCCACATTTTTTAGCAATATTTTTCTAATTAGCTGTGTTTGCGTCGATTTTTGTTCTTAAATAATTTATATTTTAATTGAAATTTTGTTTTTTAGCTGTGTTTTGGGGTGACATTGCCTTAGACGATGAAGACTTAAATATCTTTCAAATTGATAGGACAATTGACCTTACACAGAACCCCTTTGGAAAATTTGGACATACCACAGGTACAGTTGATTATTTGATTCAGTTTGCATTCATTTAGAAGAAAATATACTCTTGAAATGCTAAAATACTCTTTAGATCATTTTTAATATTCCAGTGATCAACTTTGATTTTCTTGATATGAATGAGCCTATTTAGAAATTTAAGTTTTATTCATAGTTTTAATTTTATTAATTAATGTATTTAACAAAGATATTGTAGTGTTTACCATGTACCATGTACGGGGCCTGGTTTAAGTACTCTGCAGGTGTTAGCTCTTTGAATCCTCATAATGACCCCATGAAGGTAGCTGCTTATTGTGATTTACAAGTGAGGAGATGGAGATTTACAAGGTTACGTAGTTTTCTTATTGTCACATAGCCAGGAAATGACTGAGTCAGGACCAAAATTCAATTCTGAGGAAGGTTAAATTTCATAGTCTTGAACATTATATTCAGTTGCCTCCTATTTAGATATTGAGATGCAAAAAGTAAATTATTCTTAGAGTCATTAAATACAAACTTATTTAGAAAAATTTATATATCTATATTTATAATTTTTGTGGAAACCTGGAAGAGAATATCAATTTCAGCTGTTTGAACATATTTGAATTATGCCTATATGAGACTTGTAATATTTTAAAAGACATTTGGGTCCTCATTTTAAAATATCTGTACTAAAATTTAAACATTATTTTATATTATCTTGATACAGTTTTTATTCTGTATTTTATTTTGGAGAAAAATTGCAAGGTTAAAAATTTTAAATTTCTTTTTGTAGTTATTGCTAAAACATTTATTCAGTGTCATGCTTTTTGATTTCATTGAATCTCTCCTTCTGTCCAATGCTATTTTTATTTTCTTCTTGTATTCTATGGAAAATAAAACATATAGCTCCTCTGTGGTATCTAGCAGACAAATATATTTTAGTCTTAAGACTCTTTGCCCAATTTACTTTTTCGCAGCTTTTTATTATGACATGTTTCAAAGATATCTAAAAGTTGATAGGATAATGCAAACAACAACCATACACCTTGAAGATTCAGCAGTTGTTCAGTTTACCATATTTGCTCTCTGTATGTATGTGTGCATGCATACATGTACAAGTATGTATAAAATATTTTGAAGTGAATTGCCAACAACATAGCTTTTCAATATTAAATAGGTTAGCATGCCCTTTTAAGAATAAAGACATTATTGTACATAATCAAAATATTATTACATATAAGAAATTTATGTAAGGTAATAAAACTTAAATAATACAGTACTTAAAAATAATATGCTTTAGCCTTTTTATACATAGTGAGTCTTTTCTGAAACATACACCAAATATATGAGGGAAACTGCTTTGTAGTGTAATCACAGATAGTACATTCCTATAGGTATGTTTATTGACAGACTCCAACCACTATCTCACACTTAACACTGTCACAGAGACAACGGATTTGGAACAAGAGAGCAATGATATAACTCAGCAAAATCTTAAATTTATCACATTACATTCTCAATTTTTATTAAAATTTTCATTAGATTCAAGCTTTATTCAGGTCATTTATTTAACCCATTGTCCTCTCTTTGTACTGGGGACATTCATTTTCTGTGATTTAGAACATTTTAATACTATGTAATTTTGTCATTTCATTTATAGGTAAGCTCTGAAATAGTAACATTTGGAAGTAAAATATCATTATTTAGATAAATAGCGTAAAACAGAATTATACTATCAATTATAAAAATCATACTGTAAATATATATGTGAAAGGTACATGTTTCAAAGTAATTTGCAATATTCAGTTGAATTTCAAACATCATAAAGAATTCTATATTTTAGTTTTTTCTTACTCTAACTTTTCCCTTTCTTGTTAGTTTGTGCTGAATTGACTGTATTTATTTTCTTATTTCAAAATGTATTGTCTTTCTCAAATATTTATTAGGTTTGTATATTTTTATTTTAAAAATTTTAGAATATATGAGAAACACATTATGAATTTTCCTTTTTTCTATTTCAGTGAACTATCTACACAGAATTTTATTTATATTGCTATAAAAATTATTCAAAAAACATTATTGACTTTGAGAGTCTTGAAATGTTTTCCCTAGCCTATAATTATTCTTATGCTTATAATTACCTTAATATTAACTAAGACATTTCTTTTTTCCTCCTTCTATAGCTATTTGTAGCCTCTTTCTATACCTATTTATATGTGTTTCAGACCTATCTAATATGCAATATAATTGTTATGCAATGGTCATTTCAAATACATTTTTACTATCCTTTAAGAATGTTTGTTGTAACTGCTTAGGAATGAATGCATTTAAGTATTACCTCATCTTTCTAAAATATTCAATGAAAAAAATTTCAAATCTTTTTCTCAAGGGGCACGACAAAAATGTGACCATGTAATTCAAATGATTAAGCAGATTATTAGTGAACAAGCACTCTAACTTATTTGCCTTATAAGGACTTAATTGATATTTCCTATAAGAGGCTTATATATTAATAATTTTTATTATTGTTTTTGTTATTAGCTTCAATCTAGGTAATTAGGTTTCAGTATTAATTTCAAAGGGGAAAAAATATTGGAAGGAAATAGTTCAAACTATTTCCATGCAAGAACCCTTTGTGGTTTGCATGAATTTCTGGTCCTCTTTCATTGTCTTAGCCCACAGGCTCATGAACCACTTGTTCTGATATCATTAGTGATCAAATTACTTGTTTATTCAATGATACCTCTTTGTATTTGTCTATCAAAGATTCAAGGAGAAGGCAAAATAAGAGATAAAACTGGGAGAGCATTTTGTTAAAGCCCTGGAATGAGAATCAGAAGATTTGGATTTTCGTCAAATGATCTGCTTTCTGATATGACTTTGTTCTTAAAATTGCAAGGAGACATATTTCCTTATGTCACCCTCTCCTCTACATTTTGAGCTATAAAATTCTTTATATCACCTTTATAAATTTTGCAAATTGCATAACATAACAGTGTATTTTGCAGCTGGACGTCCTTTTGGATTCTTACCTTGTGAATTTTTTTAAATTTATGTTATTGGTTTTTACAAATTATAGAAACTAATTTTCAAAATTTATTTGAATACATTATAAAATGTCATATGCTATTAGAAATATCTCAAAATTTATCCAAGCTTTGGGGCAAAAGTTGCACTATACACTTGCTTTTTTTTTCCTGTGGCATTGAGAATTTACATACCTATGCTCTTCTAACATTTTTATTTCCATTTGCTGATTTGCCATCTGAAAATATTTAGTTTGTATTGGGAAAATAGCTGGAATGCACTCAACAGGAAAGAACAACTTGTTGTCATCTTATATAATACTATGTGATGTCAAGGTCACAGTGAAGAAAAATGTTTCAAATTATCAGTAGATGATGCAATTGCCATGATGTCCAAATAAAGTCATTTAGATTGCTCTCTTAATTTCTCTTACCCCTTTAGTTTTAGTTACTAAAATTTGTTATTGTAGAATTTTTACCCTCTTCCAAGATTTATGGGTATTCATTACTTTAAGACCACATAAAAAGAGATGTCCAAAGAGAAATCAATGTAGCCTATTACTATTACTTATTTACAAGAACTTTAATTTACAGTGAAGTTAACTTACTATTTTCTTTTACTCTTTAAGGTGGATTTGGAGACCATGGTATGTCAAAGAAACGAGGGGCCCTCTACCAACTTATAGACAGGATAAGAAGAATTGGCTCTGGTATATCAATGTTTAAAGTTTCAGACATGATGTACAGTGAATATTATACTCATAGTAGTTCTGTTTGCCATTAAGCTGCAAATTATGGAAAGGATATATGCTGAGAAAGAGTCCTTTATTCATTGTTATTTTGTTAGTTGATATCCAACGTAAGTTTTTTAGAACTTAATTGGGGACATTTGAAATATTTTAGCTTATTTTCAGCTTCTCTTTAATAAAAAAATGTATTAGGTGTTTATTTTATTGTTGGTATTTATTTCCAGTAGATTGGTATTTCTATCAAGCATGGAGCTACATCCGTTTTAGTCAAATGGAAAAATATCATGGCTGTTTCTTTTGAAATAAAATCCACTTAAAGTAAATTGTCAAACTGATTAATTAGATTAAAAAAATAATTGAAAATATTTTTTACCCTTCCAAAAATATATATAGAAAACATTCAGAGAAACTGCCTTCTGGCTTAATGATTAGTTAATATTTAAAGTATTGAATTTATTAATCACTATTTGTAGATTTTAGAGTTTCTTTTTCAAGTCTTCTGTTCAAAGTTCATATCCTAACATATCTTAAATTGATTAGTACTAATTAAATATTTTAAAGTGCCTACTTTTAAGGATTAATTTTCCAAAGTGAAGATACTTTGCTCCAGGATATTAAAAAGTTAGACATGTTAGGAACACAGGCATAGGGCACATACATTCAGTATTCGTTGTGTCTGAAGTGTATGTAAGTGGTAAACTATTTGCATAAACAATGATATATAAATAAGAAAAAAATAATCATGAAAATGTAGGAAAAATAAAACAGTAACAAAAACTTATGAAGGGTCATCAAGAAAAGTTAGTGACTGCAGACTTGAAAGCTCTTCCACAATAGACTGCATTTTATGTTGGCCTGTTCACCTTGTGTACTGCTCTCTAAATCTTTTCTGTTGTGTGGCTATGAATCTCGAGGAAAGTGAAATAGAGATAGCCCATTGTCCCAGAATCTGAGACCATATCTGTCTTATTCTATTTCATTACTATCTCTACAGTGTAATATTCACAATTTTAAGCTGTACTACAGAATATCAATTCTGATTTAAAGGACTAGGGATTTAGCAGGAGTAAGAAAGGTTTTGAACATCATAGGACTTTTTAAACAATGTCTTTTTAATTCTAATGGTGAATTTCTTAGTGCTCTAGTAAAGTAGAAAACAAAAGAATTTTTCTGTGGCTTACAAAGTCTACCTGACTTCTGTCCACTGTGGGCTGTTGTATGGAAATTCATCAAATTTGCTCATAGAGCATTAGAAAATAGTATTTTGACATGAACTACTTAAATATTTTAACACTTTTTTCAAGTATGTAATATAAATGAAGTTTTTCTTTAATGCATTTTGACTTCAGGCATATTTATATAAATGTGTAAATAAGGCATTTTACCTTGTCCTTTAAGAGGTAAATGATTCTCTGACCAAGGACTTCTGTTTCACAGAATGTTTTAAATGTCACTGCAGGCTTGGAGCAAAACAACACAGTTAAGGAAAAAGTACCTCTAAAATTCTCAGGGCAAAATGAGAAAAATCGAGTTCCCAGAGCTGCTACATCAAGAACTGAAAGAGTATGGCCTGGAGGTGTTATTCCTTACGTTATAGGAGGCAACTTCACTGGTAAGATATTCCCAGAGAGTCTATTTTGATAAAGAATTAATAATTATCATATAGATTAATTGTATATTTTTAAAGAATACTAACATATAGTATTAAATGAAACATGAGAAATATTCCATTCACCTGAGTTGTCAGTTAGTGTGTCTTGAAATTTAAAAATGTATTTAGTCTTGAGTTCTAAGAATCTAAAGAACTATTCTGGTTTTTAAATTGAATTTCAAATGTACCCATTAAATCTGGAAGCTGATTTCAGCTGACAGGAATAATGTATGTCTCGTTCACAGAGCCTTGTACACACATACTTGTAGAGACAGTAAGCTCAAGCCTACTGATTATGAAGGCAGTGTCCACTCTCAAGAGTGGCTCACTGCAGTGGTCAGAGCGAGTATTCTCTGGTTGATGATAGAGGTGTTGTCTGACCTGTGCAGCCAGACCTGGGTTGGAAGAGCCCACTGTTTTATTAATGTCATGCCATTTTTCCAGGCAGCCAGCGAGCCATGTTCAAGCAGGCCATGAGGCACTGGGAAAAGCACACATGTGTGACTTTCATTGAAAGAGGGGATGAAGAGAGTTACATTGTATTCACATATAGGCCTTGTGGGTAAGTAGAACCAGGGAATGACTTAAGTAAATTTAGAAGGGAAAAAAAAACCCATAGGTAAGATTCACTTTTTAATATTTGCTTAGTATTTTGCCCATGAGAAAGTATGAATTTTACATAAGAGAATATTATATATTAAATAAATATACTCTTTGATCACAGACCTCTGTGCATCCTCCACCACCACAGCTGCCTTTCCTTCTGTTCTAACTATATGGTAGCATTGCCAACATCCCACTAACCTGAGTTAGAAACCTCAGTATTGTTTTTAGTGATTGAATTTTTAGTGATATCAACAGAAATATTTCTGTTGATATCCACTATGTCTTATGGTTTCCACTTTTATCCCATGTCAGTCCCCTGGTCCATTCATGTTTTTGTCCCCTCACACCGGCTGTACTCCTACTGCTCTCCAGTCTTGCCTAACCAATTCACTGCCACTAGAATTACCTTCAAAAAATACTCTTCAGAGCAAAATACTACACTTTTTGAGATTCCTCAGTGTTTCCTCCTACAGTGATATTTTCTAGATTTGCTTCTTACAGGATAATAATACTCTCTTCAAAATAAACTATTCTATAAGTTGTGAAAATGCTGTGTTAAATTTCAATAGGTATTTCTACAAGCAGTGTGCTAAACCTTACTAATATTCAACCAATTGAAAGAAATATAGAGTACAGTGTTCCCTAAACTTATTTTACAAAGGGAACACCCATCTCACCCTGTTAATAGTGAAGAATATATATCAGTATTCCAGAACACATTCTGGGAAATGCTAGCCTGAGAATAAAACCTAGATGCTTGGATGTAACATTTAAGGAATGCCATGAACTTACCACAGCTTCCATCTGCTGCTTCTGCTGCCACCACTTCTCTCCACAAATCCCATAATCTAGCCAAGTTACAGTAACAGCAGTTCTCCAAGCAATGCTGTGTACTTTAAAAGACTTTTCATTGTGAAAACTTTCAAATTTTTTCTCCCTATATTTCCAGTTAGTTGGAACTTATATTTAAATATTTGAGTATTTAAATTGTTTCCATTTTTGTTTGTTTGTTTGCTAAGAATACTTGATAGGGTGTGCTGTCTACTTTACACTGCATCACATCAAGAGGCACATATGCCTGGACCTACCACTTTAGTGATACTGTGATTGATCAGTGGATTCAAATGGTGACAGCCAGGTCCCTCAATTGTAAGTTCCCATCATTGCAAAATAGTCATTTTCTCATGTTGTTCTTTTCTTTTATTCCTTCTACATTTATTAGCTGAAATTCTTCTATAAAGAGGAATTATCTCTAATCAACTATAAGTATTTGAATACCCTCTATTATAGTTCACATAGAGAAGTAAAAATAAATGCATAATTCCTTTGGAGGAAATAGTTCATGCCCTAATGACACATATTTTCAGGGTGGAGGAAGTATATATTTCACTAGGTATTGGGGGCATTACATCATCTGGCTTTGTTCTACCATATTTTCCTAGAACATTTAACTTAACTTAAAAAGTAATGAGTTTTAATTTTGGCCCTACTTAAGTGACATTAGGAAAAATTATACATTATTATTTATCTATATATTTTGATAGTACCATAATTTTTTTAGCTGACTTATTTAAGCAAAGTTTTCTTCTAAATTACTCTAATTACTTACTCTTGATAAGTTTTGGTTACATTTGAAGTCCCAACTAATTCTTTATATGTATTTAATATTTTTAAATATTAAGGACCTTTTAAGGTCCAAATCTAGACTGTCCTTCCTTCCTTCTGATTATCTAATAGGAGTGGATATAGCTCAGATTATGTATTTCTAAATATATAATGTATTCAAATCAATACATCTTTTCTTTACCCACCCTTCAATTCTGTAAATACATGCAAAGAACCAATCACTTATTATTTTATTGCTCAAATTCTGTTTGTAACAAATTCATATTTATACTCATTTTCTTTTATTAATTTGGCTCTTTTCAAAGTTTTCGATTTCACTTGTTTTATCCTGCTAAACTATTTTTCCCCATTCACTATCATTCCTTCATGTTTGTTTTTGTGATGTTTTAGTTGCTTGAATGCCTTTACTTTCCATTTTCATCAGTGGAAATCTTTCACATATTTCATGCTCACCCATTTTTGAGCTGCCTGCAGTGGGACTTTGCTCTACAATAGCTATAATAGCTCCATTTCCACTGTTGGTTCAAATGTCTACCTTCATCAATGATGAGAGCAGGGAGCTTACCTCTGTGTCCCTCATGACACACAGCACATGGCATTATAGGGAGGTGATCAGGAAAGTACCAACAATTTACATGTCAGCTAAAGTATATTTTGTGTAATCCTGAGATTAAAAAATGTAAGAATTCGAAGGGGGTTGAAGAACATGTACTTCATCAATTTAGAGATGTGAAAACTGAAGTTATGACTTTCCCCAAGGTACTTAAATCTGTAGTTACATTCCTGAAATTGGACTCGAGTTTATTTGTGACTGTTATAGTAGTAGTGTCGCATTTTGGTGATTTGTTTTGGTGCTCATTTTCCAGTTCAAAGTTTGCCCTGTATTATTTTTTCAGTGATAGGAAGGATGATACTTTTTATGAAACTTGATCATTGGCCTGCTAATCATTCTAATCATTTTGTGACTTCTAAATTTCATTTGAAATTACCATTATTGGCCACAATTTCATGAAATTATGGTTATTTCATCATTCTTGCTATGATAATGCTGCATCTATATCTCATAAAAATCAATTTAAATTATTAAAGAGTTTGACAGTTGGTATTACACAAAATAGTGAAAGCCATCTGGAATAAGATATATTTTGAGTCAAACATTTAACACTCTATTGGATTTAGTATTGAGTCTTTTCTCCTATAAGAGCTGTGGCATATAATGTATCACATTTAGCAATACCTAGTATAAATATCCATAGAATATGGAGAACCTTTAAGGTGGTGCCATTGATATGGATGACAACATTTATCAGTTCTGTTTCTAGCTTTAATCTAGAAGGCAAATGTGTCTTATTACTCCTTATCATTATCATCACTTTCATTGAGTTTACCCACTAAGTCAGACAACTTGTAGCTCTTGCAATTTTTAAAAATAAAAGCTAAAATAATCTCCATATTTATGGGAGGAATTATTAAATATGGAATCACCTATATCATTTAGAGCATTATATTTCCCATCTTATTCTGCTACAGTCAATTTTTATTGGGTGTCTAGTTCCATATCAGGCCTTTGATAGGTGGGAAAATAATAAAATTTTAAAACACAAAAAGTAGAAATCAGACCTTTTTGCCATTTAGCTCTAGTGTATTTCTTATTTTTAAGTTGTATTATAATCGTACATTATGTTTATATATATCTGTATGCATGTTTTTAGGTATATGATATCTTTGCTTCATCTGCAGTGGACATAAGCTTTAACCCTCATTATTGACAAAAGGTTTGAACTGAGCTACACATAATTTTCAATGAATGTCTATTAGCTTCAGTGGCATTTATTTATTTTACAAGATTATTAATTATAAACAGCAAAATGTGAGACCATTTAATAATAGAAGTTGTTTGATTTTATTCTTTGTAAGTCAGAGATTTATGTAACTGAATTTATTACCTTCATCTATTATATGCTGATTTTTAATGATTACTAAAAAACAATCAAACAAACAAACGTAGAGTTAACTTATTTTCTAGGTTTCATATGCTTTAATTGTATTTAACTTTTGTCAGTTTAATTATTCAGACTGTAATAGTAGTCACTTATTCATCCTTTCCTATTGAATTCTCATTTTGTGCCACTTACTATACTAACTTTGGGGACTATAAAATTGAATGTAAGTTGTTTTCTCTCTGCAAGGATGTTATAGTTAGGCAGAGGAAGTGTGCTAGCCAGGATTCTTGTTCTCAAGCAACAGAGACTGGCTAACTTAAGCAGAAAAAATAGTTTTTTAAAGGAATTTATAGAATTATACTAATAGAAAAAGTGGAGAGCCAGGCTGAAGGAGGAGTCTCCTTGCTGAAGCAAGAGCATGTTGAACCCCTCACCTTGAGCATTTCCACCACTTCTTTGGATGCTTGCTGTTAATTACTAGAGTTAGCTGTGTCCTGCACTTAGGAGATCTGTTCTTTCAATAAGTATTTATTTATTAAAATTTTTGACTTTTTATTTTTCAAAATTTTTCCAGTTTTATTGAGATATAATTGACATACAACATAGTGTTTTAGGTGTATAACATGATGATTTTAGACTTGTACATATTGTGAAGTGATCACCACAATAAGTTTAGTTAATATCCATCATCATACTTAGTTACACGTTTTTTTTTTTTCTTGTGATGAGAACTTTTGAGATCTACTCTCTTAGCAACTTTAAAATATATGATATGGTATTAACTTTAGTCACCATGCTGCACATTACAGCCTCAGAAATTGCTTATTGTGTAACTGGAAGTCTGTACATTTTGACCCCCTTTGATCCATTTCACCCACCCTTAGTCCCCACCTCTGGCAACCACCAATATGTCCTCTGTAACTATTGAGTTCTGTTATGTGCCAGACTGTATTCTAGGAGCTAGCATTATAGCATGAGCAAAACAGGTACACTTTCTGCCCACCAAAAGCTTACATTCTAAGTGGGGAGGCAAAAACCCTGCAAAGATAAATGAAATATAAAATGTTTTAATAGACAATAAATTCTAGGACAAAAAGGAAAGTAGTGTAAGTGGGATGGAAGGACATTTGCACAGAACTTGAAAGAGGAGGAAACAAGCCATATGTATATCTGGGAAACAGAGTTTCTGACAGAGAAAATAGACAGTAAAAAGACTCTGAGGCAAGAGTATTTCTGCATGCTCAGGGCACAACAAGGAAACTTCATGGCTCGAGTGGAGTGACAGGGATGATAATAAGAGACAATATCTATATGATAAGATATTTGTGTGTGAAGATTGTGTAAGATCTTATAGTTTTTTTTAATAAGTGATTTGATTTTCCTCTGAGCAAAATAGCGAGACTGTGTCAGTCAGCTTAGGCAATTTATGACGTGGTAACAAACAACTCCCAAATCCCAGGAGCTAGAGCAACAAACACTTACTCCTTACTCTTACTATATATCCGCCACTGGTCAGCTGTAGCTCACTCCAGAGTCGTCACTATGGTGTCCAGTCTGATGGAGAAGCCTCTTTTTGGAACCTTGCAGCTGTAGCAGAAAGAATAGAAACAATATGGTCAACCATATTTGCTCTTAAAGATTCTCTCCAGAAATGACACAGTTTTTGCTCACATGACATTGTCCAGAGCAAGTCACACGACTAAACCCAGCAACAGTAGGGTAGGGATGTATAATTATCTCCTAGAGAGGGGTAATGAATACTTTTGAATATTGACACAATATTGTCATTGGAGAATATTGAGTAAAGAAGTGGAGTAATCTGAGTTTACATTTAAAACATATCTTTATGCTGAGAAAAGACTGCTGTGGGGAGGGCATAAAGCTTACAGGCAACTTTCTTTGTGCGTATAGGTTTTGCTCCACCAATCCGAGGCCAAAGTAGGGAATAGTGGGTTTTGGATTACCTTCTTACTCTCTATGGCTTAGTGAGGCTTCTCTAAAATTGGTAAAATATTTTCTTGAGAGGACAGGTAGGGCTTATAATGGCCAAGCTTTAAAAGCAGCACTCAAATTTGAAACAGAAAATCAAAAGCCATGTACAAGAAAATGGCCTCAAACCTGGATGGAATTAGAAAGAAACTCAGACATGTTAAAACCATGTTTTTATAAACTGTGCATATTAACCTGTCATTCCATACATAATTGTATGTGCATATATTTAGCTATTTAGTCATTTGAGCATCTAGAATTCTTCCATTCCTGGACCTGTAGTATTTCAGAAATCAAACCACCACATTTTTCTTCACAGGACCATTGTAAAAGCCAGTGTGAAATGTATTTTTGCTTTCCATTATGAAACCCCATCTTATTTATTGGAAATTGTTATAGGTAAAATTATGCTAATAAAAGGTGTTTTAGATTAAAAGAATCAACCCAATTGCTTGACTATCTCCTGGATTTTGTTTTGCAAAGTAGTTTTTTCTCTGAATATAACCAGCAAAAATGATTCAGTGTGGGTAATTTAGTTGCTGTATAATCCTCAGATATTTCACTTTCATCACTATTGCTTTATGGTAGCAAATATTTCAGTTTAAATCTCTCCAAAATTTGCAAATTTTGAGTTTTGCTACACCTAATACTTTACTATTTCAGTATGTAATAAATAACTATGTATGTATAAATTTAAAAGTCATGGTAAAAAAAATCTACCTGAGAGCAAAAACACAATTCCCTGATTTTTTTCCCTACCAGTTACCTCACTTTTCTTTCTTTTACTGATTTATTAAACTTAATTAACTCTTATAATAGACTCATAAATAATAAGCTGAATTACTTTTTCTAACTGGCATTTAAAGCCTACAGAAATAATTGGAATGAAAAATGTGCTTACTCTGAAAAGTGAAATTAGTGAAATGCATTTTAAAATTTTGGGCAATTAATTTTGGGCAATTTCCTCTTTTAACTTAATAAATTAGAAAAGATGTTCAGTTTCCAGCACATTATGATTCCCATCTATTCAAGACCAGTTATTTACTGCCCTCTATTGCTGTCTAGAGGGGTGGCTCTTAGATAAGCTATTTTAATGTAAACCCTAAATTTTGAAGTTTTAAGTGTAATTTTATTTATAACTATGATTGTAGTTACCATATTATTATACCATTTAAAGCTTATTTTAAAGTGTGTCCATATGTGTCAACCCCTGCATGTGTGTGCACACTCTCTCATGCACACTGACACACATGCATGTATGCCCACACACACAAAATGAATAAATGGAATATCTATATTTTGGGTAGAAAAGCATCACTGAATATGTATAAATATCGATAAATTGAAGAAAATTTGCAGGAAGATGCTTTGCATGCTTCACATTCTGAAAGTCCAAGAGATTCTTTCAGAAGGTGAAATGGACTATCACACTAAACATTTGCCTGACCATTTGACACAGTCTCATAGTTCTACCAGTTGTTGATTTTCCTTCACCAGTCAACCATTAACCCTAGATAATTCACCTTTTGAAACTAATTTTCCTTGATTGACTTCTCTTAAAAGTTCTCTTCTTTAAAAAAATTCTCCCATGAAGAGGAAAAGTAATTCCTTTTTTAATTAACCAACATTTTTCACAAACTTAATTGTTTTTCTCAAAGAGGAAAAATAAACTTTGTTTTTATTTTTAATACTGAAATAATGGATTATTGTTAGATAACCATATTGACAAAGTGGTTACCTAAATGGATTTTGAGGATAAAAAATTGTATTAGAAATACATGTGAGTTGATGTCTTGAGTTTAACTATATGTATAATAGCCATTAATCATCATCATAAGTATTTTATTTTCTGATTTATCTTCTGAATACTCCTAAAAATTATTTAAGGCACATCTTCTAATATATGAATTAGTACAAAGGCACTTCAATAGATTGTTTGGGGACTTGTACATAAATCTACCAGGATTACTAGAAATTTTTATTAATGAAATATTTATTAATGAAAAACTGTTCTGCCTCTGAATGTGTTGGACTTTACAGTTCATTACAAAAGTTTCACCCTACTGTAATTCACTCAGAATCTCCCTGTCCACCACCATCTGCACTTTCTACTTTATTCCAGATGCTGCTCCTATGTAGGTCGGCGTGGAAATGGACCTCAGGCTATCTCTATTGGCAAGAACTGTGATAAATTTGGAATTGTTGTTCATGAATTGGGACATGTGATAGGCTTTTGGCATGAACACACACGACCAGATCGAGATAATCATGTAACTATCATAAGAGAAAACATCCAGCCAGGTGAGAGGCTTCAGAATGTGTTGGGTTTAAGGTTGACTAAATATCTTTTAAATGTATTGTACTATTTAACTTCTTAAAAAATGTGAACTGATTTTGTTGATATTGTAGATCAACATTTTGCTTGATTTAAAAATAGCTGCTATGTTGTTAATTTTTTCCTGCAGATCAAATGATCTTATGCATTTTTTAGGCTTGCTTTTTTTCTTAAGATTTAGCTATTTTATATCCAAACTTCGGTTCTTTCCAAGAATGGGTGTAGGCTATTAAAACATAAATTAATATTAATAAATTTTTAAAAAGTATTTTCTATACTTAATTCTATAATTTACGTTGTTGGCTTTTAAAAAGGGTCCAGGGTTTGCCACAAAATGTGCTGCTGCCATACAAATCTATATTATATCAGGGACAATTTCTGGAGAAAATTCCAGGGAGGTGAGTCATTTCCAGGATAGTCCAAATATTTTCTTGAGATTTCCCCTGAACTACACTAAAGACAAATTCTTAAGAATGTTTTCAATAGTTTCAGTAGTTCAATAGTTAATATATAATTAAAATTTAATTTTGTCCAACAGTTGATGTGTGATAATCACCTCATTTAGTTTTTCATTTGTTTTACCTTTCATAATTCATAAAGATAAGTACATTTCAATTGCCAGAAGAAAAATCCTGTTGTTTAGAATTGTCTTAGAAAGTTGTGTGTATTTCAAGCAGAAGCAAAGCAGAAATGTGTCCTTATTTCCTTATTCATGGCCAGTTTTAAGTTACAAACATTTAATTCCTTAGAATTTCCTGTGATTTACAGCATTGCTCTATTTATTTGTTCATAGCATATTTGCTGCCAGTTATTTATCGAGGCACTATTAGATGTTGGAGATACTTCATGAAAATTACAGAGCTTAGTGTATGTATATCCATGTATACAAATGATTGCAAGCGAGTGAGAATAGTGTTATATTGAGAATACAATCCAGTTCAAGCAAGGTGTGACAAAATGTGCCTTGCGAGTCAAGGGAGACGTCACAAAGGAACTGAAATTTAGAAGTAAAGGGGTTCTAAGTGCCCAGAAGAGTGATGGAATTTCTAACTGGAAAAAAATAAAAGCATCATGATCAAAGCTACAATTACAGATAATTGAATCATTTTTATTTTCCCAAATGGCTGCATGGTAAGTTACAAATGAGAGACTAGTTGGTAATTACCAAGGGAGATTAGATCATAGGGATTTTCTATCTGAAGCTAAGAAATTTAGATTTTATCCTCTAGCTACTGGAGAATAATCAAAGGATTGAAAGCAGAGCAAGTTCAGATTTAAAAAAAGAATTATTTCAGCTGTAGGGATTATTAACTGAGAATGGGGATATGGGGGTGGAGAGGATGAACGTGACATCAGGGAAACCTATTAGAAACTTAAATAAATCGTTTATAAGAGATGACTAAGTCCTCAGTTAGGGTGGTGTAGGCCAAGAAGAAGGAGAGGAATAATCTTTCAAAAATATTTTAAGAGAGACATCATGTGAAAGCAAATCTTCAAGATTTTATTTTTAGGCAACAGGGTGAATGGTAGCACCATCAAATGAACTAAGAAATATGGATAAAGCAACATATTTTTAAGAGGAAGAAAGACAAATAATTTCATTTAGCATATCCTTGAGTTTGAGAAGCCTTTAGATGGTCCAAGTGGAGATATTTAGTAGACAAAGGAAAGGTGAGTCTAGACTTTAAGATATCTAGAGATAGAAATTTGTTAGTGGATTTCACTGTCTAGGAAAATATTGGAGGAAGAAGAAAGTAAGATTGTGGGTAGAATATGGGGAACACCAATATTTAAGCAACATTTTGTAGAATATCTCTCAAAAGATTAAGAAAGTTTGGTCTAAGAAGTAGGAGAAAAATCAATGAATGTGATGTTACAGGGAAGAGATCACTTCAAGAATAAATAAGTAATCTGTAGTGTTGAAAGAGAAGTAAATGACATCTATACTCCCAATATAGAAGACTCTAATGCCTGACCAGCTATCAAGATTCATCTTATACTTTATATCATTGGGAGACAAAGAGAAAATATTTCTGAAAATTACTCCAACTACCAACTAAATGAAAAGTTTTCTATCAACCACAGTTACTAAGTTTCCTCTATTAAGTAGACAAAATAACTTATAAAGGAAGTAACTTCCAAGAATGATTCTTGCTCTTAAAAATAGGACTCTGGTTCAACATAAATTTATGTAGCTAAAACAAGCAGAAATGTATAAATAGTATGTAAATGTATAATACTTAACACAGTGCTAAACAATTTATGGCTTTTCATATTTTTGAGTCAATATGACACATAATGTTGACTCATATTTTGAGTCAACATTCAATCTAATAGAAAACAACAATTTATTTCATGAGATGTCCTGAGTATTTGGAACTCCATGCACATTTTGTCATACCTTGTTTGGATTCAACGATATTCTCAACATATGATTATTCTCACTTTTCTCGTTCACTTGCAGTCATTTGTATGTATGGACAGTTGGCCCTCCATATTCATAGGGTTTTGTATCTGTGGATTCAACCAACTTCTGAATCGAAATTTCGTATTCATTGTACTAAACCATTTTATATAAGGGACTTAAACATCCACAGATTTTGGTATCCAAGGGCTTGCTGGAACCAGTCCCCTGCAGATACTGAAGGCTGACCATACTATAGCAAGGTAATTCTAGTATGAAAAATTCATATTGGAGAATAATCTTCAGCAAATTTGTGACTTACTTTGGCTCAGAAATTTTAGATCAAGTGTTATTCTAAGGCAACATCTAATAAGTGTGGACTTCAGCTGCATTTACATGCAAAATTAGTGACTATGATAGGAGCCAATTTGGTACAAAGATTGGATTACTTTAATCCACTTTAGAACATGCCTTCAAGAAGGAGGTTGTCATTTTTTAAAAAATTGTTTAGGGAGTTCCACTCGTGCTCTGTATCTCTGATCCTCTTCTCTTCTGTTATGAAATGTCTACTTTTCTTTATTTGGACCAAGTATGGCTGTGTTCTTTTTAACTAGCACAAAACACTATGTCACATACATGGTAACTGCTCAGTTATATACATCAAAATGTATTACTGAAGTTGCTTCATGTTCCACTTTCAGAAATTTTTATGAAACATTTTGCTTTAATTAGAGAGTATACTCACATATTGTGCTTGAAATTTGAAATCTCCAGTGGATTATAGATTAATATTAAAAAATCAGCCCCACAGCTTTATAAAAATCTCACCTTAGAATTGGTTGTACTAAAATATACTTACCATGTTTAATGAAGAAGAGAGTTTTTAGCAGTTACTTCTATCAAAGGTTGAAGATAATGCAGGGTATTTCCCGAGAATAGTTGTAATACAGACAGATAAACCAGAGATTTGTGGAACGTGTATTTTACTATATGGTGTGCTTAGTTCATTGAAAACTATTCATTGTGTGAATTCATTGTAAGGTGGATTGAAACACTTTACTCTGGGACTTGGGTTCTGTAACTTCACGCTGATTGTTTTATCTTTAATGCTCAAGTGAGTATATCAGACTTCCTTATCACATGTAGGAAAGATATTATACTCTGTGGCATCACTCAGTTTTTTTATTGCTTTTTGGGAAATTTTTAATGTAATATTTTTATACTCAGTAGTAATACAGCAGTTGGAATAAAATTAAAATAGTTACATAAGTGTTGTACAATAATAGTTCTTTTTTAAACTCCAGCCTTGAATTTGGAAGCCTAATAACTCAACTTTACACTTTGATGTTTCAAAATGAGCTATAAAAGCAGCCATCTTTGGCTGCTGAAATTGTGAAAAATGAATCACTGAAACCTAAACTCTGGGGAAATACTCTGCCTCTGGAACCATTGATGTAGATCTACACATTTAACACTATGTTATTTTCAAATTTCAAGAAATAATATTACAATACAGATACAAACAGGCAGTTGAGAAATCTATTAACATGAAGATGTCCAGAAGTTAAAATAGCAGTCGTGAAAAGTAAAAAATGAAAAAGTATGTTCTGAAACATATTCTTTTGACCAAAAAATCCCTCCAAGTAGAGCCTCATTTTCACCAAAGAGAATCTTGTTTCAGTTGCTGTGGTTTTATCTTTAGTGACAAAGTCACATAGCAAACACCTGCAATGTTCTGTGTACATACAAATATAGTTTTTATATTTTTTCCAGTGTTTCATAGAATCTAACACAAATAGGAAGTTGGGTTTTTTTTTTGGTCTTGGCAAATATAGTCACAAGAGAGAGGTGGGAGACTTATTAAGTAAAAATGTAACTTTTTATAATCACAATATTGTTAAAAAAAAAAACCAGTGGTTTTAAAGAAACAAATATTTAGAGACGGTAAAAGAGTATACAAAGAAAACAAATCCAAAGCATGCTTTTGGTAATCTATCTTTTTGCCAAAATTAACTTATTAATTAAATTCAATATTACTCTTTCAGGATGATATTCAAGTGCAAGCATTGGCACTGGATGTACCCTTTTGCGAGTACCTGAGTGTTAGTGTTTAAATACAACGTCGTGAAGATCAGCGATCGGCATTTGGTAGAGAGCAGATAGAGGCAGGAAGGGCTCTTCTGTTCTCTTTTCTGTCTGTTAAGAGGCTTCTGAAATGCTTTCTGTGCCTAATTCTTAGGTCAAGAGTACAATTTTCTGAAGATGGAGCCTGGAGAAGTGAACTCGCTTGGAGAAAGATATGATTTTGACAGTATCATGCACTATGCCAGGAACACCTTCTCAAGGTTGGAGTCTCAGGTTATACCTTTTGACTTCTAATTCCTTTCCTCTGTGTGGCTCCTCACAAAACTAGGCTTAACATTAGAACTAGAACCACTTTCAAATATCGCTGTCATAAAGTACAAAATATACTTGATTGGTGTTTATAGCCAACAACAGGCATTTGAGATTTTAAAAACACATTTTCACATTTCCTATCAAATAAATAGATTCTAAGTAAAAATTAAAAATTTTCGAATTATTTAATATTCTTAAATCTTAAAAAAGTTCAATTAAAATGATTATCAAACCAATCTGCATGTTAAATTGGCAAAGCACTATTAATGAAAATTAGGCATTTCAAGTCAAATAGCAAGCTCAGTTGTTGAGTTGGAATGTTATACTCCCATGTGACTTGTGTTTTTATTGTGTATTTTCTGTTGCTCAAGTACTAATTTCACTTGAAATATGCTATAGTAAAATAATTCTCAGAGAACATTTTAGGAAGATATTTTACTTCATATACTTTCCAGTTATTAACCTTAAAATTATTTCATTAGTGACTGAATGCTAATTTTTAAGAGTGTAATAAATTTGGGTTTTGATCTATTTCACTCTAAACAAGATGTCATCAAGGCAATGGTTTCCAGGTAAGGAATCTGAAACTGTTAAAACCACTGAAGTCATATCTTTTTCCCATTTTATACCCATTTTACAGTCATATCCATTCCACTCATTCTTTTCTGATCACCATGCCCATTTCACAATTCATTAATGTCTATGTTTAAAGGAAGGGTCAGGAAGAAGACAGTAAATTCAAGTTAATTCCCTGTTTTTAAAAAAAATGTGTGGTAATAAGTAGAGAAGGGTGTAAACAAATTCTTAACACTTGGATAAATATTTAAATTATGCTTCTTTACGACCAAACTTTATTATTAACATAATTGAGTGTTAACTGTATTTTAAAAATCATTTTATTCTGAAGTATATAATCGTTCAAATATAATGACTACCCAAATACTTATTGTTTTTTGAATTGAATTGAAGTTTTAGCAGAAATACATCCATAAACTTGGCCTGAAATTAATCTTAAAGAATTGTAAAGCTTTGTTTTCATGCTTGGAATTGAGTTTTATTTAGAAACATGTGAAAAATGAGGATTGGGGTACCAGTTTAGCCAAAGTGCTTCTCTTATACTGTTGAGTTATATTAGTTAGAAATAAACTGAGTTTAGATTCTTTGGAATAGAGCAGGTACTGGAGAATGGAAAAGGTAATTTATTATTTCTGTCCCTGGTAGACAATGAACCTATACCAAAGTTTGAAACATACATTTTCCCTTCTTCTGTACTCCTTTCATGTCTTTAAATTGTTGCTTTTCCATAAACCACGAGGTTCTTGCAATTTATCACCCCCTACACCTAACTTTGGAGTTGCATGACAACTAGCCTTGAAATATTATTTTCTCTTATTGTTTCAAAATTTACCTATTCACTTTTCCCAAATAAACTTATATTCCTATAGTGAAAGTAACTGTATCTACCTGTTAGAAGAATTGATCCAATTCACATTATTTTTTTTTCTGAATTTCATGAGAGGAAACATTTCACACAGCTCTCAGCCACCACCTCCAAAGTATTTGATTTTTTTTATTATTGTGGTAAAGAAACCTCAATATCAAATATACTGTATCATCTAATTTTAAGTGTACAATTTAGTAGTATTAAGTACATTCACATTGTTGTGAAACAGATGTCCAGAAACTTTTCATCTTGAAAAACTGAAACCCTATACCCATTAAACAAAAACTCTCCTCTCTCCCCCCGCCCCACTGCCAGCCTCTGGACCACCTTTCCACTTTCTGTGTCTATGAATTTGGCTACTTTAGATACCAAGTAGAATCACACAGTATTTGTCTTTTTGTGACTGGTTTATTTCACCTAGCATAAAATTCTTTAGATTCATCTATGTTGTAGCATGTAACAGAATTTCCTTCCTTTTTAAGGCTGAATAATAGTCCACTGGATGCATATACCACATTTTGTTTATTCATTCATTTGTTGATGGACATCTGAGTTGCGTTCACCTCTTGGCTACTGTGAATAGTGCTGCCATGAATATGGGTATGCAAATATCTCTTCCAGATCCTGTTTTCCATTCTTTTGGATATATACACAGAAGTAAGTGGGATTGCTGAACTATATGTTTAATTTTTTGAAGAACCTCCATAATTTTTTTCTTAGATGCTGCACTATTTCACAATCCCATCAACAGTGCATAAGTGTTCCAATTTCTCCATATCCTCACCAACATGTGTTCTTTTCTGTTTTGTTTTTTAATTTTTTGATAGTAGCCATCCTAATGGGTATGATGTGATGTCTCATTATGGTTTTGATTTGCATTTCTCTGATAATTAGTGATGTTGAGCATATTTTTATATGCTTGGCCATCAATGTCACCAATTACTAGAGAAATGCAAATCAAAACTACAATGAGGTATCACCTCACACCAGTCAGAATGGCCATCGTCAAAAAATCTACAAACAGGGTTTCCCTGGTGGCTCAGTAGTTAAGGATCCGCCTACCAATGCAGGAGACATGGATTCGAGCCCTGGTCCGGGAAGATCCCACATGCCACAGAGCAGCCAAGCCCGTGCACCACAACTACTGAGGCTGCACTCTAGAGCCCATGAGCCACAACTACTGAGCCCGTGTGCCACAACTACTGAAGCCCACACACCTAGAGCCCATGCTCCCAACAAGAGAAGCCACCACAATGAGAAGCCTGTGCACCACAATGAAGAGTAGCCCCCACTCGCAGCAACCAGAGAAAAGCCCACATGCAGCAACGAAGACCCAATGCAGCCAGACATAAAATAAATAAAATAAAACAAATAAATTTATTTATTTTTTAAATCTACAAACAATAAATGCTGGAGAGCATGTGGAGAAATGGGAACCCTCTTGCACTGTTGCTGGGAATGAAATTTGATGCAACCACTATGGAGAACAGTATGAGGTTCCTTAAAAAACTAAAAGTAGAACTACCATATGACCCAGCAATCCCACTACTGGGCATATACTCAGAGAAAATCATAATTCAAAAAGGCACATGCACCCCAGTGTTCATTGCAGCACTATTTACAGTAGACAGGACATGGAAGTAACCTAAATGTCCATCAACAGAGGAATGGATAAAGAAGATGTGATACATATATACAATGGAATATTACTCAACCATAAAAAGGAAAGAAATTGGGTCATATGTAGAGATGTTGATGGACCTAGAGACTGTCATACAGAGTGAGGTAAGTCAGAAAGAGAAAAACAAATATTGTATATTAACGCATATACATGGAATCTTAAAAAAATGGTGTAGATGATCTTATTTGCGAAGCAGAAATAGATACACGGACGTAGAGAACAAACATATAGATACCAAGGGAGAAGGAGGAGGGTATGATGAATTGGAAGATGAGGATTGACATATATACACTATTGATACTATGTATAAAGTAGATAACAAATGAGAACCTACTGTGTAGCACAGGGAACTCTACTCAGTGCTCTGCGGTGACCTAAATGGGAAGGAAATCCAAAAAAGAGGGGATGTATGTATATGTATAGTTGATTCACTTTACTGTACAGTAGAAACTAACACAACATTGTAAAGCAACTATACTCCAATAAATATTAGAAAAAAATGAAAAAATCTCCATTCAAAACTTCTGCATATTTTTAAATCAGATTACTCCATTTTTCTATTGTTGAACTGTAGAATTTCTTTGTATATTCTGGTCTCTTATCAGATATATATATCTTACAAATATTTTCTCTCCTTTTCACTTGATTGTTTCCTTTGCTGTGCACAAGATTTTTAATTAAAAGCCTAGTCCCACTTACCTGTTTTTGCTTTTGTTGCCTATGCTTTTGGTGTCATATCGAAGAAATCATTGCCATATTCAATGTCATGAAGCTTTTCCCCTATGTTTTCTCCTAAGAGTTTTATAATTTGGGATCTTATGTTCAGGTCTTTAATCTCCTTTGAGTTATTTTTATATATGGCTTTGATAAGGGTCTAACTTTGTTCTTTTGCACATGGATATCCAGTTTTCCCAACATCATTTGTTGTAAAGATTATATTTTCCCCATTGAGTCAATACCTTTAACACCATTGTTAAAGGTCATTATATACACTAGGATGTATTTTATTCCTGTTCAATTCCATTGTTCTATAGGTCTGTCTTTATGCCAATATCACACTGTTTTAGTTACTTAACGTTTGTAATATGTTTTGAAATCTGAAAGCATGAGTCCTCCACCTTTGTTCTTTTTTTTCAAAATATGTTTGGCTATTCAAGGTCCTAAGAGAGTACACATGAATTTTAGAACTGTTATTTTTTTGTATTTCCACAATAAATGCCATTTTGGTTTTGATAGGGATTATGTTGATTGTTTTGAGTAATGTGAACATCTTAACAAATAAAGTCATCCGATCCATAAATATAGAATGTTTTTCCATTTGTTTGTGTCTTCTTTAATTTCTTTCAGTGATGTTTTGTAATTTTCAGTGTGTAAGTCTTTTGCTTCCTTGGTTAAATTTATTCCCAAGTATTTTATTCTTTTTGATGCTATTTTAAATGGAATTGTTTTCTTAATTTCCTTTTCAGGTTGTTCACTGTTATTGTATAGAAATGCAACTGATTTTTGAGTGTTGATTTTGTATCCTGCAACTTTGCTGAATTCATTTATCAGTTCTGATAGTTTTTGGGTGGACTCACTAGGATTTTATACATATAAGATTGTGTTATCTGCAAACAGAGATCACTTTACTTCTTTCTTTTCAACATGTATACCTTTTGACTCTTTGTCTTGCCTAATTTCTCTGACTAGGACTTTCAATACTATGTGAATAAAAATGGTGAGAGCAAACATCCTTGCCATCTTCCCGATCTTAGATGAAAAGTTTTCAGTTTTTCATTGAGCGTGATGTTATCTGTAGGTTTTTCATATATGACCTTTTATGTTGAGATAGTTCCCTTCTATTACTAGTTTGTTGAGTGCTTTTATCATGAAAGTGTGTTGAATTTTGTCAAATGCTTTTTCTGCATCAATTAGATGAACATGTGGGTTTTGCCCTTCATGTTGTTAATGTATTTGAAGTTTTATAGTTTCTTCTATTCTGAACCCAGATTGTCTATAAAAGTTTTAGTTGTTTTCATCAGTATTTCCCATGAGCAGATTTAGGTACTTACTGTGGGAAGAACAGGGCTGCATATAGGGGGCTTTATATGCATAGATAATTTGTAATGTACATGCTTGCAAACTGGAACTGCCCATTTCTAATAAGAGAATTGTAAAATTTTATGAAGTTTTATGAAAAGCACAGTTAATTCACTCTTCTAATGTAGGTAAAACAAATGAAGATTAGTAAGTGACCCCATCTATGTTCTGTCTGAAAGAATGTTCAGGAAGAGCCTACATTGCTTAATGGCCTGGTTGTGGAAGGAGAGAATTGTTAACTTTCTGACCACGAAGAAAGATCAAAAGAATGGGTGACTGACACCCATACAAATGGAAGGCAGATTACCTCCGTAGATTAAATGAGCCAAAATTCATCATTCTATCCCCTGAGTTTGAATATATCTTCTGCAAGATGTCCTTGACCTTTTAAAATTGAATCATTTTTTTTGAAAACTGGAAAAAACAAAATTTTTCAAAAACTATGGGGTTTTTTTTCGAAATAGGAATAGAAAATAATGAATACTCCACTAGTACTGAAGTACTGCAGAAGTTGTAACACTTCACTAATTTGGACTTACCTACTTAATGTATCTGTTGATTTGTGCAGCAAAGTTGAAGAATAACTTTTCTCGGTGCTACCCTATAGCTCAACATCCCCTTCAGTTGCACTGGCCTAGCTGGAGTTGTATTTTATTAAGTGTGTGCAAGCTCTCACTTTTGATGATTAGTTCCCCCTCCCTACCTTCATCTCAGGTAGTATACATATTGAGTTTTGTAGAGACTTAGATTTTGTTTTAAAAGATTTCCAGTATCTATTTGAGTTATCTGGGTTTTATCTAAAGATCACCACTCCTACCTAGAAGCTAGGGAGGTAAGTCATAAGTTACTTATAGATCATGTCACACCTCTGTTTACCATCATCCACATATTAAGAGTTTTCCTCAGGTTAAAAGTTAAACTTTGACACTCAAACAAAGCATCCTCCCATCTCAGGGTTGCTGTATTTCTTAAAGTTCTTTCTGTCTGTGACTCTCTACTCCCAGTTAACCACATTTACCTCACCTTCACTTCCTTGATGTTTGGCTAAAATGTCGACTTCCAAGTGAGCTTTTCTTTGATCACTCTTTTTAAAAGCTATCCCATCAGTGGATAATCAATATCCATCTTCTCTTCCTTATTTTTCTCCAAAGTATCTGTCACTATCTCAGTTAACAATCTTTGTTAAAGTCTTTCTCCCTCCATTAGAATGTGAGAATCTTAAGGGGAGGAATTTTTGTTTCTTTTATTTACTGCTATAAATCCAGGTCTATAGGTCTATAACAATGCTCAGTAAATTTTTTTTTTTTTTTTGGCCACGCCACACGGCATGCAGGATCTTAGTTCCCTGACCAAGGATCAAACCCCTACCCCCTGCAGTAGAAGCGTGGAGTCCTAACCACTAGACCACCAGGGAATTCCCAGTAAATATTTCTTAAAGGAAGAAAAAGTAGAGCTAAAATATTGTTCTTGTAACCTGCAGTTTAAATACAATTTTTCATTTAAAATTTTTGGAAAGAAGCTGTCCCATCATTCATCCCGGTTTCAAAGTTTGTTTGTTTTTTTAATAATTATATTTCTTAATTTAAAATACTTTTATAAAAAGTGTCTCTTTTTATACAATATTTCCTCACCATTTAGAATAGTCTCTCAATCCATTTAACTTTTAAGCTCAGTTACTTTCTTTAGAGCTACAAATGTTAATATTCATTGCAAAATTAGACTGTATCTTTAGTTTACTATATTCACAATTTTTAGTCATGCACAGCAAGTTTGTATCACAACCTTGGGTGTGAAAAAGCTCAGTATCTGTAGCTTAGCATTATTAGTGCATTGCTTAGTTGTTTTTTTTTTTTTTTTTTGCTTATAAATTTTACCATGAAGTTTTTACACATATAGTGTATAGTATATGTGTGTGTTTGTATTTATGTGTGTGTGACAAAATTATTTTGCTTTAAACTTACTAAAATTTGACACTCTTTGTTTTTCCTTGTTCTTGTAACATATACTGTGATAATTTGACTTCAAAAAATACTTAGGTTAAATTAATAGTTTAATTTAAAAATATTAACATACTTGTTTTGTTTGACTTTTACAAGTTTAGTAATCTAAAAAATATTTATTATAAGCTGTTCTTAAGAAAATAGATCTCTATGAGGAAGAATTGTTTGACAACTTGGTAATTTAAGTGTTTTTAGATCTTGAGCTACCAAAACAAGAACCATAGTGTACTTGATAGGGACTATATAGAATTTTAGATTTTAAAAAACAAATTATATACATTTTTAAGGAAAAAGTGAATGCCATCACTGACTTTATATTAGCCATACACATTTAACACACAATTTTCTTCTACTTTGATGAAAGTGTTTTGAAGGTCTGACACACTCTTTAAATCTTAACACTGATATATTTCTCCTTTGATTGGTTTGAGTTTGAAAAAACAACATATTTGTAAGGAATATATGTGTTTTAATGTGGTGACTTATGTGTGACTTGCTTCTGACTTTTTTCAGGGGGATGTTTCTGGATACCATTCTCCCCTCACGTGATGATAATGGCATACGTCCAGCAATTGGTCAGCGAACCCGTTTAAGCAAAGGAGATATTGCACAGGCAAGAAAGCTGTACAGATGTCCAGGTATTGCACCACCCAAACTCAGAAGCATAATTGTGTCTGATAGTGCTCTTACAGATGAATAAGCCACAATTTTTTTTTTTTTTCGGTACGCGGGCCTCTCACTGTTGTGGCCTCTCCCGTTGCGGAGCACAGGCTCTGGACGCGCAGGCTCAGCGGCCATGGCTCACGGGCCCAGACTCTGCGGCACGTGGGATCTTCCCGGACCGGGACACGAACCCGTGTCCCCTGCATCGGCAGGTGGACTGTCAACCACTTAAAGGAAGGTCTTAATAACAATGTACCAAGAAAACACTAATGCCTTACTGGTCCAAGAAAGAAAAGATTCTGCTTCCAAACTGGAAATACTTATTACTCTATGCACCTCCTATATACTCAAAATTCTTGAAATAGCTTATATCAAAGATACATGCTTGGGCTTCCCTGGTGGCACAGTGGTTGAGAGTCTGCCTGCCGATGCAGGGGACAAGGGTTCGTGTCCCGTTCCGGGAGAATCCCCCATGCCGCGGAGCGGCTGGTCACGTGAGCCATGGCCACTGAGCCTGCAAGTCCAGAGTCTGTGCTCCGCAACGGGAGAGGCCACAGCAGTGAGAGGCCCATGTACGACACACACACAAACAATAAAAGATACATGCTTAACACAGCTTTTCCCAAATTTTTTTGTTTATGGAAACTAATACCTATGGAATTCGCTTTTTGTTCCAGATACTAAGATCACAAGTGGTAAAATAACTAATAAAGTTTTTTTTTTTTTTTTTTTGGTACACAGGCCACTCTTGTGGCCTCTCCTATTGCGGACCACAGGCTCGGGACACACAGGCTCAGTGGCCATGGCTCACGGGCCCAGCCGCTCTGCGGCATGTGGGATCTTCCCATACCGGGGCACGAACCCACATCCTCTGCATCGGCAGGCGGACTCTCAACCACTGCGCCACCAGGGAATCCCACTAATAAAGTTTTAACTGGCTGCTATTCTGATAATTTGTGCAGACATTCAGAGATAAGATGGGTATATTAATCATTGAAGTTTTGCATAGGCTTTGCTTAAATTTTATTTATATATATATTTAATTATTGGGAAGTTATATTAACTAAGTTTACTGTGATTATTGGTCCCAGTCCAGGAAACTTTCTTTGTAGAGTACAAGAGAGGGCTAGCTGATTCATTAACAAGTGTCATATTTGCTCATTAACATATAGAAATGTCTTCATGGGGCAGAGAATGGTCTTGTCTTCCCTTTATCCCGGTAATCAGCAATCTGCTTGTGAAAGAGATCCTCTCTGGGGTGTGTGAGTGGTGGTGCATCTTCTTCTCTTCATAAATGATTCATTTGTTCTCTTGTTCTCTCTCTTTTGGGGGGGCCTTCTTTTTCTTGTGACTCTCATTTTCTAAATGTATTCTTCTCTACTTGGATCTAATTTTAGGATTACTTTCTTTTTTAATTTCTAAACTCCTGAAGCTGAACTCTTCTAATACAGTCTCTTGTCTTTATTTGCATTTTCTCTTGATATAGTTTTTCTGTGGTCCCATGAACTTTTGGCTTATAACTACTTCATACTTATGTCAACTGTCAAACATAATATTCTCTCAGTAAATCTTCTTTAATTAAATGTCAAGTAACATAATAAAACTAGGAAAAAATAAAGTAAATTAATATCTAAAAATAAAGGAGCTTCTGAGGATTAGAATGTTCATTATTATATAAAAGTGTATGTGTATTCACACATGAACCCACATACAAATCTATGTTTACAAATTTAAAAGTGTTGTTAAACATACAGTATATCCACGTCTATGGATGCACATCTGTGTGGTTGTAGGGATGTAGGACCAGTTTCAGTGTTCATGGAATTCGAATACTAGAAACTTTCTAAACACTCGTACATTAAATTTATTTTTTAATTAATATGAGGTTCTTTTTAGTTACCTAAAATATTAATCTCTTTAATTCCTTATATAATGCTCTGAGATTCCAGCCAGAATACTCTTGATATGTGTGCTTATGTACAATTCTTGGCTAAAATATATTGCCAACAAGCAAAAAGAATTTAGCTATTTTCCCACTTGTTCATGGACCCATTTATTCTTCTCCCATAAAACATTCCTTAGTTCAGTTGATGGTACCACACATAGATCTTCCCAAACCACAACCTGGAGGGCATCCTTACTTACTTCCTCCTTTTGCCTCACTTCCCACAACTAGTCAGTCCTGCTGCCTTCTTGGTATCGATCTCACGTTCTTGAAGTGAATCCCCTATCCTAGGGATCCTCATCTTTTGTCTGGATTGCTTCAATGCTTCCTAAGTAAGCTCTTCCCTCCATCCTTACATCTCTTTAGTTCTCTGGCCACACTGCTGTTCAAGTGACTTTTCAATATGTAAATTTTATTCTGCTTATTTTAGGATAAAGGCTGATTTCCTTCTCAATGTCTCCTTCAAGATTTTCCCCTGTCTCTTCCCCCAGGCTCTTCTCTAGGTATTTCCCTTACAACCTAGTTTCTCACCTCTACTTCATTCAGCCCCTGACACTACAGTAAGCTTGCCTCTTGCTTCTTCCTCCAGCCAGAAAACTCTTAACTGCCTCCTGGCTAAATCCTAACTCATATTCAGAATTTGGCTCCTTTGTAACCTCCTACTTAAAAACCCACTGGTCTCCCAGGAATCCCATGTTGCTAAATACTTTATTTGATTCTGGCCTTATGTCTTACTCCTATAATCATCAATTTACTTGTCATTTCCCACATTAGAGTATAATTAGAGTATAATCTTTAGGATTGGAGTTAGGCTTTTTCCTCAGGGTATTCTGAATCAGATATAAGTTAGGTGCTCAATAAGTAGTTGTTGTATGAATGAAATAGTTGCTTTAATATGGGAAAAGTACTGCACCAGATATTATAGCCACAGAGAAGGAAGCACAGATTATACACACAAATAGCCAATTATCTGTGGGATTATACAGACAATATTACTTGTTGAGGAAGTAAATCTCATCAGTAAAGGATGCTAAAGCAGTTCTGAGAGGGGTGCCTAAACTGAGCTGCACCCTGGAATGAGGAAGGCTTCTTGGAGTTGGTATTTGTGCTTCATCTTCAAAGATGATTCAAACTTGGCTAGGGAGTTACTATTGAAATAGATTTTAAAATATTTCAGTAATTAATCTCACCATTATGGCTCAGATGACTTGGGATTTCTTTTAACATTCCTTATCTTAAAATAATTTTAAATCTAAATTTTATTTATTACATATAAAAGTTTAAGAGAGGGCTTCCCTGCTGGCGCAGTGGTTGAGAGTCCGCCTGCCGATGCAGGGGACACGGGTTCGTGCCCTGGTCCAGGAAGATCTCACATGCCGCGGAGCGGCTGCGCCCGTGAGCCGTGGCCGCTGAGCCTGCGCGTCCGGAGCCTGTGCTCTGCAACGGGAGAGGCCACAACAGTGAGAGGCCCGCGTACCGCAAAAAAAAAAAAAAAAAAAAAAGTTTAAGGGAGCCATGGATGTATGAAAAAGTTAACTAGGTAGTGCTAAGTTGATTAGATATAGTTTTATTTCTTCCCCTACTCTAGAGTTTATCAAGATTTTTGGGGAAGAGATTTTTATAATACATTATAGTCTGTTTTATTTAGAGTTAGTAACATTATAAATGTGTTCTTATAAAAAAAATGGAAAAAGGATTCTCAATCTTTGATATATGGTGGATGTTGCAGACATTTGCTTGGGAAAATATCTGTAGATGTAAATACAATCAGCAGTATATTTAACCATATTGTTAATAACACAAGAATTTGTAATAATTTCTCAGCCACACACAATCAAAGTAGCATTTATACAATTCAAACACAATTTTCTGTCCTGGAAGAGGTAAGTTACACTAGAATCATGTGATGCAAAAGTGAGATGGATCATAGAATAAAGAACTTTTTATTATTAGCTATTTTTTAACTTTGGTGAAACACACATAACATTAGACCTGTCCTATTTACAAATTTCTAATTGCACAATACAGTCCTGTTAACTATATACACATTGCTTTACAGCAGATCTCTAGAACTTTTCCAGCTTGCATGACTGAAACTGAAACTCTATACCTATTGAACAGCATCTCCCTGTTCCTGTCCTCCCAAACTCTGGCAACCACCATTTTACTTTCCACCTCTTTGAGTCTAACTACTTTAGAAACCTGCAGTATTTGTCCTTCTGTGTGTGACTGGCTTATTGCACTTAGAATAGTGTCCTCAGGGTTTATCCATGTTGTTAGCACATGACAGATTTCTTTCTGTTTTAAGGCTGAATAATATTCCATTGTATGTATATACCACATTTTCTTTATTCATTCATCCAGTGATGGACATTTAGTTTGTTTCTATCTCTCGGCTACTCTGAATAATGCTTCAGTGAATATGTGAGTGTATGTATTTCTTCAAGATTCTGTTTTCAGTTCTTTTGCATCAATATCCAGAAGTAGAATTGCTGGATAATTTGGTAGTTCTATTTATAATAGCTGAGGAAACTCATACTGTTTTCCACAGTGACTGCACCATTTTAATTTCCTACCAACAGTTAAAGTGGTTCCAATTTCTCCACATCCTCACCAGCACTTGTTATTTCCTGTTTTTTGATAATGGCCATCTTAACAGGTGTGAGGTGATATCTCATTGTGGTTTTGATTTGCATTCCCCTGATGATTAGTGATGTTGAGCATTTTTTTCATGTATCTATTGGTCATTTGTATGTCTTCTTTGAACTGTCTATTCAAGTCCTTTGCCCATTTTAAAATTTGGTTATTTGGGGTCTGTTGTTCTTTGTTTGTTTTTTCGCTATTGAGTTGTAAGAGTTCCTTATATATTTTGGATAGTAACCCCTTATGAGATGCATGATTTGCATATGTTTTCTTCCATTCCGAAGATTGCTTTTCACTCTATTGATTGTTTCCTTCACTGCACAGAAGCTTTTTAGTTTGATGTAGTCCCCCTTGTCTATTTTTGCTTTTAAAGCCTGTACTTTTAGTGCCAATATCTGAGCAATCATTGCCAAGATCACAGTTATGGAACTTTTCACATATGTTTTTTCTTCTAGGAATTTTACAATTTTGGGTCTTCCTTTTAACTCTTTAATCCACTTTGAGTTAATTTTTGTGTATAACGAAAGAAAAGGGTCCAATTTCATTCTTTTGTATGTGTATATCTAATTTCCCCAACACCATTTATTCAAGAGGCTATCCTTTCCATGTTGTATAGTCTTGGCACCCTTGCTGAAGATCCCATTTTACTGTTTAGGTGTGGGTTTATTTTTGGCTCTTTATTCTGTCCCATTGGTCTATAAGTCTCTCTTATGCCAGTACCATATTCTTAATTACTGTAGATTTGTAATATGTTTTGAAGTCAAGAAGTGTGAGGCTTCCAGCTTTGTTCTTTTTTCTCAAGGTTGTTTTGGCTATTTAGGGTTTGTGGTTCTATATGAATTTTAAAACACTTCTCCCCATTTCTGCAAAAAATGCCACTGGGAATTCGATAGGGAGTGCACTTAATCTGTAGATTGCTTTGGGTAGTAAGGATAACATTTTAACAATATTAAGTCTTCCAATCCATGAACACATTTCTTTGTCTCTTTAAATTTCTTTCAGCAATGTTTTGTAGTTTTCACCTTACATATCTTTTGACTTATTGGTTAAGCTTATTCCTAAATATTTTATTCTTTTTGGTGTTCTTATAAATGGGGTTGTTTTCTTAATTTCCTTTTCATATTGTTTGTTGTTAGTTTATGCAACTGATTTTGTGAGTTGATTTTGTATTCTGTAATTTTGTTGAGTATTTTTTATTACCTCTAACAGTATTTTTTTTTGTCTGTGGAATCTTTATAATTTTGTACATATAAGATCATGACATCTGCCTAGAGAGATAGAAGTTTAACTTATGAATTATGTTTCATTTTAGAGTAATTTTGATTAGGAGAGTGATAATAATTTGCCTTTGTATATTTCTTTATGCCTTTTTTCTCTTAAATAAGACTGCATTTTGTAGCTCAAAGATATATTCTAACAATTAAGCGCACAGCCTTCCTACATGTGTCAGAGGTATCTAAGGGTTAAAAAGAGAACTTTGGGCATCACAATACTTGACTCCTACAAAACAACTTTATGAAGTACATATTAATAAGATAGCCACTTTACAGAAGAGAAAACTGAAGTTGAAGGTTTTGAGACTTGCTTGTATGACATAATTAACAAGGGGTAATGCCATGACTCAACTTCTCTTTTCTCATCCACATAGCTTTCTGAGTAAATGGACAGACTATGTATTTAACTTAGTAGTACCATCTTTCCCTTGCTAATTTTCCTTTAGTTCTTTTAATATTAAAGTTTTTTTATATATCTTCGCATGAATCAACAAATGGCCAGGAAAATTGATGAAATTTTCTGAAATAGTGATCATGTAGCCTGGGACAGCCACACTTATTGAAGAAAATGCACAAATGATTATCACAACTTGACAATATTGTTTGTACTTCTTGAATTATAAGCAGGTGCTATATAATAGATTTACTTAATTTTTGAATTATATTCTGTATTTTACATTTTAGAGAGTTTTTTATCTTTTTTATCAGAACCATAGTGTTTGTTTACATTTATGAGTCAAATATATTTAATTTTTTAAATTCCACTTTAGGAAATCCAGTACCAGCATTCTATGTGGCTTAGTGGAGTTTTCAATTATTTCAAAATTTATTTCTAAACTACTGTAAATTGCAGCTTTTTTTCTTTGAAACACACTCAATTCCCAAATGACTATTTAGCATCTAAACTGATCCTAGTTAGAAGCACATTGTTTGCATTAATAAATCTTAACCCTTTTTCTAAGGGTTCTTGTAATGTCACATTTACCAGTATCCTTAAATGATTCTTGGAAAGGGCTGATTATATATTTTTTACCTTGAGCATTTCTGTTTCATTCTGAAGTTGCTTTTATCTGCCTATTCATCAGAATAAACACTGCTTGCTCTTACTTTAAATTTATTTTGTTGTGCAAACATAATATCTGTGTTTCTAAATAAACATTTATATCTTATCAGACTGTTTTTACAGCTCTATTTTATGTTTTCAAAGCCATCATCTTTGTTTCTTCATTTAAATCAAGATATGCAGAACCATTTATAATTTATTGATTTGATGACACAAGAGTTCACTTGCTGGGAGCTATGCTTCTATAATATGGTAGTATATCAGTTTTTATTTCAGTCTCCTTCAGAGGGAAGGAGCTGTTCTTTCTAATTGTTGAGTGAAGGTTATAAACATGTTTATATAAATCTTTATATAAACTGGCTACAGTATAGGAATTATTCTTGAATTAAGGATACTTAAGGCAGCCTAGGTTCATGTGGCTCATACCATGTCTTGCAAAAACAACAAGGAAATCTATTATAGAATGCTTCTAACTACAAACCTTGGCTGAAACAGAGTTAATTGTGCTCTGTTCTTGCCTTTGTTGAAATGGCCTATAGATATCAATCACACAGATCTTGAGGCTGTGTAGCTGATTATTATTTGCTATTTCAGATGACTGGTAATCACTTCCAAGAAATTAGAAAGGCTTAGTAAGAGGAAAATATAATTGCTTTTCCAGTAATTTTTACTTATGATTGACAGAAAACAGAGAATAAATAAATGTCTACATCTTATTTAAAAATTTGTGTCTTCCGTGATGTTTTTATCTTTCAATTTTTTTCCAGTTTATTTTGAAAAAAAATTTTCATTGTGCTTGACATTTTGGCACCTCTTATTGATTATTTATTCATTATTATTTAAGATTTCTTTTTTCAACCTTGATATGGTATTCATTATTGAAATTAACCTCACTCTATACCAAATATACTAATGGAATATTTCGTATGGTCCCGGAGCCACATCAACTAGGTATTCACTGGCCTGAAGCTAAATATGGGTGACGTATAAGTTGGCTTCTGGCTTCTTGAGAATGAATGAGAAAGGTTTCCATGAGGAAGAACTTTGTGGTTCTTCAGGTTATTTATCTCATTATCTTGTTATATGGTTAGCTATAGTAATCTGATTAAGTATACTGAAATTCTAGTAAGAAAGAATTAAGTAAGAAAGAGAAATTACTTAGAAAGGAAAATTGTTTTATAAAATACAAATATATATTCTTGTCTAACACCAAAAGACTGGAGATTTTATTTATGAGTCCAATGTCTTTCATAAAAATTAGAGAAAAATCTTATCTTTTTCATCTTTTAAAAAAATCAAAAAATTTTTTTTTCTTTCAGCATGTGGAGAAACCCTACAAGAATCCAATGGCAACCTTTCCTCCCCAGGATTTCCAAATGGCTACCCATCTTATACACACTGCATTTGGAGAGTTTCTGTCACTGCAGGAGAGAAGGTAGTTTATCCCATCAAGAGTTCTCCTTTAATCTCAGATGCAAAGGTTCATTTTCTTTCAAATATAATTCACTTTGTTTTTTATTCTTGTTTGATTAATAAAATAGCTCAGAAATTTTATAATGGAAATTACTCAAACTCCAGGAATTTTTTGAAAGATGTAATTTTAAAAGAAATGGTAAATGGTCTAAAAGGGTTGACATAATACAAATTATGTACTCAGACACACTGAAATTAAGTTAAAAGTCAGTATCATATGGATAACTAGAAAAATCCCACACATTTTAAAATTGAGAAATATACATCAAATATCCAATTCATTCAAGAAGATATTGTGATTAAAATTAGAAATTATTTTCAATTATAACAAAAATACTGAGAATACCAAACCTGTAAGATTCACCTAAAGCAGTACTTAGAAGGAAATTCACAGACCTAAATGCTCATATTAGGAAATAAGAAATACCCAAAACTAATGAGATTGACATCCACATAAAGAGACTAGAAAAAGAGCAATAAAATAAATGAAAAAGTACATAAAGGAGGAAGTAATAAATAAAAGATAAAATATCATGGTATTGTATAAAGTATGGACAAAGTTGGTACTTGAAACAATTTAGAAAAATAGAGGAATGGGTGAAAAGAGATCAAGAGAAAAGAGAATAACAGAGAAAGCACAATTAACTAATATTTAGAATAAAACGATTATTATAACCATAGATACTTTAGGAACCAAAAGAACATTTTGAACATTATGCCAATAACTTTAAAACTGTAAATGAAATGGGCAAATTACTACAAAATATTACTTACTAAGTTCTTATTTGAGAAGAAATAAAAAGCTTGAATGCTCCTATAACCACTAAAGAAATCAAATTACTATTTAATTGAATTATTAGTCAAAATTTTTTCAACAATGAAATCCAGCCTCAGATGGCTTCATCAGTGAGTTCTACCCAACAATCAAATAAGAATTAAGTGTAATCTAATATAAAGTCTTCCAGAGAATAAAATAAAAGATACACTCTCCTATTTATATGGCTAGCAAAACCTTGATAGCCATCCTGATGACAAGAACAGTGTAAGAAAGGAAAAATTTAACCCAGACTCACACTTGAATATGTATGTAAAATCCTCCCCACATTACCAAACTAAATGCAAATACATATGCCTCTGTATGTATGTATGTATGTATCTATCTATCTGTAAATATATAAATAATATATATATATTTCAAGGGCAGATATATGCATGGATATGTGTATATATGTATGATATATTATGTATATATGTTTGTGTGTATATGTATGTGTACATATATACAAGCACCATTAGACGAGTATCTCAGTTAAATCAAGAAAAAAAATCTATTAATGATTTAACAACAACAAAGCCTGAGCAAACTAGGAATAGAAGAGTATTAATCTTATAAAGAGAAGCAACAAAAATTAGTGCAAATACCATTATCATTAGGGTAATTCTGAAAGTATTTCCTTTGAGATAGGTAAAAAACCAAGTATGTCCACCAGTCCTCTTCTTTTTTTAACATTTTGGTGGAAATAGTAGCATGTTAAGGCAAGAAAACGAAATTACACATGTAAGGATTAAAAAGGAAGACATAAAATTCCTTTTATCATATTGTTTGTTTGGTTATAGAATTTAAAATTATTAAGAAGTGAAATGAATAAATCTATTAATTTCTGGATTCTGTCTGGAATGCTAACCTTAAAAGTCTTCCCAGACCAAGATTGTAATAATATCAATTTTTGTTTTTTACTAGTTATTAAATGATTTTTATCCTTCATCTTTGACTAATTCATATGGAATGACTCATACACACTTTGAGTTTTGGTGGAAAAGCAAATGCAGTTAAGAAAGTTTCAACTCCCTGATAATTGAGTGTTGTTACAAGTATCATGGGTATGGAGTTGTCCAGGATGTTGCAATACTCACAATGAAAACTAAATGAAACTCTTTTGTAGCATAAACAGATTTTATACATAAAAAGTTACAACTGACTTGTAATACATGAATGCATACATAATTTTTTATATAGTTATTTTTAAGCATTGTGAGTCTACGTTGTAATATAGTTATAGGTGTTGATCAATTTCTGTTTAGATCCTTTGAATAAGCCCCTGAAAACATATTATGAAAATCATTATAAAGGTACTGAAGAGCAAGATATAAAAGATGATAAAGCTTCAGAGAAAGTTTAAAACTGTACATGATATTTTTTTTTCAGTTTTTCTTAGTTTTTTTTAAACATTTTTATTGGAGTCTAGTTGATTTACAATGTTGTGTTAGTTTCAGGTGTATAGCAAAGTGAATCAGTTTTACATATACATATATCCACTCTTTTTTAGATTCTTTTCCCATATAGGCCATTACAGAGTATTGAGTAGAGTTCCCTGTGCTATAGAGTAGGCCCTTATTAGTTATCTATTTTATATATAGTAATGTGTGTGTGTCAATCCCAATCTCCCTTTATCCCTTCCCCCACCTTACCCCCTGGTAACCATAAGTTTGTTTTCTACATCTGTAACTCTGTTTATGTTTTATAGATAAGTTCATTTGTACCATTTTTTAAGATTCTACATATGTTATATCATATGACATTTGTCTTTCTCTGACTTATTTCACTCAATATGATAATCTCTAGATCCATCCATGTTGCTGCGATATACATGAGTTTTTAAAATAAAGCATTGTAGAATATGGAAAGTTTTGGCACAAGATTAATCAAATTAAATCAGTTTGTAAGAGCAAAATAATACTTGGAAAAAAAGTTTCTCCTATCTAATTGCAGTACCCGTACCATCAGCATTCAAAGTTTACTCAGTTTTCTTGTATGTAGGATTACTAATAAAATGGTATTTTCTAAAATGTTGCAAATAGGAAGAAATAAACAAATCTATCATTTTTTTCCTATATTTTTAATATTGTGCACAATGATGAGCAAATAAATTTATTGTTATAAGTGTCCAATGAACAATATTATTCTTATATTTTTATTATTTTCTTTCAATATTTAAGTTCATTCCGCTCTTCTTTTTTATTTTATTGAAGTATTGTTGATTTACAGTTTTATATCAGTTTCAGGTGTACAGCATAGTGATTCAGTATTTTTATAGATTATACTCCGTTAAAATTATTACAAGATAATGGCTATAGTTATCTGTGCTGTACAATATATCCTTTTTGCTTACTTATTTTATACATAGTAGTTTTTGTCTTTTATTCCCATGCCCCTGATTTGTCCCTCCTCCTTTCCCTCTCCCTTCTGGTAACTACAAGTTTTTTTTTCTATATCTGTGAGTTTGTTTCTGTTTTGTATATACATTCATTTGTATTATATTTTAGAATCCATGTATAAGTGATTTCATACAGTATCTGTCTTTCTCCATCTGACTTTGTTTCACTAAGCATAATATTCTCTGGATCCATCCGTGTTGCTGCAAATGGCAGAATTTAATTCTTTTTATGGCTAATACTGCTATGTACATAGGAATATATATATATATATATATATATATATATATATATATATATATATATATATGGCACATCTTCTATATCCATTCATCTGTAGATTGACACTTGGGTGCTTCCATATCTTGGCTACTGTAAATAGAGCTGCTGTGAATGTTGGGGTGCATGTATCCTTTTGAATTAGTGTTTTCATTTTTTCCAGATATATACCCAGGGATCAAATTGCTGGATCATATGATAGTTCAATTTTTAGTTTTTTGAGGAACCTCCATACTGTTTTCCAGAGTGGCTGCACCAATTTACTTTCCCACCAATAGTGTAGGAGGGTTCTCTTTTCTCCACATCTTCTCCAACATTTGCTATTTGTAGACGTTTTGATTATAGCCATTCTGACAGGTGTGAGGTGATATCCCCTTGTGGGTTTGATTTTCATTTCTCTAATAATTAGCCATATTGAGCATCTCTTCATGTGCCTGTTGGCCATCTGCATGTCTTTTTTGGAAAAATATCTGTCAGAAGCTTCTTTCCAGTTTTTGATTGGATTGCCTTTTTTTTTATATTGAGTTGTATGAGCTGTTTATGTATTTTGGATATTAACCCCTTGTCGATCATATCATTTGCAAACATTTTCTTTCATTCAGTAAGTTGTCTTTTTGTTTTGTTGATGGTTTCCTTTCCTGTGCAAAAGCTTTTAAGTTTAATTAGGTCCCATTTGTTTACTTTTGCTCTTATTTCTTTTGCCTTAGGAGACAGATCAAACAAATATTGTTACTATTTATGTCAAGGAGTGCTCTGCCTATGTTCTCTTCTAGGATTTTTATGGTTTCAGGTCTTTCATTTAGGTCTTTAATACATTTTGAGTTTATTTTTGTATAAGGTATGAGGAAATGTTCTAATTTCATTCTTGTAAATGTAGCTGTCCCATTTTCTTAGCACCATTTATTGAAAATGCTGTCTTTTCTCCATTGTATATTCTTGCTTCCTTTGTCTCAGATTAACTGACTATAAGTGTGTGGGTTTATTTCCAAGCCATCCATTCTGTTCCATTGTTCTATATATCTGTTATTATGCCAATACCATACTATAGTTTTGTGTCTAGCCTGAAGTCTGGGAGTGTGATATATTCAATTTTGTTGTTTTTTCTCATGATTGCTTTGGCACTTTGGTGTCTTCTGTGGTTCTATATGATCTTAGGATTATTTGTTCTAGTTCTCTGAAAAATACCATGGATATTTGATAGAGATTGCGTTAAATCTAGAGATTTAATGGGTCTTTTTTACTTATTTGGTCGAGTTTAACTCACTAATTTCAACCATCTTTTCTTTTATCATACAAACATTTAAAGCTATAAATATTCCTTTAAAAACGACTTTATCGGAATTTCACCAGCTTGACACATAGTATTTTTGTTATTTTTCAGTTTTAATTATCTTCTTCATCTTTTATCATTTCTTCTGCCCACATATTTTTCAGGAACATATTTTTTTATTTGCAAACATATGTTATTTTTCCAATCTTTCTTTTCTTATTAATTTCTCCTTTAATCACTTTTTGGAGAAAGACTGTAGTCTGTATGATATCACACTTTGAAATAGCTTGAGGTTGGTGGTATGAACTTGGAATTAACCAATATTCATTAAAAAAATGTATTTGCTTGAAAATGTCTTTTGTCCAACAGTTGGCTGCAAAGTTTTCTATATTCATGTTAATCTTCTTAATTGTGCTTTTTATATATTCTCTATTTTATTGATTTTGCTTCATCTATCAAATAGTAGAAAAGTATGTTTATATATAATAATACTAAAATATTATTTGCCACTATTTGGTAGATTTATTAAATGCTCTTTACAGTTTTAAAATATTTTTACACAACATTATTATATAATGTATACATATAGGTTTAGAATATTACATCTTCCTGATAAACATTTATCATTATATATGAAATCTCTTTATCTCTAGTCATCATTTAGGTTAAAACTCTATTTTTTTCTGATATTAATAAATCTACACTTTCTTTTGACTAATATTTCTGTCTGGTATATCTTTATCTTACTTTGCACATTTAGGCATTCAAGATATACATCTCAAGTGTGTTGCTTTTAGACAAAAAACAGTTTTCTTTTATTTTTTTAATGAATCCATGATGGTAAGTTTTGTCTTTAACTAGAGTGCTTATTGCAGTTACATCTATTATGGTTACTGATGTATTATTGCTCCTTATATTCATTCTCTGTGTCCCACTTGGTTTATTTTGTTCTATATTTTACCTTCTTATGTATTCAATTATGGTTTGAATTTCCACATTTCATTTTTTATCCCTCTACTGGTGTGGAAATATTAAATGTGTATTCTATTATTTGGTATCTTCTTCTACCAGCCTACACTTTTTTTTTAAACATCTTTATTGTAGTATAACTGCTTTACAATGGTGTGTTAGTTTCTGCTTTATAACAAAGTGAATCAGCTATACATACACATATATCCCCCATATCTACTCCCTCTTGCATCTCCCTCCAACCCTCCATATCCCAACCCTCTAGATGGTCACAAAGCACCAAGCTAATCTTCCTGTGCTATGCGGCTGCTTCCCAATAGCTATCTATTTTACATTCGGTAATGTATATAGGTCCATGCCACACTCTCACTTTGTCCCAGCTTATGCATCCCCATCGCCGTGTCCTCAAGTCCATTCTCTAAGTCTTCGTCTTTATTCCTGTCCTGCCTCTAGGTTTTCACATCAATTTCTTTTTCTTTTTTCTTTTTTTTAAATTCCATAAATATGTGTTAGCATATGGTTTTTGTTTTTCTCTTTCTGACATACTTAAATCTGTATGACAGTCTAGAGGTCCATCCACCTCACTATAAATAATTCAGTTTTTTCCTTTTTATGGCTGAGTAATATTCCATTGTATATATTTGCCACACCTTCTTTATCTATTCATCTGTTGATGGACACTTAGGTTGCTTCCTGTCCTGCCTATTGTAAATAGAGCTGCAATGAACATTTTGGTACATAACTCTTTTTGAATTATGGTTTTCTCAGGGTATATGCCCAGTAGTGGGATTGCTGGGTCGTATGGTAGTTCTATTATTATTTTTTATGGAATGTCCATACTGTTCTCCATAGGGGCTGTATCAATGTACATTCCCTCCAACAGTGCAAGAGAGTCCATTTTTCTCCACACCCTCTCCACCATTTATTGTTTGTAGATTTTTTGATGATGGCCATTCTGACCGGTGTGAGATGATATCTCATTGTAGTTTTGATTTGCATTTCTCTAATGATTAATGATGTTGAGCATTCTTTCATGTGTCTGTTGGCAATCTGTATATCTTCTTTGGAGAAATGTCTATTTAGGTCTTCTGCCCAATTTTGGATTGGGTTCTTTGTTTTTTTAATGTTGAGCTGCTTGTAAATTTTGGACATTAATCCTTTGTCAGTTGTTCATTTGCAAATATTTTCTCCCATTCTGAAGGTTTTCTTTTTGGCTTGTTTATGGTTTCCTTTGCTGTGCAAAAGCTTTGAAGTTTCATTAGGTCTCATTTGTTTATTTTTTTTTTTCCATTTCTCTAGGAGGTGGGTCAAAAAGAATCTTGCTGTGATTTATGTCATAGAGTGTTCTGCCTATTTTTTCCTCTAAGAATTTAATGGGGCCTGGCCGTACATTTAGGTCTTTAATCCATTTTTAGTTTATCTTTGTGTATGGTGTTAAGGAGTGTTCTAATTTCATTCTTTTACATGTACCTGTAGAAATTTTCCCAGCAGCACTTATAGAAGAAGCTCTCTTTTCTCCACTGTATATTCTTGCCTCCTTTATCAAAGATAAGGTGACCATATGTGCGTGGGTTTATCTCTGGGATTTCTATCCAGTTCCATTGATCTATATTTCTATTTCTGTACCAGTACCATACCGTCTTGATTACTGTAACTTTGTAGTATAGTCTCTTAAGTCAGGGAGCCTGATTCATCCAGCTCCATTTTTCTTTCTCAAGATTGCTTTGGCTATTCGGAGTCTTTTGTGTTTCCATACAAATTGTGAAGTTTGTTGTTCTAGTTCTGTGAAAAATGCCAGTGGTAGTTTCATAGGGATTGCATTGAATCTGTAGATTGCTTTGGGTAGTAGAGTCATTTTCACAATGTTGATTCTTCCAATCCAAGGGTATGGTATATCTCTCCATCTATTTGTATCATCGTTAATTTCTTTCATCAGTGTCTTATAATTTTCTGCATACAGGTTTTTGTCTCCTTAGGTAGGTTTATTCCTAGATATTTTATTCTTCTTCTTGCAAGGCTAAATGGGAGTGTTTTCTAAAATTCACTTTCAGATTTTTCATCATTAGTGTGTAGGAATGCAAGAGATTTCTGTGCACTAATTTTGTGTCCTGCTAATCTACCAAATTCATTGATTAGCTCTAGTAGTTTTCTGGTAGCATCCTTAGGATTCTCTATGTATAGTACCATGTCATTTGCAAACAGTGCCAGCTTTACTTCTTCTTTTCCAAATTGGATTCTTTTATTTCTTTTTCTTCTCTAATTGCTGTGGGTAACTTCCAAAACTATGTTGAATAATAGTGGTAAGAGTAGGCAACATTGTATTCTTCCTTATCTTAGTGGAAATGGTTTCAGTTTTTCACCATTGAGGACAATGTTGGCTGTGGGTTTGTCATATATGACCTTTATTATGTTGAGGAAAGTTCCCTCTATGTCTACTTTCTGGAGGGTTTTTATCAAAAATGGGTGTTGAATTTTGTTGAAAGCTTTCTCTGCATCTATTGAGATGATCATATGGTTTTTCTCCTTCAGTTTGTTAATATAGTGTATCACGTTGCTTGACTTGCATATATTGAAGTGTCCTTTCATTCCAGGGATAAACACCACTTGATCATAGTGTATGATCCTTATAATGTGCTGTTGGATTCTGTTTGCTAGTATTTTGTTGAAGATTTTTTCATCTATGTTCATCAGTGATATTGGCCTGTAGTTTTCTTTCTTTGTGACATCTTTGTCTGGTTTTGGTATCAGAGTGATGATGGCCTTGTAGAATGAGTTTTGCAGTGTTCCTCCCTCTACTATATTTTGGAGGAGTTTGAGAAGGATAGGTGTTAGCTCTTCTCTAAATGTTTGATAGAATTCGCCTGTGAAGCCATCTGGTCCTGGGCTTTTGTTTGTTGGAAGTTTTTAAATCACAGCTTCAATTTCAGTGCCTGTGATTGGTCTGTTCATATTTTATTTCTTCCTGGTTCAGTCAGTTGTGGATTTCCAAGAATTTGTCCAGTTCTTCCAAGTTGTCTATTTTATTGGCATACAGTTGCTTGTAGTAATCTCTCATGATCCTTTGTATTTCTGCAGTGTCAGTTGTTACTTCTCCTTTTTCATTTCTAATTCTATTGTCTTGAGTCTTCTCCCTTTCTTTCTTCATAAGTCTGACTAATGGTTTATCAGTTTTGTTTCTCTTCTCAAAGAACGAGCTTTTAGTTATATTGATGTTTGCTATCATTTCCTTCATTTCTTTTTCACCTATTTCTCATCTGATCTTTGTGATTTCTTTCCTTCTGCTAATTTTTGGGTTCTTTTGTTCTTCTTTCTCTAATTGCCTTAGGTGTAGGGTTAGGTTGTTTTCTGAGATGTTTCTTGTTTCTTAATGTAGGATTGTATTGCTATAAACTTCCCTCTTAGAACTGCTTTTGCTGTATCCCATAGGTTTTGGGTCATCGTGTTTTCATTGACATTTGTTTCTAGGTATTTTTTGATTTCCTCTTTGATTTCTTCAGTGATCTGTTGTTTATTAATAGTGTGTTGTTTAGCCCCCATGTGTTTTTATTTCTTACAGGTTTTTTTCCTGTAATTGATATCTAGTTTCATAGTGCTGTGGTTGGAAAAGATACTTGATATGATTTCAATTTTCTTAAATTTACCAAGGCTTGATTTGTGACCCAAGATATGATCTATCCTGGAGAATGTCCATGAGCACTTGAGAAGAATGTGTATCCTGTTGTTTTGTGTTGGAATCTTCTATAAATATCCATTAAGTCCATCTTGTTTAATATATCATTTAAAGCTTGTGTTTCCTTATTTATATTCATTTTGGATGATGTGTCCATTGGTGAAAGTGGGGTGTTAAAGTCCCCTACTATGATTGTGTTACTGTCGATTTCCCCTTTTATGGCTGTTAGTATTTGCCTTATGTATTGAGGTGCTCGTATATTGGGTGCATAAATATTTACAATTGTTATATCTTCTTCTTAGATCAATCCCTTGATCATTATGTAGTGTACTTCTTTGTCTCCTGTAATAGTCTTTATTTCAAAGTCGTTTTTGTCTGATATGAGAATTGCTACTCCAGCTTTCTTTTGATTTCCATTTGCATGGAATATCATTTTCCATCCCCTCACTTTCAGTCTGTATGTGTCCCTAGTTCTGAAGTAGTTCTCTTGTAGATAGCGTATATACAGGTCTTGATTTTATATCCATTCAGCCAGTCTATGCCTTTTGGTTGGAGCATTTAATCCATTTACATTTAAGGTAATTATCGATATGTATGTTCCTATTACCATTTTCTTAACTGCTTTGGGTTTATTATTGTAGGTCCTTTCCATCTCTTTTTTTTCCTGCGTAGAGATGTTCCTTTAGTATTTGTTGTAAGGCTGGTTTGGTGGTGCTGAATTCTCTTAGCTTTTGCTTGTCTGTAAAGCTTTTAATTTCTCCATCAAATCTAAATGAGATTCTTACTGGGTAGAGTAATCTTGGTTGCAGTTTTTTCTCCTTCATCTCTTTAAATATGTCCTACCACTCCCTTCTGGCTTGCAAAGTTTCTGCTAAAAGATCAGCTGTTAACCTTATGGGGATTCCCTTATGTGTTGTTTTTCCCTTGCTGCTTTTAATATGTGTTCTTTGTATTTAATTTTTGATAGTTTGATTAATATGTGTCTTGGTGTGTTTCTCCTTCGATTTATACTGTATGGGAATCTCTGTGCTTTCTGGACTTGATTAACTATTTCCTTCCTCATATGAAGGAATTTTTCAACTCTAATCTCTTCAATAATTTTTCATTCCTTCTTTTTCTCTTCTACTTCTGGGACCCCTATATTTCAAATGTGTTTAGTGTTGTCCCAGAGGTCTCTGAGACTGTCCTCAATTCTTTTAATTCTTTTTTCTTTATTCTGCTCTGCAGTAGTTATTTCCACTATTTTATCTTCCAGGTTACTTATCCATTCCTCTGCCTCTGTTATTCTGCTATTGATCCCTTCGAGAGAATCTTTAATTTCATTTATTGTGTTTTTCATCACTGTTTGTTTGCTGTTTAGTTCTTCTAGGTCCTTCTTATATGTTTCCTGTATTTTCTCCATTCTATTTCCAAGATTTTGGATCATCTTTACTGTCATTATTCTGAATGCTTTTTCTGGTAGATTGCCTATTTCCTCTTCATTTGTTAGGTCTAGTGGGTTTTTGCCTTCTTCCTTCATCTGTGTGTTTCTCTGTCTTCTCATTTTGCTTAACTTACTGTTTTTAGGGTCTCCTTTTCGCAGGTTGCTGGTTCATAGTTTCCGTTGTTTTTTGTGTCTATGCCCAGTGGCTATGGTTGGTTCAGTGGGTTGTGTAGGCTTCCTGGTGGAGGAGACTAGTGCCTGTGTTCTGATGGATGAAGCTGGATCTTGCCTTTCTGGTGGGCAAGTCCACGTCTGGTGGTGTGTTTTGTGGTGTCTGTTGCCTTATTATGATTTTAAGCAGCCTCTCTGCTAATGGCTGGTGTTGTGTTCCTGTCTTGCTAGTTGTTTGGCATAGTGTGTCCTGCACTGTAGCTTGCTGGTCGTTGAGTTGACCTGGGTCTTGGCATTGAGATGAAGATCTCTGGGAGATTTTCGCCATTTGATATTACTTAGAGCTGGGAGGTCTCTTGTGGACCAATGTCCTGAACTTGGCTCTCCCATCTCATTGGCACAGCCCTGATACCTGTGGAGCTCCAAGAGTTTGTCATCCACACAGCTCAGAATAAAAGGGAGAAAGAAAGAAAGAAACAAACAAAGAAGGAAGGAAGGAAGGAAGGAAGGAAGAAAGAAAGAAAGAAAGAAGAAAGAAAGAAGATAAAGTGAAATAAAATTATTAAAATAAAAAGACAATTATTAACAAAAAAATTTTTTAAGTAATTAAAAAAAACGAACAGAGAGAACCTTAGGACAAATGGTAAAAGCAAAGCTATACAGACAAAATCACAGACAGAAGCATACACATATACACTCACAAAAAGAGAAAAAGTCAAAAATATATATACATATCCTTGCTCGCAAAGTCTACCTCCTCAATTTGGGGTGATTTGTTGTCTATTCAGGTATTCCACAGATGCAGGGTACATCAAGTTGATTCTGGAGATTTAATCCACTGCTCCTGAGGCGGCTGGGAGAAATTTCCCTTTCTCTTCTTTGTTCACACAGCTCCAGGAGTTCAGCTTTGGATCTCGACCCTCTGTGAGTAGGTCGCATGAGGGCGTCTGTTCTTAGCTCAGACAAGACAGGACCCCTCACCGGGATGGGTACGGATGTGGGGTGAGGCTGTGGCAGCAGAGGCCAGTGTGACGTTGCACCAGCCTCAGGCATGCAGTTTGTCCTCCCGGGGAAGTTGTCCCTGGATCCCAGAACCCTGGCAGTAGCGGGCTGCACAGGCTCCCCGGAAGGGGGATGTGGAGAGTGACCTGTGCTCGCACACAGGCTTCTTGGTGGCAGCAGCAGCAGCCTTACCGTCTCATACCCGTCTCTGTGGTCTGCGCTGATAGCTGCAGCTCGTGCCCGTCTCTGGACCTCCTTTAAGCAGCACCAGTAATCCCCTCTCCTCGCGCACCAGGGAACAAAGAGGCAAGAAAAAGTCTCTTGCCTCTTTGGCAGCTCCAGACTTTTTTCCAGACCACCCCCCACCCCGCCCCGGCTAGCTATGGTGAACTAGCGCCCTTCAGGCTGTGTTCACGCAGCAGACCCCAGTCCTCTCAATGGGATCCGACCTCCAAAACCCGAACTTCAACTCCCAGTACCCGCCCGTCCCGGTGGGTGAGCAGACAAACCTCTTGGGCTGGTGAGTGCTGGTCGGCAACGATCCTCTGTGTGGGAATCTCTCTGCTTTGCCCTCCACACCCCTGTTGCTGTGCTGTCCTCCTTCACTCCGAAGCTTCCCCCCTCTGCCACCCGCCTTCTTCGCCCACGATGGGGCTTCATAGTGTGTGGAAACCTTTCCTCCTTCACAGCTCCCTCCCACTGGTGCAGGCCCTATCCCTATTCTTTTGTCTCTGCTTTTTCTTTTGCCCTACCCAGGAACGTGGGGAGTTTCTTTCTTCTGCCAGCGTTCAGTAGGTGTTCTGTAGGAGTTGTTCCACATATAGATATATTTCTGATGTATTTTTGGGGAGGAAGGTGATCTCTGTGTCTTACTCTTCCATCATCTTGAAGCTCCAGCCTACTCTTTTAATGGAGTCATATATAATTAGTATCTTTATCCTCCTCCCAAACCATAAAAGATGCTAAAAAAGGATTATGATTCATATTGCCACATGTTATTGTTTTGATAAATTTTCAAACTTGTTTTCTTTCTGAAGCAAATGAGATGTTATTATTGTTTTTTGCACTTAACATTGATCTATATGCAGATATTTACCTAACATTTTTATTGTGATAAAAAAACATGCAACATAAAATTGCTGTCTTAACCATTTTTTCAAATATTGATTGACTGATTGATTGATTGATTTAGGTTATCCTGTGTCTTCGTTTCAGCACACGGGATCTTAGTTGCAACATGCAGACTCTTAGTTGTGGTATGCAGACATCTTAGTTATGACATGCAGAATCTTTAGTTGTGGCATGCATGTGGATCTGGTTTCCCAACCAGGGATTGAACCTGGGCCCCCTGCATTGGGAGTGTATATTCTTACCCAGTGGACCACTAGGGAAGTCCTTTAACCATCCTTAAATATACAATTTAATAGTGTTAGATACATTCACACTTTATGAAACAGATCTCCAGAACTTTTTAATCTTGTAAAACTGAATCTCTATATCTGTTAAACAACTCTCCTTTTCCCCTCCCCTCAGTTCTAGTAAGCACTATTTACTTTCTGTTTCTTATGAATTTGACTGCTTTAGATACCTCATATAAGTGAAGTCACACAGCATTTGTCCTTTTGTAACTGACTTATTTTACTTTGCATAATGGCCTCAAGGCGCATTCATGTTGTAGCATGCATAACTTCTCGGGGATTGCTGGATCATATTACAGTTCTATTTTTAATTTTTTGAGGACCCTTCATACTGTCTTCCATAGTGGCTGCACTATTCAGAGTCTCTCCAACACCACACATGGGGTCCAATTTCTCCACATCTTCACCAACATGTGTTATCTTCAAATATTTTGATGCTCACCATTCTAATGGGTGTGAGGTGATAATTCCTTATGGTTTTGATTTGCATTTCTCTCATGATTAGTGATGCTCAGCATTTTTTCATTTGATTATTGGCCATTTGTACATCATCCTCAGTGAAATATCTTTTTAAGCCTTTTGCCCATTTTTTAAATTGGATTATTTAATTTTTTCTTGTTGTGTTGTAGGGGTCCTTTATATATTCTGGATACTTACCCTTGATGAAATACATGACTTGCAAATATTATGTCCTTTTCTGTAGATGCCTTTTGACAATGTTGATCATTTCCTTTGCTTCACAAAAGCTTTTTAGTTGATGGAGTACAAATTATCTAATTTTTGGTTTTGTTTCCTTTGCTTTTGGAGCCATAACAAGGAATAATTGCCAGATCCAGTATAATGAAGATTTTCCCATATGTTTTCTCCTCAGAGGTTTAGAATTTTGAGTTTTATGTATAGGTCTTTAATCCATTGTTGAGTTAATTTTTGTATATGGCTTAAGATAAGAATCTAAATTCATTCTCTTCCAAAAATAGAGATCCATTTTTCTCAACAACATTTGTTGAAGATTTACTGAATATTTTTATGCAGTATTCCTTCTCCCATCTCAGACTTCCATCAAAGCTCATTTTGTCCTGCTTATAATTTATATTTTAAATTCGTTCTTTAGCTTAGCTGGTTTTGGTGGTATTTTTCCTATTTGAAATGTGGATTTAAAAAAATTAAAGTATAGTTTATTTATTATATTATATTAGTTTCACATGTACAGCATGGTGACTCAATATTTTTATATATTATACTCCATTTAAAGATTTTTACTTGAATTCATGATAATATAGTTTCATTAGATATAATTAGCTATATATTCAACTTATTAAAAATCAAAATTTGCAGAAATACTTTAAAAAATATTTCTTAATGTAGAATCCTGGAAATTCAAGTTATCAAAACTGATTTAATGAGCATGAAAAATGTAATAACTTAATAACCATATAAAATAAGGTGGCAAGTTATTTAGAGTGGTACTGATTGCTGATGATTTCTCAAAGAAGTTTTTTCAAATTGTACAATTCTGGATACTTTCCATATAATAAAATATATTTCAAGTATACTGTAAAATAATGTGTAACCTCTTCATTTATTTTATAAAACTAGTAAAATTCTGATAGGTGCACTCCATACAACACATAAGAAAAAATTATGAAGTGCTTCACATACAAATATAAACACATCGTTGTTATATAAATGTAATCAAATCAAATCAATCTCTATAATTTATAAAATTACAAATGTTTTGATTTAGTAATTTGAGAGTAGTTCAGTGTTATAAAATCTGTTTGTCAAATAATAATATCAAAATGGAAAACAAAACTCTAAGTTTTCCCATAAATGCTACTAACACTAGAATTTAGTATGCATATTTAATAATAATGAGGTGAACTAGGACTATAATGTTTTATTTCAATACAATAAATAGAAGAAACTAATCCTTATTCAATGCTTACATATACAAGGTGTTTTGCTAACTTTTTCTAACCTACTCACACCACACTGTGTTTCGAATTACAATTATCTCCATTTTAAACGTAAAGAAAATTAAACTTAAGAAAGGATTGAGTCATCTGCCTAACATCACACAGATTGCATTTGGCAGAGATAATCATTACATTTTTTTTTTTAGTTGTAGAAAATATCACTTTCCTCTTTTCAAAAATTAAAAAGAATCAACTAGAAAACAAGTGTAGAGGTGATCAAATAAAAACAAATATATTAAAATGCAATAGATTTTACAAAACTGAAGACTTAACTGTGGGACTAACAGAATGATATATTGTGTATCAGGATGTAATATAAATTGTCAGTTTTTCCAAAATTAATATACGATTTTAATGTAATTCCATACAAATTTGCAATAGATTTTTGTTTTATACCAGACCAAATTTTTCTAGAGTTTATTTCTAAAATAAAGGAATTGGAATAACCAAGACAATTTTTTTTAACATCTTTATTGGAGTATAGTTGCTTTACAATGGTGTGTTAGTTTCTGCTTTATAACAAAGTGAATCAGTTATACATATACATATGTCCCCATATATCTTCTCACTACGAACTCCCTCCCTCCCACCCTCACAATCACACCCCTCTAGGTGGTCACAAAGCACCAAGCTGATCTCCCTGTTCTATGCGGCTGCATCCCACTAGCTATCTGTTTTACGTTTAGTAGTGTATATATGTCCATGCCACTCTCTCAGTTTATCCAAGCTTACCTTTCCCCCTCCCCGTATCCTCAAGTCCATTCTCTAGTAGGTCTATGCCTTTATTCCTGTCTTGCCCCTAGTCTCTTCATGACTTATTATTTTTTCTTTTTTAGATTCCATATATATATATATATATATATGTGTGTGTGTTAGCATACAGTATTTGTTTTTCTCTTTCTCACTTATTTCACTCTGTATGACAGTCTAGAGGTCCATCCACCTCACTACAAATAACTCCGTTTTGTTCCTTTTTATGGCTGAGTAATATTTCATTGTATATATATGCCACACCTTCTTTATCCATTCAACTGTCGATGGACACTTAGGTTGCTTCCATGTCCTTACTATTGTAAACAGAGCTGCAATGAACATTTTGGTACATGACTCTTTTTGAATTATGGTTTTCTCAGGGTATATGCCCAATAGTGGGATTGCTGGGTCATATGGTAGTTCTACTTTTAGTTTTTTAAAGAACGTCCATACTGTTCTCCATAGTGGCTGAATCAGTGTAAATTCCCACCAACAGTGCAAGTGGGTCCCCTTTTCTCCAAACCCTCTCCAGGATTTATTGTTTGTAGATCTTTTGATGATGGCCATTCTGACCGGTATGAGATGATATCTCATTGTAGTTTTGATTTGCATTTCTCTAATGATTAATGATGTTGAGCATTCTTTCATGTGTCTGTTGGCAATCAGTATATCTTCCTTGGAGAAATGTCTATTTAGGTCTTCTGCCCATTTTTGGATTGGTTTGTTTGTTTTTTTAATATTGAGCTGCTTGAAAATTTTGAAGATTAATCTTTTGTCAGTTGCTTTATTTGCAAATATTTTCTCCCATTCTGAAGGTTTTCTTTTCATCTTGTTTATGGTTTCCTTTGCTGTGCAAAAACTTTTAAATTTTATTGGGTCCCATTTGTTTATTTTTGTTTTTATTTCCATTTCTCTAGGAGGTGGGTCAAAAAGGATCTTGCTGTGATTTATGTCACAGTGTTCTGCCTACGTTTTCCTCTAAGTGTTTGAGGGTGTCTGGCCTTTCATTTAGGTCTTTAACCCATTTTGAGTTTATTTTTGTGTATGGTGTTAAGGAGTGTTCTAATTTCAGCCTTTTAGATGTAGCTGTCCAGTTTTCCCAGCACCACTTATTAAAGAGGCTGCCTTTTCTCCACTGTATATTCTTGCCACCTTTATCAAAGATAAGGTGACCATATGTATGTAGGTTTATCTCTGGGCTTTCTATCCTGTTCCATTAATCTATATTTATCTTTCTGTGCAAGTACCATACTGTCTTGATTACTGCAGCTTTCTAGTATAGTCTGAAGTCAGGGAGCCTGATTCCTCCAACTCCGTTTTTCTGTCTCAAGATTCCTTGGCTTTTCAGGGTCTTTTGCATTTCCATACAAATTGTGAAATTTTTCTTCTAATTCTGTGAAAAATGCCAGTGGTAGTTTCATAGGGATTGCATTGAATCTGTAGATTGCTTTGGGTAGTAGAGTCATTTTCACAATTTTGATTCTTCCCATCCAAGAGCATGGTAAATCTCTCCATCTATTTGTATCATCTTTAATTTCTTCCATCAGTGTCTAATAATTTTCTGCATACAGGTCTTTGTCTCCTTAGGTAGGTTTATTCCTAGATATTTTATTCTTTTTGTTGCAATGGTAAATGGGAGTGTTTTCTTCAATTCACTTTCAGATTTTTCATCATTAGTGTATAGGAATGCAAGAGATTTCTGTGCACTAATTTTGTATCTGGCTACTCTACGAAACTCATTGATTAGCTCTAGTAGTTTTCTGGTAGCATCTTTAGGATTCTCTATGTATAATACCATATCATCTGCAAACAGTGACAGCTTTACTTCTTCTTTTCCAATTTGGATTCATTTTATTTCTTTTTCATCTCTTCTTGCTGTGGCTAAAACTTCCAAAACTATGCTGAATAATAATGGTGAGAGCAGACAACCTTGTCTTGTTCCTTTTCTTAGTGGAAATGTTTTCAGTTTTTCAACATTGAGGACGATGTTGGATGTGAGTTTGTCATATATGGCCTTTATTATGTTGAGGAAATTTCCCTCTATGCCTACTTTCTACAGGGTTTTTTATCATAAATGGGTGCTGAATTTTGTCCAAAGCTTTCTCTGCCTCTATTGTGATGATTGTATGGTTTTTCTCCTTCAGTTTGTTAATACGTTGTATCACATTGATTGATTTGGGTATACTGAAGAATCCTTGCATTCCTGGAACAAACCCCACTTGATCATGGTGTATGATCCTTTTAATGTGCTGTTGGATTCTGTTTGCTAGTATTTTGTTGAGGATTTTTGCATCCATGTTCATCAGTGATATTGGCCTGTAGTTTTCTTTCTTTGTGACACCTTTGTCTGGTTTTGGTATCACAGTGATGGTGGCCTTGTAGAAGGAGTTTCAGAGTATTCCTCCCTCTGCTTTATTTTGGAAGAGTTTGAGAAGGATAGGTGTTAGCTCTTCAATAAATGTTTGATAGAATTCACCTGTGTATCCATCTGGTCCTGGGCTTTTTTTGGTTGTAAGATTTTTAATCACAGTTTCAATTTCAGTGCTTGTGATTGGTCTTTTCATATTTTCTATTTCTTCCTGATTCAGTCTCGGAAGTTTTTGCATTTCTACGAATTTGTCCATTCCTTCCAAGTTGTCCATTTTATGGGCATACAGTTGCTTGGAGTAATCTTACATGATTCTTTGTATTTCTGCAGTGTCAGTTGTTAGTTCTCCTTTTCCATTTCTAATTGTATTGCTTTGAGTCTTTTCCCTGTTTTTCTTTGTAAGTCTGGCTAATGGATTATCAATTTTGTTTATCTTCTCAAATAATCAGCTTTTAGTATTGATATTTGCTATCACTTCCTTAATTTCTTTTTCATTTATTTCTCATCTTATCTATATGATTTCTTTCCTTCTGGTAACTTTGGGGTTCTTTTGTTCTTCTTTCTCTAATTGCTTTAGGTGTAAGTTTCAGTTGTTTATTTGAGATGTTTCTTGTTTCTTAAGGTCGGATTGCATTGCTATAAATTTCCCTCTTAGAACTGCTTTCGCTACATCCCATATGTTTTGGCTTGTTGTGTTTTCACTGTCATTTGTTTCTAGGTATCTTTTGATTTCCTCTTTGATTTCTTAAGTGATCTCTTCTTTATTAAGTAGTGTGTTGTTTAGCCTCCATGTGTTTTATTTTTTACAGATATTTTTTTCCTGTAATTAATATCTAGTCTCATAGTGTTGTGGTCGGAAAAGATACTTGATATAATTTCAATTTTCTTAAATTTACCAAGACTTGATTTGTGAACTAAGATATGTCTATCCTGGAGAATGTTACATGAGCACTTGAGAAGAATGTGTATTCTGTTGTTTTTGGATGGAATCTCCTATAAATATCCATTAAGTCCATCTTGTTTAATGTATCATTTAAAGCTTGTGTTTCCTTATTTATTTTCATTTTGGATGATGTGTCCATTGGTGAAGGTGGGGTGTTAAAGTCCCCTACTATGATTGTGTTACTGTCGATTTCCCCTTTTATGGCTGTTAGTATTTGCCTTATGTATTGAGGTGCTCCTATGTTGGGTGCATAAATATTTACAATTGTTATATGTTCTTCTTGGGTTGATCCCTTGATCATTATGTAGTGTCCTTCTTTGTCTCTTGTAATAGTCTTTATTTTAAAGTCTATTTTGTCTTATATGAGAATTGTTACTCCAGCGTTTTTTTGATTTGCATTTGCATGGAATATCATTTTCCATCCCCTCACTTTCAGTCTGTATGTGTCCCTAGGTCTGAAGTGGGTCTCTCATACACAGCATATATACGGGTCTTGTTTTTGTATCCATTCAGACAGTCTATGTCTTTTGGTTGGAGCATTTAATCCATTTACATTTAAGGTAATTATCAATATGTTGTTCCTATTACCATTTTCTTAATTGCTTTTGTTTTATTATTGTATGTCCTTTCCTTCTCTTGTGTTTCCTTTCTAGAGAACTTCCTTTAGCATTTGTTGTAAGGCTAGTTTGATGGTGTTGAATTCTCTTAGCTTTTGCTTGTCTATAATGCTTTTAATTTCTCCATCAAATCTGAATGAGATCCTTGTTTGGTAGAGTAATCTTGGTTTTAGGTTTTTCTCCTTCATCACTTTAAATATGTCCTGCCATTTCCTTCTGGCTTGCAAAGTTTCTGCTGAAAGTTTAGCTGTTAACCTTATGGGGATTCCCTTATCTGTTATTTGTTGTTTTTCCCTTGTTGCTTTTAATATTTGTTCTTTGTATTTAATTTTTGATAGTTTGATTTATATGTGTCTTAGCATGTTTCTCCTTGATTTATCCTGTATGGAACTGTGTGCTTTCTGGGCTTGATTAACTATTTCCTTTCCCATATTAGGGAAGTTCTCAACTCTAATCTCTTCAAATATTTTCTCAGTCCCTTTCTTTTTCTCTTCTTCTTCTAGGACCCTTATAATTCGAATGTTGGTGCGTTTAATGTTGTCCCAGAGGTCTCTGAGACTGTCCTCAATTCTTTTAATTCTTTTTTCTTTATTCTGCTCTGCAGTAGTTATTTCCACTATTTTATCTTCCAGGTTCCTTATCCATTCTTCTGCTTCAGTTATTCTGCTATTGATCCCTTCTAGAGAATCTTTAATTTCATTTATTGTGTTGTTCATCAGTTTGTTTACTGTTTAGTTCTTCTAGGTCCTTGTTAAGCATTTCCTGTATTTTCTCCATTCTATTTCCAAGATTTTGGATCATCTTTACTATCATTATTCTGAATTCTTTTTCACATAGACTGCCTATTTCCCCTTCATTTGTCTGGTCATTTGTCATTAGGTCTGGTGCGTTTTTTCCTTCCTCCTTCATCTGTGTGTTTCTCTGTCTTCTCATTTTGCTTAACTTACTGTGTTTTTGGTCTCCTTTTTGCAGGTTGCAGGTTGGTAGTTCCCGTTGTTTTTGGTGTCTGTGCCCAGTGGCTAAGGTTGATTCAGTGGGTTGTATAGGCTTCCAGGTGGAGGGGACTAGTGCCTGTGTTCTGGTGGATGTGGCTAGATCTTATCTTTCTGGTGGGCAAGTCCACGTCTGGTCGTGTGTTTTGTGGTGTCTGTGGCCTTATTATGATTTTAGGCAGCCTCTGTGGTAATGGATGGTGTTGTGTTCCTCTATTGCTAGCTGTTTGGCATAGTGTGTCCTGCCCTGTAGCTTTGTGGTCATTGAGTGGAGCTGGGTCTTGGCGTTGAGATGGAGGTCTCTGGAAGATTTTCACAGTTTGATATTATGTGGATCTGGGAGGTCTCTTGTGGACCAGTGTCCTGAACTAGGCTCTCCCACCTCACTGGCCCAACCCTGACACCTGGCTGGAGCTCCAAGAGCCTTTCTCCAGACAGCTCAGAAATAAAAGGGAGGAAAGAAAGAAAGAAAGAAAGAAAGAAAGAAAGAAAGAAAGAAAGAAAGAAAGGAAGGAAAGAAAGAAAGAAAGAAAGAGTGACAGAAAGAAAGAGAAATTGAGAAATAACAAAAGAAAAAAATAAAATAAAGTTGTTAAAATAAAAGATAAAAAAAATTATTAAGAAAAAAATTTTAAGTAATTAACAACAACAAAAAAAGTACAGAGAGAAACCTAGGACAAATGGTAAAAGCAAAGCTATACAGGCAAAATCTCAGAAGAAACATACACATATAGAATCACTAAAAGAGAAAAAGGCAATATATATATATATCCTTACTCCCAAAATCTGCCTCCTCCATTTGGGGTGATTCGTTGTCTATTCAGGTATTCCACGGATGCAGGGTACATCAGGTTGATTGTGGAGATTTAATCCACTGCTCCTGAGGCTGCTGGGAGAAATTTCCCTTTCTCTTCTTTGTTCACACAGCTCCAGGGGTTCAGCTTTGGATCTGGAACTGCCTCTGCGTGTAGGTTGCCTGAGGGCGTCTTTACTTCACTCAGACACTACGAGATTAAAGAAGCACCTGATTCGGGGTCTCTGGCTCACTGAGGCTGGAGAGAGGGAGGCCCATGGATGCAGGGTGAGCCTGCAGCGGCAGAGGCCAGCGTGACTTTGCAGCAGCCTCAGGTGCGCCACGTGTTCTCCCAGGGAAGTTGTTCCTGGATCACGGGAACATTCAGTGGCAGACTGCAGAGGCTCCTGGAAGGGGACTTGTGGAGAGTGACCTGTGCTTTCTTACAGGCTTCTTGGTGGCGGCAGCAGCAGCCTGAGGGTCTCATGCCCATCTCTGTGGTCAGCGCTGATAGCCCTGGCTCACAGCCGTCTCTGGAGCTCCTTTACCAGTGCTCTTAATCCCCTTTCCTCGCACACCAGGAAATAAAGAGGCAAGAAAAAGTCTATTTCCTCTTCGGCAGCTCCAGTCTTTTTCACAGACTCCCCCCCGGCTAGCGGTGGCACACTAGCCCCCTTCAGGCTGTGTTCACGCAGCCGACCCCAGTCCTCTCTCTGGGATCTGATCTCCGAAGCCCGAGGCTCAGCTCCCAGCCCACACCCACCCCAGCGGGGCACACCCCTCTTTGCCCTCCGCACCCCTGTTGCTGTGCTGTCCTCCTTCACTCCGAAGCTTCCCCCCTCCACCACCCGCATTCTCTGCCCACGAAGGGGCTTCCTAATGTGCGGAAACCTTTCCTCCTTCACTACTCCCTTCCACTGGTGCAGGTCCCGTCCTTATTCTTTTGTACTGCTTTTTATTTTGCCCTACCGAGGTACGTGGGGAGTTTCTTTCCTTTAGGGAGGTCTGAGGCCATCTGCCAGCGTTCAGTAGGTGTTCTGGAGGAGTTGTTCCACATGTAGATGTATTTCTGATGTATTTGTGGGGAGGAAGGTGATCTCCACGTTTACTCTTCCGCCATCTTGAAGCTCTAGCCTATTCTTTTAATTGAGTCATATATAAATAGTATCTTTATCTTCCTCCCAAACCATAAAAGATGCTAAAAAAAGATTATGATTCACATTGTAACATGCTATTGTTTTGATTTGTTTTCAAGCTTGTTTTCTTCCTGAAGCAAATGAGATGTTATTATTGTTTTTTGCACTTAACATTGGTCTATACGCAGATATTTACCTAACATTTTTATTGTGATAAAAAAACATACAACATAAAATTGCTGTCTTAAACATTTTTTCAAATATTGATTGACTGATTGGATTAGGCTACCCTGGGTCTTCGTTGCAGCACATGGGATCTTAGTTGCTGCATGCAAAGTCTTAGTTGCAGTATGAGGACTTCTTAGTTGTGGCCTGCAAACTCTTAGTTGTGGCATGCATGTGGATCTAGTTCCCCAACCAGGGATTGAACCAGGGCCCCCTGCATTGGTAGTGCAGAGTCTTGCCCAGTGGACCACTAGGGAAGTCCTTTAACCATTCTTAAATATACAATTTAATAGTGTTAAATACATTCACACTTTAAGAAACTGATCTCCAGAACTTTTTAATCTTGTAAAACTGAATCTCTGTATCTGTTAAATAACTCTCCTTTTCCCCTCCCCTCAGTTCTAGTAAGCACTATTTACTTTCTGTTTCTTATGAATTTGACTGCTTTAGATACCTCATATAAGTGAAGTCACACAGCATTTGTCCTTTTGTAACTGAGTTATTTTACTTTGCATAATGGCCTCAAGGCGCATTCATGTTGTAGCATGCATAACTTCTTGGGGATTGCTGGATCATATTGCAGTTCTGTTTTTAATTTTTTGAGGACCCTTCATACTGTCTTCCATAGTGGCTGCACTATTCAGAATCTCTCCAACACCACACATGGGGTCCAATTTCTCCACATCTTCACCAACATGTGTTATTTTAAAATGTTTTGATGCTCACCATTCTAATGGGTGTGAGGTGATAATTCCTTATGGTTTTGGTTTACATTTCTCTCATGATTAGTGATGCTCAGCATTTTTTCATTTGATTATTGGCCATTTGTACATCATCGTCAGTGAAATGTCTATTCAAGCCTTTTGCCCATTTTTTAAATTGGATTATTTAATTTTTTCTTGTTATGTTGTAGGGGTCCTTTATATATTCTGGATACTTACCCTTGATGAAATACATGACTTGCAAATATTATGTCCTTTTCTGTAGATGCCTTTTGACAATGTTGATCATTTCCTTTGCTTCACAAAAGCTTTTTAGTTGATGGAGTACAAATTATCTAATTTTTGGTTTTGTTTCCTTTGCTTTTGGAGCCATAACAAGGAATAATTGCCAGATCCAGTATAATGAAGATTTTCCCATATGTTTTCTCCTCAGAGGTTTAGAGTTTTGAGTTTTATGTATAGGTCTTTAATCCATTGTTGAGTTAATTTTTGTATATGGCTTAAGATAAGAATCTAAATTCATTCTCTTCCACATAGAGATCCATTTTTCTCAACAACATTTGTTGAAGATTTACCAAATATTTTTATTCAGTATTCCTTCTCCCATCTCAGACTTCCATCAAAGCTCATTTTGTCCTGCTTATAGTTTATATTTTAAATTCATTCTTTAGCTTAGCTGGTTTTGGTGGTATTTTTCCTAATTGAAATGTGGATTTAAAAAAATTAAAATATAGTTTATTTATTATATTATATTAGTTTCACATGTACAGCATAGTGATTCAATATTTTTATATATTATACTCCATTTAAAGATTTTTACTTGAATTCATGATAATATAGTTTCATTAGATATAATTAGCTATATATTCAACTTATTAAAAATCAAAATTTGCAGAAATATTTAAAAAATATTTCTTAATATAGAATCCTGGAAATTCAAGTTATCAAAACTGATTTAATGAGCATGAAAAATGTAATAACTTAATAACCATATAAAATAAGGTGGCAAGTTATTTAGAGTGGTACTGATTGCTGATGATTTCTCAAAGAAGTTTTTTCAAATTGTACAATTCTGGATACTTCCCACATAATAAAATATATTTCAAGTGTATTTCAAAATAATGTGTAGCCTCTTCATTTATTTTATAAAACTAGTAAAATTCTGATAGGTGCACTCCATACAACACATAAGAAAAAATTATGAAGTGCTTCACATACAAATATAAACACATAGTTGTTTTATAAATATAATCAAATCAAATCAATCTCTATAATTTATAAAATTACAAATGTTTTGATTTAGTAATTTGAGAGTAGTTCAGTGTTATAAAATCTGTTTATCAAATAATAATATCAAAATGGAAAACAAAACTCTAAGTTTTCTCATAAATGCTAGTAACATTAGAATTAGTATGCATAGTTAATAATAATGAGGTGAATTAGGACTAGATAGTTTTATGTTCAATACAATGATTAGAAGAAACTAATCCTTATTCAGTGCTTACATATACAAGGTGTTTTGCTAACTTCCTCTAACCTACTCACACCCCACTGAGTTTAGTATTACAATTATCTCCATTTTACACCTAAAGAAAATTAAACTTAAGAAAGGATTGAGTCATCTGCCTAACATCACACAGATTGCATGTGGCAGAGATAATCATTACTTTTTTTCTTTTAGTTGTAGAGAATATCACTTTCCTCTTTTCAAAAATTAAAAAGAATCAAGGAAAACAAGTGTAGAGGTGATCAAATAAAAACAAATATATTAAAATGTAACAGACTTTAGAAAGCTGAAGACTTTACTGTGGGACTAACAGAATGATATATTGTGTATAAGGATGTAATATAAATTGTCAGTTTTTCCAAAATTAATGTATGGTATTAATGTAATTCCATACAAATTTGCAATAGATTTTTGTTTTATACCAAACCAAATTTTTCTAGAGTTTATTTCTAAAATAAAGGAATTGGAATAACCAAGACAATTTTTTTTTAACATCTTTATTGGAGTATAGTTGCTTTACAATGGTGTGTTAGTTTCTGCTTTATAACAAAGTGAATCAGTTATACATATACATATGTCCCCATATATCTTCCCACTACCAACTCCCTCCCTCCCACCCTCACAATCACACCCCTCTAGGTGGTCACAAAGCACCAAGCTGATCTCCCTGTTCTATGCGGCTGCATCCCACTAGCTATCTGTTTTACATTTAGTAGTGTATATAAGTCCATGCCACTCTCTCATTTTATCCAAGCTTACCCTTCCCCCTCCCAGTATCCTCAAGTCAATTCTCACGTGGGTCTGTGTCTTTATTCCTGTCTTGCCCCTAGGTTCTTCATGACTTATTATTTTTCTTTTTTAGATTCCATATATATGTGTTAGCATATGGTATTAGTTTTTCTCTTTCTGACTTACTTCACTCTGCATGACAGTCTAGAGGTCCATCCACCTCACTACAAATAACTCAGTTTCCTTCCTTTTTATGGCTGAGTAATATTCCACTGTATATATGTGCCACATCTTCTTTATCCATTCATCTGCTGATGGACACTTAGGTTACTTCCATGTCCTGGCTAGTGAAAATATAGCTGCAATAAACATTTTGGTACATAACTCTTTTTGAATTATGGTTTTCTCAGGTATATGCTCAGTAGTGGGATTGCTGGGGGGTATGGTAGTTCTACTTTTCCTTTTTTAATGAACGTCCATACTGTTCTCCATAATGGCTGTATCAGTGTACATTCCCACCAACAGTGCAAGAGGGTTCCCCTTTCTACACACCCTTTCCAGCATTTATTGTTTGTAGATTTTTTATGATGGCCATTCTGACCGGAGTGAGATTATATCTCATTGTAGTTTTGATTTGCAATTCTCTAATGATTAATGATGTTGAACATTCTTTCATGTGTCTGTTGAAAATCTGTATATCTTCTTTGGAGAAATGTCTATTTAGGTCTTCTGCCCAATTTTGGATTGGGTTCTTTGTTTTTTTAATGTTGAGTGACTTGTGAATTTTGGAGATTAATCCTTTGTCAGTTGCTTCATTTGCAAATATTTTCTCCCATTCTGAAGGTTGTCTTTTCGTCTTGTTTATGGTTTCCTTTGCTGTGCCAAAGCTTTAAACTTTCATTAGGTCCCATTTGTTTATTTTTGTTTCTCTTTCCATTTCTCTAGGAAGTGATTCAAAAAGGATCTTTCTGTGATTTATGTCATAGTGTTCTGCCTATGTTTTCCTCTAAGAGTTTGATGGTGTCTGGCCTTTCATTTAATCTTTAATCCATTTTGAGTTTATATTTGTGTATGGCATTAAGGAGTGTTCTAATTTCATTCTTTTATATGTAGCTGTCCAGTTTTCCCAGCACCACTTATTGAAGAGGCTGTCTTTTCTCCACTGTTTATTCCTGCCTCCTTTGTCAAAGATAAAGTGACCATATGTGCATGGGTTTATCTCTGGACTTTCTGTACTGTTCCATTAATCTATTTTTCTCTTTCTGTGCCAGTGCCACACTGTCTTGATTACCTTAGCTTTGTAGTATAGTCTGAAGTCAAGGAGGCTGAATCCTCCCGATCCATTTTACTTTCCCAAAATTCTTTGGCTATTCAGGGTCTTTTGTGTTTCCATACAAATTGTGAAAATTTTTGTTCTAGTTCTGTGAAAAATGCCAGTGGTAGTTTCATAGGGATTGCATTGAATCTGTAGATTGCTTTGGGTAGTAGATTCATTTTCATAATTTTGATTCTTCCAATCCAAGAGCATGGTAAAACTCTCCATCTATTTGTACCATCATTAATTTCTTTCATCAGTGTCTTATAATTTTCTGCATACATGTCTTTGTCTCCTTAGGTAGGTTTATTCCTAGATATTTTATTCTTTTTGTTGCAATGCTAAATGGGAGTATTTTCTTAAATTCACTGTCAGATTTTTCATCATTAGTGTATAGGAATGCAAGAGATTTCTCTGCACTAATTTTGTTTCCTGCTACTCTCCCAAATTCATTGATTAGCTCTAGTAGTTTTCTGGTTGCATCTTTAGGATTCTCTATGTATAGTACCATGTCATCTGCAAACAGTGACAGCTTTACTTCTTCTTTTCCAATTTGGATTCCTTTTATTTCTTTTTCTTCTCTAATTGCTGTGGCTAAAACTTCCAAAACTATGTTGAATAATGGTTGTGAGAATGGGCAACTTTGTCTTGTTCCTGATCTTAGTGGAAATGGTTTCAGTTTTTCACCTTTGAGGACAATATTAGCTGTGAGTTTGTCATATATGGCCTTTATTATGTTGAGGAAAGTTCCCTCTATGCCTACTTTCTGCAGGGTTTTTATCAGAAATGGGTGCTGAATTTTGTCCAAAGCTTTCTCTGCATCTACTGAGATGATCATATGTTTTTTCTCCTTCAATTTGTTAATATGGTGTATCACGTCGATTGATTTGCATATACTGAAGAATCCTTGAATTCCTGGAATAAACTCCATTGATCATGGTGTATGATCCTTTAAATGTGCTGTTGGATTCTTTTTGCTAGTATTTTGTTGAGGATTTTTACATCTATGTTCTTCAGTGATATTGGCCTGTAGTTTTCTTTCTTTGTGACATCTTTGTCTGGTTTTGGTATCAGAGTGATGGTGGCCTTGTAGAAGGAGTTTTGGAGTGTTCCTCCCTCTGCTATATTTTGGAAGAGTTTGAGAAGGATAGGTTTTAGCTATTCTCTAAATGTTTGATAGAATTCGCCTGTGAAGCCATCTGGTCCTGGGCTTTTGTTTGTTGGAAGGTTTTTAATCATCGTTTCAATTTCAGTGCTTGTGATTTGTGTGTTCATATTTTCTATTTCTACCTGGTTCAGTCTCAGAAGGCTGTGCATTCCTAAGCATTTGTCCATTTCTTCCAGGTTGTCCATTTTATTAGCATACAGTTGCCTGTAGTAATCTCTCATGATCCTTTGTATTTCTGCAGTGTCAGTTTTTACTTCTCCTTTTTCATTTCTAATTTTATTGATTTGATTCTTCTCCTTTTCTTCTTCATAATTCTGGCTAATGGTTTATGAATTTTGTTTCTCTTCTCAAAGAAACAGCTTTTAGTTATACTGATGTTTGCTATCATTTCCTTCATTTCTTTTTCATTTATTTCTGATTTGATCTTTATCATTTATTTCCTTCTTCTAACTTTGGGGTTCTTTTGTTCTTCTTTCTAATTGCTTTAGGTATAAGGTTAGGTTGTTTATTTGAGGTATTTCTTGTTTCTTAAGGTAGAATTATATTGCTCTAAACTTCCATTTGAGAACTGCTTTTGCTGCATCCCATAGGTTTTGGGTTGTCGTGTTTTCATTGTCATTTGTTTCTAGGTGTTTTTTTTTATTTCCTCTTTGATTTCTTCAGTGATCACTTCGTTATTAAATAGTGTATTGTTTAGCCTCCAAGTGTTTGTATTTTTTAGAGATCTTTTCCTGTAATTGATATCTAGTCTCATAGTGTTGTGGTCGGAAAATATACTTGATATAATTTCAATTTTCTTAAATTTACCAAGGTTTGATTTGTGACCCAAGATATGATCTACCCTGGAGAATGTTCCATGAGCACTTGAGAAAAATGTGTATTCTGTTGTTGTTGGATGGAATGTCCTATAGATATCCATTAAGTCCATCTTGTTTAATATATCATTTAAAGCTTGTGTTTCCTTATTTATTTTCATTTTGGATGATGTGTCCATTGGTGAAAGTGGGGTGTTAAAGTCCCCTACTATGATTGTGTTACTGTCAATTTCCCCTTTTATGGCTGTTAGCATTTGCCTTATGTATTGACCTGCTCCTATGTTGGGTGCATAAATATTTACCATTGTTATGTCTTCTTCTTGGATGAATCCCTTGATCATTATGTAGTGTCCTTCTTTGTCTCTTTTAATAGTGTTTGTCTTAAAGTCTACACTGACTGATATGAGAATTGCTACTCCAGCTTTCTTTTGATTTCCATTTGTATGGAATATCATTTTCCATCCCCTCACTTTCAGTCTGTTTGTGTCCCTGGTCTGAAGTGGGTCTCTTGTAGATGGCATATATACGGGTCTAGTTTTTGTATCCATTCAGCCAGTCTGTGTCTTTTGGTTGGAGCATTTAATCCATTTACATTTAAGGTAATGATCGATATGTATATTCCTATTACCATTTTCTTAGTTACTTTGGGTTTATTATTGTAGGTCCTTTCCTTCTCTTTTGTTTCCCACTTAGAGAAGTTCCTTTCATATTTGTTGTAAAGCTGGTTTGGTGGTGCTGAATTCTCTTAGCTTTTTCTTGTCTGTAAAGCTTTAATTTTTCCGTCAAATCTGAATGAGGGGATTCCCTGTTGGTGCAGTGGTTAGGAATCCACCTACCAATCCAGGGGACATGGGTTTGAGCCCTGGTCTGGGAATATCCCACATGCCATGGAGCAACAAAGCCCATGCACAACAACTACTGAGCCTGCAATCTAAAGCCTGTGATCCACAGCTACTGACACCTGCACACCTAGATCCCTTGCTGCACAGCAAGAGAAACCACTGCAATGAGTAGCCCCTGCTCACCACAACTAGAGAAATCCCAGGAGCAGCAACGAAGATCCAACACAGTGAAAAGTAAAAATAAATAAAAAATAAATAAATTTGTAAAACAAAAAGAAAAAAACCTGAATGAGATCCTTGATGGGTAGAGTAATCTTGGTTATAGTTTTTTCTCCTTCATCACATTAAATATGTCCTGCTACTCCCTTCTGGCTTGCAAAGTTTCTGCTGAATGACCAGCTGTTAACCTTATGGGTATTCCCTTATGTGTTATTTGTTGTTTTTCCCTTGCTGCTTTTTGTATTTAATTTTTGATAGTTTGATTAATATGTGTCTTGGCGTGTTTCTCCTTGGATTTATCCTGTATGGGACTCTCTCTGCTTCCTGGTTTTGATTAACCATTTCCTTTCCCATATTAGGGAAGTATTCAACTCTAATCTCTTCGAATATTTTCTCAGTCCCTTTCTTTTCCTCATCTTCTTCTGGGACCCCCATAATTCGAATGTTGTTGTGTTTAATATTGTCCCAGAGGTCTTTGAGACTCAATTATTTTCATTCTTTTTCTCTTTATTCTGCTCTGCAGTAGTTATTTCCACTATTTTATCTTCCAGGTCACTTATCCGTTCTTCTGGTTCAGTTATTCTGCTATTGATCCCTTCTAGAGAATTTTTTTTCTACTTCTTTTTTTTTTTTTTTTTTTTTTTTTTTTTAAGTACATGGGCCTCTCACTGTTGTGGCCTCTCCCATTGTGGAGCACGGGCTCTGGACGTGCAGACTCAGTGGCCATTGGTCACAGGCCCAGCCACTCCGCAGCATGTGGGATCTTCCCGGACCAGGGCACGAACCCGTGTCTCCTGCAGTGGCAGGTGGACTTTCAACCACTGTGCCACCAGGGGAGCCCCTAGAGAATTTTTAATTTCATTTATTCTGTTGCTCATCACTGTTTGTTTGCTCTTTGGTTCTTCTAAGTGCTTGTTAAACGTCTCTTGTATATTCTGCATCTTATCTCCAAGATTTTGGATCATCTTTACTATCATTATTCTGAATCGATTTTCAGGTAGACTGCCTATTTCCTCTTCATTTGTTAGATCTGGTGGGTTTTTGCCTTGCTCCTTCATCTGTTTGTTTCTCTGTCTTCTCATTTTGCTTAACTTACTGTGTTTCGGGTCTCCTTTTTGCAGGCTGCAGGTTCTTAGTTCCCGTTCTTTTTGGTGTCTGTCCCCAGTGGCTAAGGTTGGTTCAGTGGGTTGTGTAGGCTTCCTGGTGGAGGAGACTAGAGCCTGTGTTCTGGTGGATGAGGCTGGATCTTTTCTTTCCGGTGGGCAGGTCCACCTCTGGTGGTGTTTTTTGGGGTGTCTGTGGCCTTATTTTGATTTTAGGCAGCCTCTGTGACAATGGATGGGGTTTCATTCCTGTCTTGCGAGCTTTTTGGCATAGGGTGTCCTGCACTGTACCTTGCTGGTTTTTGAGTGGAGCTGGTTCTTGGTGTTGAGATGGAGTTCTCTGGGAGATTTTTGCCATTTGATATTACATGGAGCTGGGAGGTTTCTTGTGGAACAGTATCCTGAACTTGGTTCTCCCACCTCAGTAGCACAGCCCTGATGCCAGGCTGGAGCACCAGGAGCCTGTCCTCCACAAGGCTCAGAATAAAAGGGAGGAAACAAAGAAAGAAAGATAGATGAATATAAAATTTTAAAAGTTATTAAAATAAAAAATAATTATTAGGAAATAAATTTTTTATGTTATAAAAAAAAAAAGGACCGACAGAACCCTAGGACAAATGGTAAAAGCAAAGCTATATAGACAAAATCACAGACAGAAACATACACTCCCAAAAAGAGAAAAAGGGGAAAAAATACATATATCATTCCTCCCAAAGTCCACCTCCTCAATTTGGGATATTTCCTTGTCTATTCAGGTATTCCACAGATGCAGGGCACATCAAGTTGACTGTGGAGATTTAATCCGCTGCTCTTGAGGCTGCTGGGAGTGATTTACCTTCCTCTTCTTTGTTTGCACAGCTCCTGGGGTTCAGCTTTGGATGTGGACCCGCCTCTGCGGGTAGGTCGCCTGAGGGCATCTGTTCCTTCTCAGACAGGGCGGGGTTAACGGAGCAGCTCCTTCTGATGTCTGGCTCACTCAGGCCAGGAGGAGGGAGGGGTATGGATGCAGGGCGATCCTGCGGCGGCAAAGGCCAGCATGACATTGCACCAGCCTCAGGTGTGCCGTGTGTTCTCCCAGAAAATTTGTCCCTGGATCACGGGACCCTGGCAGTGGCAGGCTGCAAAGGCTCCCAGCAGGGGAGATATGGAGAGTGACGTGTCCTTGCACACAGGCTTCTTGGTGGTGGCAGCAGCAGCCTTAGCATCTCATGCCCGTCTCTGTGGTCTGCACTGATAGCCGTGGCTTGCACCCGTCTCTGGAGCTCCTTTAAGCGGGGCTCCTAATCCCCTCTCCTCACGCACCAGGAAACAAAGGCAAGAAAACGTCTCTTGCCTCTTCAGCAGCTCCAGACATTTTCCGGGACTGCCCCCCGGCTAGCTGTGGCACACTCGCCCCCTTCAGGCTGTGTTCACACAGTGGACCCCAGTCCTCTCCCTGGGATCCAACCTCCGAAGCCCAAGCCTCAGCTCCCAGCCCCCACCCGCCCTGGCGGGTGAGCAGACAAGCCTCTTGGGATGGTGAGTTCTGGTCGGCACTGATCCTCTGTGTGGGAATCTCTCCGCGTTGCCCTCCGCACCCGTGGCTGCACTCTCCTCCTTTCCTCCAAAGCTTCCCCCCCTCCGTCATCTGCAGTTTCGGCCTGCGAAGGGGCATCCTAGTGTGTTGAAACCTTTCCTCTTTCACAGCTCCCTCCCACTGGTGCAGGTCCCGTCCCTATTCTTTTGTCTCTGCTTTTTCTTTTTTCTTTTGCCCTACCCAGGTATGTAGGGAGTTTCTTGCCTTTTGCCCTACCCAGGTATGTAGGGAGGTCTTCTGCCAGTGTTCAGTGGGTGTTCTGTAGGAGTTGTTCCACATGTAGATGTATTTCTGATGTATTTGTCGGGAGGAAAGTGATCTCTGCGCCTTAACTCTTCCGCCATCTTGAAGCTCTCTCCCCCAAGGCCAACTCTAAAATAATTAACAAAAGGGAGTGAATTGCACTGTAAGATAGTAGAAAAACATTATGAAGTTTCAGTAATTCAAATTCTGTGGTAATGTAAAATAGGCTTCTGGATTAATCTAAAAAAGTCAGAATTATGCCTCAGGGAGGAGTAGACGTCACATACTCATTTATAGAGATGATGTCTCAAATAAATTGGGAAAAGACTTTTTCAATAAATAATAATGAAAATATTTTTGAAAAAATTAAACTTTTTTATAAATTTATTTATTTATTTATGGCTGTGTTGGGTCTTTGTTGCTGCACGCAGGCTTTCTTTAGTTCTTCGTTGTGGTGCCTGGGGTTCTCATTGTGGCAGCTTCTCTTCTTGCGGAGCACAGGCTCTAGGTGTATGGCTTTCAGTAGCTGCAGCATGCGGGCTTCAGTAGCTCTGGCTTGTGGGCTCTAGTGCACAGGCTCAGTAGTTGTGGCACATGGGCTTAGTTGCTCTGCAGCATGTGGGACGTCCTGGACAAGGGCTCAAACCCATGTCCCCTGCATCGACAGGCAGATTCTTAACCATTGCACCACCAGGAAAGTCCCTAAACTTTTATTTTATGTTGCATATTTTTTCTAAAGAAAGCATAAGTGATTTGTTTTTTATTTTGAAAAAGATGTCGGGTACATAAATTGAAAATAAGAAAATGTAATAAAATAATTTTTAGAGCTATTTACATAAACTAAATCTCTTTTATAAAAATGCAAATATACATATTAAAATCAAAATGAAGAATATTATAGCACAAATGGATAAGACAACATTGATATTATACATATATGAAGAGCTGTCATAAATTAATAAATAAAGATTTGCACCATATTAGAAAATGACTGAAGAAGCAGAGTATTTATTGAAGTATCAGGGTAAATAGATATTTAATCAATGTATGAAATTGTTTACTCTCATTTTTTATCAAAGTGATGCTACAACAATGTGCTGTATTTCATTCATCGAATTGGCAAAGAAGGAATAGAATGATAATATCAAATGATGGTGAGAGTACCCAGCTCCTGGAAGTAAACATTGAGATAACATTTCTGAAGAACTCTGCTAATCTGTGTCACATTTTGCAAAACACTTTATCCTAGAAATTTATCCTACAGCTATTATGTTTATATGTAAAGATAGCTATTTTGAAAATTTGAAAACAAAATAAAATTTGAAAGCTGAAAGAAAACACTGATTGATTTTTTTAGGTACTAAATATTCTATTTTTAAAAATATACATAATGGCCAATGAAAAAGTGAAATGTTTATTTGATAATTTCCTTTTCAAATTATTTTTATTAAGAAGGAATAAAACATGGTATAAATGAGAAGACTGTCACTAAATTTCTCTCTCTGAAGATAATCACATGAGTTATTATTTTAAAATATCATGGCACCCGTATTACAAACTATTTTTTTTAAAAGACTGTATTTCCTGGAACTAGAGACTATGTTTTCAAATTATTGGTAAGTTTAATAAGCAGGTTAAAAATCATAGGCATGAAAAGATCTAATTCTTTAAATTACATATGTTAAGACAAGATTGTAGAAGAATATAAGCATTGTGTTGGTATATACCAACACAATGCTTATTTCTCCTGGTAAGTTTACAAATAGGTTTTGATTTCTTCTTCCTTTCCTTTTCTACAATAAAAGTATATTATTTTATCCAGGAAAAAAATATTTTTTAAATAAGAGTGTTGTGCAATAATGTGAATGTACTTAATGCCACAGAACTCTATACTTAAAATGGTTAAAATGTTAAATTTTATGTATATTTTACCACAGTTAAAAATAAGATTGAAAATAATAATAATCATAATAAGATTGTTAATGTACATGTATGTCTTCCTAGGACTGAGGTTCCGAAGGTAAAGGCAGTCCTGTTCAATCCCAGGCCGTCCTTGACATTACACAGCAAATGCTGGGAACAGCCCAGAATGTGCCTCTGGGAATGTAGCTGTACTGAGCTGACAGAAGCAAATAATATCGATTTTTTCATTCCTTAGAATTGATTGACCTTTCAACAAGGGCATATTGCTTATGTCTTGACTAGAGTTAATATTTTTTCTTTTCCTATATAGCCCATTTAAAAACTATTATTTGACCTCTTTCATTTTGCAAAACTTGCTTTTTACAAAATCTAATGATTTACACATATGGGGTCAATTTACAATATAATATTTATATTGCCAAAGCCCACTGCTTAAATTTAGCAATTACTACGTAGAAAAATCTTTGATTTTATTAAAATAAATGCATCTGCTGGTTTGTGAAAGAAATCTTTGCCATCAAGAATCTTACAAACATATAACAAGGACAAGGCCTAGTAATATAATAGGCAAACTGAAAAATAGCTGAAGAAAGCAAGACAGAACTTGTCATGGATTTGCAGATGTAAGAGAGCTCAGACCCTGTTGTGAGATCCAGACATGACTGAAAAAAGGGCAGTATTTATTTCAAACTTTGAGAGATATGAAGAGTTTCTAGAAATAGGGAAGGGGAAAGTAGGATCCCAGGTAGAATTATGTATACCTTGAATAAAGGAATACTAAAATTGGGGTACTTTGTCAGGATGCAATAGCAAGAGTGTGGGATGAGTGGGATGAAGATTCTTTGTTTGAGATAGTGAAAGTGAGGCAGAAAAGGTAGGTTATCACATAGAATCTTTGATGCCCAGGCTTAGAAATTTATAAAGATGGATGTAAAGCCACCAATACCATGATGGGAACCCAACTTTACTGGGATTAAAATGATCATAGAGTGTAGGATGAATTGGAGAATAGTTCACCTAAAAAACAAAACTCATCTTGTGAAGCTCTTACATTAATTCAGAGAAGCATGGAGAGCACTGACAATGAAATAGAAGGAGGAGAACATTTTCAGGGGCATTGCAGAGCATCTATAGAAATTGACAACTGATTAGATATAGGGATGGAGTAAGGATTAAGGAAAGGCAGGTATAAAAATTGTTCCTGTGAATAGTTGGTGATGACAAATAAAATTTTCAAAATCCAGATATTATCATATATACTTAAGCAGAAAAATTATTTTCACAGCCTAATCCAGCTCCTGGTCTTCACCTGCCATATAATGAACCCCTGATGGAATTATGATCTGAGTCAAACAACTAGTCTGTTGTAAGGCAGGGGCTTAAACCAAGGCCCCAAGTTCTCCTGCCCATTCTTCTTTAGAATTTAAATTAAGAATCCCTTATTTTGACATGTTCATTTTCCTGGGAAACTTTAATGTTTTTATGTCTCCCAGCAGAGTTGGATTAAGTAAATTGGATTGATATTTTTATTTATTTCATAACTGTTTAGGATTCATTTTTTTAACATCTTTATTGGAGCACAATTGCTTTACAATGGTGTGTTAGTTTCTGCTTTATAACAAAGTGAATCAGTTATACATATACATATGTTCCCATATCTCTTCCCTCTTGCATCTCCCTCCCTCCCACCATCCCTATCCCAGCCCTCTAGGTGGTCACAAACCACCTAGCTGATCTCCCTGTGCTACGCGGCTGCTTACCACTAGCTATCTATTTTATGTTTGGTAGTGTATATAAGTCCATGCCACGCTCTCACTTTGTCATAGCTTAACCTTCCCCCTCCCCATATCATCAAGTCTATTCTCTAGTAGGTCTGTGTCTTTATTCCCATCTTACCCCTAGGTTCTTCATGACATTTTTTTTTCTTAGATTCCATATATATGTGTTAGCATATAGTATTTGTCTTTCTCTTTCTGACTTACTTCACTCTGTATGACACACTCTAGGTCCATCCACCTCACTACAAATATCTCAATTTCGTTTCTTTTTATGGCTGAGTAATATCCAGTTGTATATATGTGCCATATCTTCTTTATCCACTCATCCAATGCTGAACACTTAGGTTGCTTCCATGTCCTGGCTATTGTAAATAGAGCTGCAATGAATATTTTCGTACATTACTCTTTTTGAATTATGGTTTTCTCAGGGTATATACCCAGTAGTGGGATTGCTGGGTTGTATGGTAGTTCTATTTGTAGTTTTTAAAGGAACCTCCATACTATTCTCCATAGTGGCTGTGTCAATTTACATTCCCACCAACAGTGCAAGAGTTTTCCCTTTTCTCCACAACCTCTCCAGCATTTATCGTTTGCAGATTTTCTGAGTATGCCCATTCAGACCAGAATGAGGTGATACCGCAATGTACTTTTGATTTCATTTCTCTAATGATTAGTGATGTTGAGAATTCTTTCATTTGCTTGTTGGCAATCTGTATATCTTCTTTGGAGAAATGTCTATTTAGGTCTTCTGCCCATTTTTGGATTGGGTTGTTTGGTTTTTCTTTTATTGAGCTGCATGATCTGCTTATAATACTGGAGATTTATTCTTTGTCAGTTGCTTCATTTGCAAATATTTCCTCTTATTTGGAGGGTTGTCTTTTGGTCTTGTTTATGGTTTGCTTTGCTGTGCAAAAGCTTTTAAGTTTCATTAGGTCCCATTTCTTTACTTTTGTTTTTATTTCCATTACTCTAGGAGGTGAATCAAAAAGGATCTTGCTGTGATTTATGTCATAGAGTGTTCTGCCTATATTTTCCTCTAAGAGTTTGATAGTGTCTAGCCTTACATTTAGGTCTTTAATCCATTTTGAGTTTATTTTTGTGTATGGTGTTATGGAGTGTTCTAATTTCATACTTTTACATGTACCTGTCCAGTTTTCCCAGTAAAACTTATTGAAGACTCTGTCTTTTCTCCACTGTATATTCTTGCCGCCTTTATCAAAGATAAGGTGACCATATGTGTGTGGGTTTACCGCTGGGCTTTCAATCCTGTTCCATTGATCTATATTTCTGTTTTTGTGCCAGTACCATACTCTCCTGATTACTGTAGCTTTGTAGTGTAGTCTGAAGTCAGGGAGCCTGATTCCTCCAGCTCCATTTTTCATTCTCAAGATTGCTTTGGCTATTCAGAGTCTTTTGTGTTTCCATACAAATTGTGAAAATTTTTGTTCTAGTTCTGTGAAAAATGCCAGTGGTAGTTTGATAGAGATTGCATTGAATCTGCAGATTGCTTTGGGTAGCAGACTCATTTTCACAATATTGATTCTCCCAATCCAAGAACATGCTATCTCTCTCCATCTATTTGTATCATCTTTAATTTCTTTCATCAGTGTCTTATAATTTTCTGCATACAGGTCTTTTGTCTCCTTAGGTAGGTTTATTCCTAGATATTTTATTCTTTCTGTTGCAATGGTAAATGGGAGTGTTTTCTTAATTTCACTTTCAGATTTTTCATCATTAGTGTATAGGAATGCAAGAGACATCTGTGAATTAATTTTGTATCCTGCTACTTTACCAAATTCATTGATTAGCTCTAGTAGTTTTCTGGTAGCATCTTTAGGATTTTCTATGTATAGTACCATGATATCTGCAAACAGTGACAGCTTTGCTTCTCTTCTGATTTTGATTCCTTTTATTTCTTTTTCTTCTCTGATTGCTATGGCTAAAACTTCCAAAACTATGTTGAATAATAGTGGTGAGGGTGGGCAACCTTGTCTTGTTCCTGATCGTAGTGGAAATGGTTTCAGTTTTTCACCATTGAGGGCGATGTTGGCTGTGGGTTTGTCATATATGGCCTTTATTATGTTGAGGAAAGTTCCCTCTATGCCTACTTTCTGCAGGGTTTTTATCAGAAATGGGAGCTGAATGTTGTCGAAAACCTTCTCTCCATCTATTGAGATGATCATATGATTTTTCTCCTTCAATTTGTTAATATGGTGTATCACATTGATTGATTTGCATATACTGAAGAATCCTTGCATTCTTGGAATAAACCCCACTTGATCATGGTGTATGATCCCTATAATGTGCTGTTGGATTCTGTTTGCTAATATTTTGTTGAGCATTTTTGCATCTATGTTCATCAGTGATATTGGCCTGTAGTTTTCTTTCTTTGGCATCTTTATCTCGTTTTGGTATCAGGGTGATGGTGGCCTCATAGAATGGGTTTCATAGTGTTCCTCCTGCTGCTATATTTGGAAGAGTTTGAGCAGGATAGGTGTTAGCTCTTCTCTAAATATTTGATAGAATTTGCCTGTGAAGCCATCTGGTCCTGGGCTTTTGTTTGTTGGAAGATGTTTAATCAGAGTTTCAATTTCAGTGCTTGTGATTGGTCTGTTCATATTTTCTATTTCTTCCTGATTTAGTCTCGGCAGGTTGTGCATTTCTAAGAATTTGTCCATTTTTTCCAGATTGTTCTTTTTATTGGCATAGAGTTGCTTGTAGTAATGTCTCATGATCCTTTGTATTTCGGCAGTGTCAGTTCTTACTTCTCCTTTTTTATCACTAATTGTATTGATTTGAGTCTTCTCCCTTTTTTTCTTGATGAGTCTGACTAATGGTTTATCAATTTGGTTTATCTTCTCAAAGAACCAGCTTTTAGTTTTATTGATCTTTACTATCATTTCCTTCATTTTTCTTTCATTTATTTCTGATCTGATGTGCATGATTTCTTTCCTTCTGCCAACTTTGGGTTTTTTTTGTTCTTCTTTCTCTAATTGCTTTAGGTGCAAGGTTAGGTTGTTTATTCAAGATATATCCTGTTTCTTAAGGTAGGATTGTATTGCTATAAACTTCCCTCTTAGAACTGCTTTCACTGTATCCTATAGGTTTTGGGTCATCTTGTCTCCATTGTCATTTGTTTCTAGGTATTTTTTGAATTCCCCTTTGATTTCTTCAGTGATCACTTCGTTATTAAGAAGTGTATTGTTTAGCCGCCATGTGTTTGTAGTTTTTACAGATCTTTTCCTGTAATTGATATCTAGTCTCATACTGTTGTGGTCAGAAAAGATACTTGATATGAGTTCAATTTTCTTAAATTTACCAAGGCTTGATTTGTGACCCAAGATATGATCTGTACAGGAGACTGTTTCATGACCACTTGAGAAAAATGTGTATTCTGCTGTTTTTGGATAGAATGTCCTATAAATATCCATTAAGTCCATCTTGTTTAATGTATCATTTAAAGCTTGTGTTTCTTTATTTATTTTCATTTTGGATGATCTGTCCATTGGTGAAAGTGGGGTGTTAAAGTCCCATACTATGAATGTGTTACTGTCGATTTCCCCTTTTATGACTGTTAGTATTTGCCTTATGTATTGAGGTGCTCCTATATTGGGTGCATAAATATTTACAATTGTTATATCTTCTTCTTGGAACAATCCCTTGATCATTATGTAGTGTACTTCTTTGTCTCTTGTAATAGTCTTTATTTTGAAGTCTATTTTGTCTGATATGAGAATTGCTACTCCAGCTTTCTTTCTTTCTTTTTTTTTTTTTCTTGCCGTATGTATGCCTCTCACTGTTGTGGCCTCTCCCATTGCGGAGCACAGGATCCGTACATGCAGGTTCAACAGCCATGGCTCATGGGCCCAGTCACTCCACAGCATGTGGTATCTTCCCAGACTGGGGCACGAACCCATGTCCCCTGCATCGGCAGGCAGACTCTCAACAACTGCGCCACCAGGGAAGCCCCCAGTTTTCTTTTGATTTACATTTGCATGGCATGTCTTTTTCCATCCCCTCACTTTCACTCTGTATATTTCCCTAGGTCTGAAGTGGGTCTCTTTAGACAGCATATATACAGATCTTTTTTTATCCATTCAGCCAGTCTGTGTCTTTTTGTGGGAGCATTTAATCCATTTAAATTTAAGGTAATTATCGATATGTATGTTCCTATTCCCATTTTCTTAATTATTTTGTGTTTGTTATTGTAGGTCTTTTCCTTCTCTTGTGTTTCCTGCCTAGAGAAGTTCCTTTAGCTTTTGTTGTAATGTTGGTTTGGTGGTGCTGAACTCTCTCAGCTTTTGCTTGTCTGTGAAGATTTTAATTTCTCCATCAAATCTGAATGAGATCCTTGCTGGGTAGAGTAATCTTGGTTGAAGGTTTTTCTCCCTCATCACTTTAAATATGTCCTGCCATTCCCTTCTGGCTTGCAGAGTTTCTGCTGCCAGAAACTTATGGGGGATTCCCTTGTGTGTTATTTGTGTTTTTTCCCTTGCTGCTTTTAATATGTTTTCTTTGTATTTAATTTTTGGTAGTTTGATTAATATGTGTTGTGACGTGTCAACGTTCTGTGATTGTTCTATAGGAACAGTTCCACGTGTAGATGTATTTCTGATGTATCTGTGGGGAGGAAGGTGATTTCCGCCTCTTACTCTTATGCCATCTTCCTCAACTCCTGTTCAGGATTTATATTGTAAGGGATGCTCAAGTATGTACCATGAAAATAATAATACATGAGAATCTTAACAATGTATTTAGATTACTTTAGTGTTTTTCTACACATTATCCAATTAAATCTCTCTGATTTAATTCTGCTGAGATCAGCCTGATATGATGATCTCTATTTTATAGCAAGAACATTCATTCAAACTCAGAAAGTTTAAGTAAACTAGCAAACTGAGAAGCTAGAACTTGAACCTACACTTTTTCACTCAAAGTCACAAACAACTCCTAGTTGTGAAAATAAATGCAAATTTTCCCTTTAGTATGATATAGTTCAGCACTGAACAAACCCTTAATTATCAATTATTCTTGGATTTGGCAAATCTTTCTGGAGAGGATATACAGTAAATATTTTTGACTCTGCCAGGTATGCAGTTTGTTCAAGTACCCAGTGCTACCATTGTATTGCAGAAGCAGTCATAGACAATTTGTAAACGAATGTGTATAACAAAACTTTCTTTACAAAAACTGGCTACAGGCTGGATTTGGCCCATGGGGTATAGTTTACTGGTCCCTGATTTTGCCCCTAGTCTTATTTCTGAGAAGAAAATAGTTGTCTGCCTAGAGAGTTTATCAGACTTGTCCAAGCTGCTTCTGGATGGAGCCCTGAAATCTATTTTATTTTACTGCTTTTAATTCTAATATCTCTTTCTAAAAACTATTTAACAATATCAGTCTAATTGACAAGATTTCTACCTTCCCCATCCCCAGCACTATAAGGTATAAATATTATTCTAATTGGTCTTTTTATGGTGTTCATGGAATTAGTTTAGGTAGATAGTAATGTCTTAATCGTGCTGACAAAAGTTCACTGCTTATATCCTTCTCTGGAGACTTCCAGACATCTAGTCCCTTGACTGTTGATCTGCCTTTCTTCAAGATTGTTCACTCTGTAAGATTGTAAAACAAAGTCTTTAGTAAGCAAACTCCACAGCAATTGAATCCATTTAATTTGCAGAATAGCAAGTAAGACCCCAAACAGATCACAGGAAATCTTAGAATTTTCCTTGTATCTCCCTCAATCCCATGTTCCAGAGGAACTATGATTAATTTTAAATTGAGAAATGGTAAACTGATACTTAACATAAGAAATAAAACATCTATATAATTGTGCTAGGTAGTTTTTATTTCATCATTCTTTGAAAAAAAGATGCAATGTATTTATATAAAATAGCATAATATAAAACAATCAAATATTTTTCAAGTGCTTTTGATTTGTAATTCAATTATGGATTCTGCTAGCAACCTTATTCAAAGGCCAACGTTTCACTTCTACATCAGAGCCCTAAGATTTGATTTTCGAAAACCTATCTTTATTACATTTTCTGCTTCTAAAGGATGCTATGTTTTACATTAAAGTAGGTCAGTTTTGTTCCTTCACAGTGCTTGGAGTTTAAAATAGAAGATTAAAAACAAGATAGGAAACTTTTCTGTTTAGAGTTACCCCCCTTCCAACTGTGTGTGTGTGTGTGTGTGTATGTGTGTGTGTGTGTGTGCACGCGCACACACGTATGTGTATGTGTGTGTGTTCCAGACTTCAAATATTAACTGTTTGTTAGCAATCCAACCACATCGTTTCAATTTTGAATAAATTTTGATGACACACATCCCTCCAATTTAGCTGATTTTTTCCTCATCAAGGAGGAAGTTGAAACTCTTTGCATACTATTATACAACTCCTTTATACCCCAGAAGGAAGCCACAAATGAGCCTTGAGGTCTACTGTTTGTGTCTGTATTCTAGTTTTGCCCTCTCTGCTATAATAAATTAGTTCTCATATGATCATACAGAGTTGAAACCCTGGTGGTTGCTACAGGGAAAATACAAATGGAGAATGAAACTTAATATCAGACAGTGGTAGTATTCCCCATTTGTAGCAGACTTAAAGTAAATATAAAGTTAAGGGGGAAAACCAGAAATTATTTCCTAATTATGTCCTAAGAATAACCTAATGTTGAATTGGTATTCAGAGATGGAAGAGCAAGCATATTGGTAACTACAGAAAAATAGTTTAGAAACTGCATTTTGATAATCAATTATGGAGGGTTATTGAAAAAGAAAGGGAAAAAAAGGATTAGTTCTTTGTCCTTTGATATTTTGGAAATTCTTGTAAAAGGTTTTTTAGAATATTTAGAATGATAAAATCAGATGAAGGAAAAAAAACAAAGGAAAAAGAAAAAAAACTATAAATAAGGTAGAAAGAAATAAATGAAGTTTTATTAAACTGAAGCAAATTATGCCACACCTACTGCATTACAGTTAAACAACATCTTGTCTCTATTTTCACATCCTTGATAGATTTCACCCTTTTGTAATCAAGAAAGTACATGTTTAAAGAAACTGGTAAATGTTGAATTTAACGGTGAAATGTTAACACCATTATAAGGTACAACTGACTTTCATTATAGTTAGATAAATTCTTAATTTCCATCTCTGTGAAATTGTTATTTATATGGGCAATTAAAACCAACTTTGGCATACAATTTCATCAATGATCATCATGGTGCTGAGATATAAGATGCCATGAGAAATATTTATTGTTATGCTGTATCTTCATCCTAGGAAGAAGTAAGCTAGTTGAGTGAGGATTGATTTGCCATAATTAGTACTTACCTTTCTGTTAAATACTTTGCTCAAGAAAGGGGAGAAGTATATGTTTTCTAACACAAAAAAGGTAGTACTTTTAGGGAATATGGATTCAAAATTATGCTTTTTCTTTCCTTTTTTTTCCATTCCTCGAGAGTCTTCCTACATTGGAATTTTTATATTGACACAAAAGGATTCTGTAAATACTGTTACAACCTACAGTTTTATATTAGAAGTATGTCAAATATTCATAATTTGTTGCTTTTGGACAAAGTCCATTTCAATTTCTAGATTAAAGAACAGGTTCATTGTACACCTTAAGCATCTTATATGTTTTAAGCAGAATAGAGTTAGAATGAGTTTTTGAATATAAAAAAGTATTTTCCAAGTGAATTTTACCTCAGCAGATATATGCATTTTTATGTTAGTTTGGCTCTACTTTTTGGTGTAATCAACTAAAAAGAAAGTTAATTATATGAAAAGTAAAGTCTTTTTATAAAGCAGTAAGAAAACTGTCTTTTCTAAAGTTGCTCTTGAATTATCTTAAAAGGCAGCATCATTTCAAAACAAAGTACAGAATAAAGGGTCATGTATAAGATCTTCTAACTTAAAAGGTCTTCGAATACATATTCTTGGATCTGGAGAAACATAGTGACATCTGTCTTTGATTATAGTTACATGGACAAATTTGAATTCTAGAGCTGTATTTAAAACATTTCAACATACACAATGATATTATGTTCCTGGAATATGGCACATGGTGGTTGTTTTTAATGTAATTATAGATGTCTGAAATAAATTATTAAAAAGAAGACACTCAGTAAAATCAGAAGTTCTCATGGTTTAAGTCATGCTTATCTAAGAAAATTCAAAATAAACTATTTGAATAAAGACTTCTGTTTGTTTCACAATTGTTCAAATTAACTTTACAGAAACTTTGGTTTAATTGCTGAAATGTTTAGTTTCTTTATTGACATTGTGCTTCTAAATTGTTAGACATTAAAGTAAATGAGAAAATGGGTGTTTTTTTGAGGTGTTTATTTTAAAAATATTAGAGGGATACTAATACAGGAAAAAAATTTGCTATGAATCTCTTTTCACAGTAGTCCTGGGTTCCTAGCCATGTGAAGTTACAATCATTTTTAATCTGTGTATTCTTTTGTTACATTTTGAAGATTGTCTTAAACTTTACTACGATGGACCTATACAAAAGTAGTTTGTGCTGGTATGATTACATTGAAGTAAGAGATGGGTACTGGAGGAAATCACCTCTCCTTGGTAAGAGATTTTTTTGCCTCTGATGTGGCTATGCATGTAGTCTGTCTTGTCCAGAGACAATTCTTTCAAGAGTTATCTTAGGGTTTAAAATGTATGAGACCAACATTTTAATTTTTCTTATACTTTTTTCAATCACAGCAAAAATACTCACAGACAGATAGATAAATAGACAATTAATTGATTTGAACCAGTTTCAATTATGAGGTGGTATTTGGACCTGAACATAATGATTTAGAATAGCTTATAGTGAATAATCATCACATATTCTGTATTTTTAATTTTAAAATCAGAGTTTTAATGAGTAAACCAGATAAATTGTGTATTTGTGTGTGTATGTTGTTTTGCTTTGTTTGCTAAGGCAGTAGAGCATGAGCTGTTAGGTACACATTTGGTTGCTGGCTTCCTGCACCAAGGATATTGGTTCCTATTGTAGACGTCACAGTTTTGCTACTCAGGTTTTTGTGGCTGAGAAGGTGCATCTGTAGTTTGTGTCATAAATTGTAGCTCACATTTGGTGCTCATGAAAATATGCTACCAACATTTAACCACAGACCACATCACTAACTTACATTAGGCACTTTCTGTTGCCCTCTGTTTTACTTAAAGGTGAGAGCTGCTGTGAGCATGTGAGCATCTACTCTACTGACATTTTTTTTTGAGATTGTACTTCTATTTTTAGAAGTAGCTTTACTCAGCTGTGTTTATTTGCCTACATATCTTTTCTTCTTAATATCTAAAACCTGCTGAATGGACACTGTTGTATTAAAAGTGACAGCAGCCTTAGTAAGTCCCAGAGATCTGTAGAAATGCTTAAAAATAAGGAAAAATTAAGATTTGAGCTAATTTGATAAGTCAGGATGAGGAAAACATTGTATTGAACATTTAGTTTCTTAGCCTAGATGAAGCAATTTGTAATATATGTATGTGTGTTCCAAAGAAAACATTTCATTAAACTCATATTTCAAAACCAATTCTAAAACTGAAATATTGAGAACACTTTTTAGAGCGCCATCAGCATTACACACTGCAGGGTATAATGGCCTAACAGACTGGCTTAGTCTGATTACAATGCTCATGTGGAAAGCTTTCCCCACTATTTCCTCTGAGACCTTGTTCCTCAGAGTGTAGCTGTCACACTGGCAGCATCAGAATCACTTAGAAGGTTAGAAGTGTGGAAATGCAGGTCCCACTCCGTACCTTCTGAACCAGAGACTGCATTTTGACAGACTCCCTGGCAATTCATATGCACATTATAGCTTTTTCTCTTTTAGTCAGGTTACTTTCTTCCAGTTTCCTTTTTTAAAGAATTGAAGTATAGTTGATTTACAGTGTTGTTAGTTTCAGGTGTACAGCAAAGTGGTTCAGATATAGATATATATTATTTTTTCAGATTATATTCCATTACAGGTTATTACAAGGTTTTGAATATGGTTTCCTGTGCTTTACAGTAAATCTTTTTTGTTTATCTATTTTATACATAGTAGTTTGTATCTGTTAATCTCATACTCCTAATTATCCCTCTCCCTCTCCCTTTCCCACACATTACAGTTTAAGGGACATTGCTCTCTTTTACATGTCCCTAATTTACTTTGCCATTTAGGGAGACATTTTTTCACCTGCTATCTGTTAGTATGAATTTGTTTTAAGTTGACTGACATTTTTCATATACTAAAACTATGTATGACATCATTACCAAGGGCACACAAAAATGGATGACAATATATTATTCTTTGTGGAATTATTTCATGTGCATTGTCATATTTAACTTTCTGTCATCATAAAATCTTAGAGCACAGTAGCAGATATACAGTAAGCAACGAATATTTGTGGAAGGTTGAAGGAGGGAAGAAGGAATGGCAGGCAATAATATATTTGCTCAGTATTATACTTGCCTGTGGATAAACAATCAGAAAAAATTAGAACTCATTATTAAGTCTTCTGATACTGTTTGCCATTCTGCCTACTACACTACATACTACAGCTTTATAGATGAGATGTAGGTAGTAACATAAGATCCTTGGGCAGTCTGTGGGTTTCCCTGACAAGTCGCCATTGAACATGGCTAAACAAAGAACTATACTTTGAGCTGTCACTTCCCTACTAATGAGCAAATTGAACATTTGAAGCAGTTTTTCAGGATCACTTGTACTTTTTTCTGTTTTCCATAGAATAATATTCCCCACCTTGATATATCATGTGTCATTTTACAAATAAGACATGTTTTGAACTAGCTGTTACTTAATTCTACAGATAATGATACTGACATCAGTCAGTTAATCTGAGAGTGATATGTTCCAATATTCTATAAATAAATATGAAGAGATTTATTTATCCACCTTTATTAAGTAAATATTAAAGAATAATTATAGCTCTAGTTCCTAGGGGTAGATACAGGAACCAAATCAGGTTTTATGTATGCAATTTGTAGCTAGTATGAAAAGCAATTAGAATATAAAGTCATATTTAGGAGTCTCTTTATTCTTTTATTTCTTTTAGGTAGATTCTGTGGGGACAAATTGCCTGAAGTTCTAACCTCTACAGACAGCAGAATGTGGATTGAGTTTCGTAGCAGCAGTAATTGGGTGGGAAAGGGCTTTGCAGCTATCTATGAAGGCAAGTCACATTGAGTTTAGAGATGGCTTCTTCTTAGACCTCTAAACAGAAATATCCTTTCTCTCAATTTCATTAGAATGATATTGTAACTGTATTTCAATTACAAAATTTTCTAAACCTGTATTATAATGTTCATTATGATGATTTTAATAAAAATACTTGGTAAATTTAAACTGCAGAAACAACCTGCTTTCTGGTACCAGTAATGTGGTAACATGTAAATGTACTCATCAGGGATGTGTGGGGAAAAAAAAGCTCATTATAGAGATGTGTGGAAAACAACAGCAACAACAAACGGCAAAAGAGTTCTTAAACTTCGGTTGTTTTTTCATGACAACATTAAAATGTTATGAAGAAATTACCACTTCTCTTTGTGCTGAGTTTGTATGTGTTTGATGGCTATACCGCGGAAATGCCTTGATAAAGGAAACTGCACAGAAAGTAATTGCGCACAGTTCTGGAGCTTGCTTTGTCTAAATGAGAGTGTCAGCATTCAAGAAGAATTTACTAGAGGCTTTGTTCTATATGTATCTAAAACAGTAAACTGGCATTGTGCTTCCTGGCTTTAAAAACCTTCTTGCCAGATCGTGGGTAGAGAAGACCCTTCTTGCTCCTGCCTCTGCCAGCACAGAAGTTTAGGTTATTTAGAAGACAGAAGATTTCTGCTTCTCTTAGACTTTTAAGAGGATGGAAGCATTTGTTTTAGAGATTAACTGAGTGGTTGTGAAGAGTATGGTTTGGATGGAGCCACAGATGTTGAGCACGAGGGCCGCTCACAGCCAGAGGCCCAGAGAGTTTTGTGGCGCTTCTCTCCTGATCAGCTCCTCCACTGAGGTAAAAGACCTAAAGAAGCAGTTCAGAGAGTCAGAGAAAACTCACATAGAATAAATTACAAAATCTCAAAAGGTTTTTAAAGTTTTTTTTTAAAATGCTTGTTTTTGTAAAAATGTGAATTAACAGTGATAAAAAATCATATATTCCTCTGCTGACTGTTATCTAATATTTATAGTTAAGTGGCTAGGTTTTTTTTTTAACCAACTAAATATTTACAACCAGCCAACCTTGATTTTTATAACCTGGTTTTTATGTACTCAGCTCCAGGCACCAAACTAAAATGTTATCTTAGAAGCAAATGAAAATGAAATGGCATGTCTAGGTTTATTTATTTGTTTATTTTTGCTTTCCTCAGCTATCTGTGGAGGTGAGATACGTAAAAATGAAGGACAGATTCAGTCTCCTAATTACCCCGATGACTACAGGCCGATGAAAGAATGTGTATGGAAAATAACAGTGTCAGAAGACTGCTATGTCGGGCTGACCTTTCAGGCCTTTGAGGTAAAGTCCTTCAGGCAGCCTTTGTGGGGCACATCCTCCATAAATGACAGTGCATTTAAGGGATCCTCATTAAAAAAGCAAAGAACTAGAGAATCAGCTTTTTCATCAACAAAGAAGCAAAGGATTGCCTATAAAATGCAACATCAAGAGCGAAAGAGGTTTTTTTTTTTTTCTTCTTTCCTCTTACTGCAGACATTTTCAAGAAGATTAAAGTGAGTTTACATTATCTGTGCTTTTTGAATTAGAATGTTTGAAGTACTGTCAATAGTTTCTTTTGACAAATGACCAGGCTTGTTTCACAAGAATGCTTGAAGAGTCCATTAAATAAAAAACTTTTATTTCTCTTCTAAACTAAGAGGTTAAAGGTAGATCATCTTTTTTGTTGTTGTTACAGTGTAAATCCATTTTTCACCTTTTTATCATTATGCAGAAAATTATTTATATAAAAAAACAGGGATTTAAATATTCTTAGGAGCTTTTGACTTCATCAAAAATATTTATTGGGGAAGAGATCAGCACCGACATTGCATTATTAGATGAGGGCAGAATAAACCAAAGGCCAGTCAGAATCCTGGAGCAAAGTCTGCATCTAAAACTACTGCACTAGCTAATGAGTCATTTTTGTGTAGTGGGGAGAACTGAGTGAGGAATTAGAAGCTAAGAGATATGGGAATTGTCAAGAACTCCTGAGCATGTTTAAATTACAGAATCAGGCTAGAAATTGAGAGCCCAAGGTGGAGTAGGAAGGAATGATGAGGTGCTGGCAGTAGGTCCAAGAAAGAGTTAGAGATCCAGATGCCATTACTGGAGATTATTTCTTTACTGAAATTAGAAGGCCTACTTACTGTCCAAGTGATCAGAAGGCCAGTGTAGAGAACCCCATTCATTGCCAGGATGTGCTTGCCACTGAGTGTGGTGACTGTGTGGTGTCCCAGTCCCCATAGCAGGAGCCCCAGGGGAATCCAGGTGTTACTCAAAAGTCCAGAGAAACTCATACCCCCACCTGTAAACTGTGTAACATATTTTTTGGTGTTGTCTCTACCCCTTTGCTTGTACCTTCTAATTTTCAAGACATATTTCTTTTTAATCATGAAAAAACTCTCTTTTATGCTGTGATCATGATGTTTATGCCCCTGACCCCTTTGCATTTTTGGAAACCTTGGTTCTGAGATTATCTGATTCACATTTATTTTTAAATTTTATTGGATTGCAAACATTATTCAAATAGAACACTTTATTGTAAAGAGTAAACTAAAATTGGGTAGGACTCACTTTTTAGACCAAAACAACTGGTTCATTGAAAAATTATCTAATGACCACATTACATGTGTTAATATTTTGTGCTATTGCAAAAATTAAGTGATGAACTGCCTTTCAATATATAATTCAATGTTTTATAGAATTCTATTATAGTAGTGATGTCAGCAAATACATTCATTCCATTCATCTAAAAACTGAGATGCAGAAATTGCTGGCTTAGTTGGTTTGCAGTTTTTTTTGGTTTTCTGGGTTTTTTTTGTTTGTTTTGATATATCAATATAGTAAGAGTGATATTCTTCAAAAATAGGATAATGTAAGGACAAATAAGAAAGATTTACACCTCAGGCACTTAAAACCATGCCTGACACAGAGTAGTCATTTAATAAATACTTGTTGATTAAGTGAATGAATAAGTTATTGCTAAGCTTTGGAAATGAGGTAGAGTCATGTCACAGTTTGGCTGATAGTACATTTTATTTATTATCTCTAGTTTCCTGTCCTTTCTTCATTTTGCTTTATTTCCTTATGTTTTTCCTCCTTTATTCATATGCTGGACATATTTGAATGTCTAGTAGGCCTCTCATCTTTAACTGACTAACATCAAGCCTTTGATTGTCTTATTTTACCCACACTAACCCACTCACCTTCAGTCTTCCCTATTTCAGTATTTAGTGTTTCAGTATGTCACTATTTACTCAAGTAATATCCCTAATTCCATTTTTTGTCTTAAACCCCAAGGCCAATTAATAAGCATATTCCATTTGCTTTGTCTTCAAAATATACCACATACATGACCACTTTATACCTACTTTCTGGCCACCACTGTTGTAATCACTGCCTCTTGCTTTGGAACTTTGATGAACTCTTCACATCTCTACCCTTGCCCTACATATCCTGATATCCACACAACAGCTGGGATGATACTTTCACAATGTAAGTTATATCAAACACTCCTCTGCTTAAAGTTTTATCAAACACTACTCCCCATGTGCCTCATGGAGAAAATCTTTGTGTTAGACTTTCAGGCGTGCATTATAATGCTGTTGGCCATGAGTTCACTGTTAATGAATTTGAATATCTGTGAAGGTACCTTTAAACAGAAACACACATAAAGCAAGGTTAAGTATTGATTTGATGACAAAAATTTTGTGACCAGAAGCTCTCAGGAACCTAACCTTGTATTTCTCCAGGAGGCATGAATCAGTATTCACTAACTCAGTGTTTTCAGTGACTTTGTTGAACTCAACTACTGCTAATACTGAGAATCAACTGTATATATTTTTAATTTGGTCTAGTGGTCATTAGGTGGTTTGTTTCAGTTACTCAGTTATCTGTTTATATCAATTTGTTTTTGTTTACATAACATTTTCAATATACAGCTTATGCATTTTATATTTAAAATGTATAATTTTAAAAATATCTTCACTATTTCTCAGTGTTTTGTGTCTTTCTCTGACAAAACTGTTTTTATTCACTGATATCAGTCTTTGACTTTTTCAAACACTTTCTATTTTTGTAACTCTTTTATTCCCTATGTCACTCTCTCCCTTTTCAGATAAAAGGGCCCTTAAGATAAGCTAGTTCTGTTGAAATCTACTATAAAGAACTTACTGGCTGTTCATTATTTATGCCTTTCTGTGAATTTATGTCATGAATATTCACCTCTCCTAATGCTACTTAGATTTTAATGTAAGTACAGAAAGAAATCTGAACAAGTGCTTTTGTTAATGAGGGTAATAGAGTCCTAATACTTCTGTAATCATCACCTTTGGGAAGATTTTTCTTCTCTAGTAGTTACTGGTATGTTGACTCTTAAGACCAATACTGAAGTGAGTTTGTACGTGAATGTAGATAATGTCTAAAATCATTTTGAAGAACTCGTCTTCTCTTCAGCAGTGGTGTTATTTGTAAAAAAGCCTCTATACTACTATTTCACTTGAGAACTTTCAGTATGCAGAAATACATAAGAGAAAAAGTTGGGGAGACTTTAATAGTACAACTTCAAACAAATGTCAGTAAAGCAGGAAATAAGTGAAATAAACCCAGAGCTTAGTTATGTTTAGTTAAAATCCCTACGTACATTTATTTAAGTGAGATTACATTTGAGGTACTTATAAATATTTCTATACACTGTGATTTGGTTATACTTTCCTTTTGAAAACCATAGTATATAATAGTCTTTCCCATAATTACTAGCAACATTCTAAACTACATACAAAAGTTTTTTATCTTGGTACAGTTGACCCTTGAACAACACAGGTTTGAACTGCAGGGGTCCACTTATATGTAGACTTTTTAAAATAAACATAGTACCTGTTATTTTCATTTTACAGATCTTTAAGTGTGGGGGAAAGTTTGTGTTTGATTAGAGATCACAATATATGGAATCAGAAGAATTAGGGTTTAAGTGGTGAACCTCTGCAAACTATTTCAGCCTCCTTCCCTTGGGTGAGTCATTTATCAGTTCCTTTGTTTTTGAGGCAGAGATAGCAGTTGGCGGTTTTTCAACTGTTCTTGGTTGGCATCCCTAACTCCTACGTTATTCAAGGGTCAGCTGTACTTTGTGAATTACCTGATTAAGAGTAATCCTTTAATTCCTTTAAATATTTTATATTAGTTTGAGTTAAGTAGACTAGTCTTTGTGAATGAACTAGGAAGCCAAGACAAGATCTTAATTAGTTAACATTTTAATGCTTGCCCTGCACTATTTTTGGATATTTGGCTAAGAATATATATTGGTTAATGACTGTATAAGAGAATATGACTATATAAGAGCTACTATATAAAGTAGCTCTTCAGAATTATAGTTTAGGCTATCATTCTGCTCTGAAAGATTAGATTAAATAAACTTGCCCAAGGTCACACAGTTCTTAATTGGTAGACTGTGAGTGATACCAATTCCATGGCCTGGCACTCTTACACCCAGATCTTGGTAGCAGAATGAGGCATCTAATTCTCTCATGGCAATAAATTCTTTCCCATCATAACTATTGTCATTTGTACATTTGAGTTGTTTAATCAATAAATGCCTGTCAGTCAGGGACATGTCTGTTTATTCATCACTGTTTATATACTATCAAGTATATATTTATTATCTGGTCATCACAGGTTTTCAGTAAATATTTATTAAATTTATGAGTTAAAAATAATTGTGTCATGAAGGGAAAAAAAATCAAATGGCAGCATTGAGAAAACTGAATCATATAAAAGTAGACCTAACCCAGCCTTATGGTTTTGATTTTCACATGGTTGAGCATTTTGATTTTTCTCCTCCATTTTTGAGCTCTAATTGTATACATATCAATATTCATTAAGTATTAAATAGTAAAAATAAAACTAATACTAATTAATAAAATATTAAATATGACAGTGATACATTTTAAAATAATCTATTAAACTTTTTTCCTTTTTATTTAAAATTCTTTTTGTCATAGCATTTATTACTTAAATTTACTGTATTTTTCTCATTATTAAAATTAATTTATTTTTAATAATAAATGCTAATCTTGATTGTTTTTGTTAGTCATACTTTTCTTTAACATTTTACCCCAAAGCAAAAAATAATGACTTAGCATTGTTCCAAATGTATAGAACTTTAAGTTATATTATCTATAAAAGTTAAATCATTTATGGAGTTGATAGTATGAATTATAGTTTGAAATTACATTCTAACACTCATAGAAGACTTTTTTTTATTACTATTTTATTACTATTACCATCTTAACTATTTTTTAAGTGTATGACACAGTAGTGTTAAGTACATTCACATTGTTGTGTAATCAACCTCCAGAACACTTTTCATCCTGCAAAACTGAAACTCTTTACCCAGTAAGCAACAACTTCCCATTTCCCCGTCCCCCCAGCCCCTGGCAATCACTCTTCTGCTTTATGTCTCTTTGAATTTGACTATTCTGGGTACCTCATGTAAGTGAAATCATACAATATTTGATTTTTTGTGTCACTTTTTAAAAATTTCACTTAGTGTAATATCCTCAAGGTTCATCCATGTTATAGCACTTGAAAGGATTTCCTTCCTTTTTATGGCTAATATCCCATTTTATGTATAGACCACATTTTGCTTATCCATTCATCCACTGATGGACATTTGGATTGCTTCCACCCCTTGGCTATTATGGATAATGCTGATATGAACATGGATGTACAAGTATGTCTCCAAGACCCTGCTTTCAATTTTCCAAATATAATACCCGGAAGTGGAATTGCTGAATCATATGGTAATTTTATTTTCAATTTTTCAGGGAGTACGGGAGAGTTTTACTGAAACTATTACCTAGAAACTTTGGAGTTTTCAGAGGTTTTTACAAATAAGTAGGTATTGCAGTAGATGTTTTTGCAATGTTATATTTATTTGGAAATTTGATTGTAAAATGAAAGCAAAGTGTGTGAATGGCCCCTGAGCCTGGGTATGGTATCTTGCTCCAGGGCTGGCATTCCTTCAGTCTTAGAGCTCCCCCACATGCACTGACCACAAAGCTCTGCACTGGTTGGCAGTGTTAGAATGAGAGGCTGATTACTTTAGGTTACTTTTAATTGATTTTAGTTCTTGCTAAATAAAGTAACTCAGCTTTTTGATGCTTCCTCTCTAACCTGCCAGTAAAGACATGGACCCCCCACACTTAGTAATGAAATGTAATATTAATCCCTTCTGGCTAAGCTTTGTACTTATTCTTCTTTCTTTGTGTACTTGGATTTACTTCCAATATCATTTATATATCAGTTTTCTAAAGCAATCTTCAGAGCTTAATGTCACTTTCACTGTTTTCTTTATATACATATTAGGTCTGTTTACGTTATGATAAACTTGCCACATTCCTATATGGTTTGTGTTCTGATTACCTTAAAGTCTGTAATAAATCAGCATTATCATTACCAAACGTATTTATTACATGTCCACGCTTTAAATCAAGAAGAGACTGTTTTTCCTTTTCTTTTTTTTATGAATTACTGACTTTGGTGTTCTTTTTCTCATGGTACCTAAGGTTACTGGCATAACATCAATGAACTTATCCACTTTTTAGCTTCAACCGTATTTATTTTTTCAACTATATTTATACTAATTGATAAAGTAATCGATACTGCTGGAGAAAATGTTACACAAATAACATAAAATAACTCAAACTCTCATTTGTGCTCACCATCATTACTGTTATGTGGATGTAGTTGAAGAGGTATAATTATAATTAACACCAATAGAGAAGATTTATTGTGCTGGTATTGCAATTAGGATTAAAATAATTAAACTGGAAAAACATGTAAACAAAGATTATGGAGGTCATTGATATGATATGTAGGTCAACAACCATGGCATTTACTGTGTGAGACTACAGTGTATACTTCTATTGTTTTACCCCTAATACCAGGTGCATAATACTTAATATATAAGTAATATGTAATTCATAAATAGGTACTGGTGAAATAATCCTAAAATTGGTCATTTTTATTCATTTTACCCATGAGATATTTACACTTTGTGTATCATATAAAATATTTAAAGCTCTAATTTTTACAACGTAACCAGTGAATATACTATAAATTAAAATTTAAAGAGTATTGTTTAACTGTTAAAGGAACAGAGTGAGTTTTATATACAGGGAAATACCCGCTATCCTATATCCTTTTTTTTTTTTTTTGTGGTACGCGGCCTCTTACTGTTGTGGCTTCTCCCGTTGCGGAGCACAGGCTCCGGACGCGCAGGCTCAGCGGCCATGGCTCACAGGCCTAGCTGCTCTGCGGCATGTGGGATCTTCCCAGACCGGGGCACAAACCTGTGTCCCCTGCATTGGCAGGCGGACTCTCAACCACTGCGCCACCAGGGAAGCCCCTATATCCTTTTAATTACTGATCATATGTAATTTTTTTCAACAGTGTCTCTCGTTTTCTTCGTACTGTAATTTTCAAAAGCAGTAATTTCTTCATAAATAGTAATTAAAAACCCATTTTAATTAACCTTCTTATTTTTTACTCTGGTATGGCTGTTGATATGAAGCAACGTGATTTTTTTTCTATTAATTAACTTTCCATGGCAAGCAGCTACTTTCTTCATTGTGTGTTCTCACTCCCTTTCTTCTTCTAACTTAGCCTTTTCCCCCTTTCCAAAATAATTCATGAGTTGCAAGCATTTCATTCTGTGCTGCTCAAGCAGGTGAAGATATATAGGTTGACTTGCTGAGACCTTCGGTTATTTTTCCTACAGTTTTGTTGTTTGTTCAGTTTTGCTTACCCTTTTATCAAGTTGTACACCCTGAGAGTTTTAGATGTTATTTTATATGTCCCCTTAACCAATGAATAGACTTTGGCCATCTGGAAATGTTCTCATATTTATAGAGAACTCTGATTTTGAAGGGACTGTATTAAAGACTGAGAGAAGAAGGTGTGTTATAGCTGGTCAGATTGGCCTTGTCACCCCAGTGACTAATTTTGTTCCTAGTGAGACTGCTAGCTCTCCCTCACCTCTCTATTTAACAGCTACTGTCTCAAAAGTATGCTTTAAATAATGAGATATTTTTAATGTTAAATATTTTCCAATTCTTTCCCATAATTCCACACACGAAGAGAATACATTTTTAGGGAAAAATCTGGATTTATGAGTCACAATGAGCTCCTACTGATAGTAAAATTGCAACCTTCAATCCCACCACCCCCACTGCTCATACTTCCTATCTTGTTTCACTTTGTATTCTTCCATAGAATGTATTATTTTCTAATATTTTATGATTATTATTTACCTTGTTTATTGTTCCTTTGCTCTCTACCCACCAGTATAAGCTCCAGCAGGGCGAGGCTCTGTTATTTTGATGAATGATGCATACTAAGCAGTGAGAAGAGTGCACAGAACAGAACCAGCACTGAATATTTATTGAAGAAATAAATGAATCCTGATTTGTGATTGGGAAAAGGGCAGCAGCAAATGCAGTACTTAGTTCTAACCAAATCTGCTTCAAAATCTATTTTTTTCTGTTTGTCCTTATGCTGCCTAATTTGAAGACTATCATTGTTAATGTATTGACAAATCAGGAAATGACTTCTTCAACCAACTATACCAGAAGTTTCATGCATACAGGTTGTAGTTCATAGAATGAATGTGTTCCCTGACATTCATTCTGTAATAGGAGAATTCCATAAATTAGTGAATTGTATGTTGAATGTTGGTTGACAACATGTGATACTTTTCATGGTTTATAATTATAGATGTCAGTGCTTTCCGGCTTCAAATACCTAATAAGTAGTTGACTCTATTAAGACTTCAGAGTTAGGGCCCATTTTCTATGGAAAAAACAAAAGCAAGAATTTATTTAGAAATTGTCTTACAATTTATAAAACAATTTGTAAATTTTGTTTTGTTTTTTGTAGAAGTTTAGAGCTAAAACAAAGGTCTACAAACATTCACTTCTTCATAAAGCCAATAGTCTGAGCTAGTATTTGCATTTAGTTGTTTAGGAAAGAGATTGAGTACATCCAGGGTGCACAGGTCAAGAATAATGTGTTAAGGTAAAAGTCTCATCTAAACATGCCTGTTACCCTGAGAGGGGCAGCCAGTGCTAGTTCTACAATGGAGTAGTCTTCCCACACAAAGCTATGCTAACTATGGATAAAGGATTTCATAGACTAGGAAGAAATGTAATCCCCATGTTATCAGATTTTGCTTCAAAAAGATATGTATAACCTAAAATAGTGCAACATTTGTCAATAATATGAATTCAGCCACTCTATTGAAAAAATAATGATTTTTTGATCAACTATGAGCAATTTTTATAACTATGTTTCAGAACAAATTATGCATCGTTTATAGCATATCTAGCCCAGATTTCTAATGATAATTATTAGTCTGGATTCTCTTAAATTCTATTTTCCAAAGAATTACTACTTGTATTTTTATTTTATTTTAAAAGGCAGTTAACTTCTGTTGATCCTAGTGCATGTAGACGCACTTTTTCATAGATTTTTTTTCCTCTGTCTCTCTACCAGAATAATACATCCTTTATTCATGGACAGTGTAGATATTACCATACACACTCAACAGAAATGCTCTCTTTTGGTATAAGTAATATGGCCATGTTAGTACTATGGCACTGAGAATACATGATACTTTTTTATAGAAATTGTTTTGTCTATTAATGAGATAGATCACATATTTTTACTATTACAGATTGAGAGACATGACAACTGTGCCTATGACTACCTAGAAGTTCGAGATGGAACCAGTGAAAATAGTCCTTTAATAGGGCGTTTTTGTGGTTATGATAAACCTGAAGATATCAGATCTACCTCCAATACCTTGTGGATGAAGTTTGTTTCTGATGGAACTGTGAACAAAGCAGGGTTTGCTGCCAATTTTTTTAAAGGTAACTTGAAATCATTTAAAGTGGAAGATTTTCTCTGTCAAGGATAAATGTGGTATTTATCTTTGAGTTAGGGGAGAAATAAAGTAATATTGAAGATTGACGTATGCACTATTCATAAAGATATTTTGATGGTTTTTGATGGAATAGTTTACTGGTTATAAAACTGGAATTTGGAGATTTGTAGCACAGGGTAGGAACTCCATTAGGATATTCTACCACCTGTTTTTTAGGAAATAGTCAAAATCCAGAAATATACAGACAAGAGGAAAATATTTGCAATGTAATCAACAAAGGGTTCACAACCAGAAGGGGATTACTGATATATAGTTTATCAATTTATTTCCAGGTGGCAGCATCTAAACCATCCCTTAGAGAATAGAATTCTGTCACATTAGAAATAATGTATGGCCTCCTTAGTAGAACATTCTGATCCCTAAAATGTCTTTTTGACATTATTGCTGATCAGCTTTAATTTTGAATTGTATAAGCAAATTTTAGTTTATTTTCATGTCCCATGTTTGGTGTGTATTCCTCAGGTAAAAAGAAAGCTATTTTAGTGCAAATAATAACATCAGATTTGTATTTTGAAAATTCATAGGCACTTAGGTTAAGTGTGTTATTATAGAATAAAATTCTTTTATGTGAAGAGAAAATAAATTTTCTCTATAATAATTTTTAAAGAATAAGTGATGGATTCAGTAGTGTATGTCAAAATTTAGTGTGAATAATATCTAGATATTTTCATTATTCAAAGAGCAATAATATAATTGATTTTTCCTGAGCATTACTTAGATGCTCACCATTTGAACTGAAAGGCAGAGAACCTTGGCACTTCTACTATATGTATTCCAAGTATTCATTAAATTGTTCATTTACATGGTTTAAATCTTCTCTATGTTATATTTTACAGTAGAAGAAACATATTTTAAGAGTCTCTCTCGTGATGTTTGTGTATTTGCTTAACAAAATGCCTAGTCTTTGGATGATACATAATTTCTCCAGAGAATATTGTTTGCTGTTTTCCTAACTCACAGTAGGTTATTCCTAAAGAGTGAGATTATGGAGTACCTTGTAATATGTGTTTTTTAAACAGTATATATTTTTCATATGTCTATTTCATATATATTTTCATGTTACCATATACAATTAAAATAGTTTCTGTTTACAAAAATCTGGAATTATTGTATTTTCTGGATCAACATATCTATATAAAAAACAGTGAATGTTTTCAATTTAAAGAGGTCTATTAAGTTTCATAGTTTTCCTTCTTTTTAATTTTTAGTCACCATATTTTATTTCTTAATAATGATATTACTTTAAAAGCATTTCTTCAGGCTACCTAGCAAACTATACAATGAAATGAACAGGTGAATCCATGTTTTTTCAGTAAGTTTTTCTATTCCATTCTGAAAAATCTCTAGGTTTTAATAATCCTCTTTAACTTTAAAGTCAGAAAAAAACATACTGTGTCTGAGATGAGGTGATCTTCAGTTGGACCAGTCCTTCTGGTTCTTACACAATTCTTAGATTGCAGTGACATGGGTTCTTCTATGTCATCAGTCAAGGCCTTGCAAATTGTTCCTGTTCCTTCGTTGAAGAAATCAATTGTCTAATTGTCGCCATTTTTATAGAGGAAGACGAGTGTGCCAAGCCTGACCGTGGAGGCTGTGAGCAGCGTTGTCTGAACACACTGGGCAGTTACCAGTGCTCCTGCGAGCCTGGCTATGAGCTGGGACCTGACAAAAGGACCTGTGAAGGTGGGACCAGATTTGCACGTGGGGTTCCCTGCCTGAAACCCCTACCCATTTCCTTCTATCATGTAGTCTCATTCTCCTTCTCTTTTTATGCCTCCCTCTTATACTAGAATAAAATAGACACAGTTATGAAGAAAATACAGTATCTTTAAAACACAGGACATTGTATTCCAGATAATAATGAAGTTATGTGGCTGTTATTTCCACATGACTACTAAAAATAAATACACTTTAGAAACTTACCAAATATGGTAAACCTGAGATTACAGGTAGTTTAAAAAATATGTTTATAAATATAGTAATATTTATATTAGTTAACATACATATCCACATATACATACATATGCCTATATATTCAAAGGCAATTCAAGAGACCAGTTACTTTAGCTAACTCTTGACTCCCTAGGAATTAATTAGGAACTGTGTACAATATGTTCATTTCACTTAACTTGCTTTTGAAACCCTAACTTTCCTAATTTCACTATCAATAAGAAAGAGAGGTAACATAAATAGTACCTCTTTTAAATAGATCATCCAAAAGAGAAAGAAAACCAGTTGCTAAATGGAGTTTTTGCAATAACAAATATGCTCTATTTACTATAGTTTACCTTGCCTTCTAGCTCAAGTAACTCCTTCCTTGTCTTGGAAAAAAAAAAAGAGTTTGGGGAAATAAACAATTGATTTTGGTCTTAATACATCATGCTGTATTATACTTTACCTATACCTTTTTATTAATTCTCACAACAATCGTGTGGTGTAGGTATTATTATACACACTTAAAATATAAGAAATCTGACCCCCAGGTTTCTTTATATTGCTCGCCCAACTTTGAAGCGATCTAAAGTGTAAAGCCATCATTTTCTTCGCTCCATATCTACAAAATAACACTTTATAAATTGGATTAGATGATTAAAATAGTGGTACTAAAGATTAAGGAATAGAGACTGCAGCTTTCTAGATTTCAAAAAATCCAGAAGATGGTTGAAATTTAATACTGAGACGTTTGATTATCAATGGAAAGGTGCTAAGAAGGGGGTAGATTTATTAGGGGAAACCTTTCCCTTTTCTTTCTTTTTAGCGGCTTGCGGAGGACTTCTTACAAAACTGAATGGCACCATAACCACTCCAGGGTGGCCCAAGGAGTACCCTCCCAACAAACACTGCGTGTGGCAAGTGGTGGCACCAACACAGTACAGAATTTCTATGAAGTTTGAGTTTTTTGAATTGGAGGGCAATGAAGTAAGTGAATAATAAATATATTTTTTTATAAAGTGTTTTAGGAATCCCTAAAGACAATCTGGTAAACTAAAAAAAAAAGAGAGAGAGAGAGAAGAAGAAAGAAAGAAAGGAAGGAAGAAGGAAGGGAGGGAGGAAGGAAGGAAGGAAAAAAGGAAGGGAGGAAGGAAAATTGCAGTAGTACAATAGTGTAAATGCTGTAGTCTTTCTTTGCTCTATTTCTCATTTCTGCAACTGCTTATAATTCCTGCTGGCATTGGATGATATTTTAGACTGTCTCTGGGAGATTGAAAATTACCCCCCAGCATTTTCCTGATTTATTAAAGTACTACGAAAATATTAGGGTAATGTCACGTAGATTTTTCTAGAAAAAATAAACCAAAATTCACTTGTTGAGTCATAACGAAAATACCTTTTTGGGAAAACCTGGTATATTTCACTTGTGTAAATGGGTATATTTTCATTATATAAGTAGTTTTTCATTATGAGTATGCTTATGGTTCACAGATAAAGTGAGAAAGATAGAGAAGAAGAAAGAAATATTTTTAACCTCGATAAAACATGTATTTAGTTGATACTATCTTCCCTTTGACTTTATAGCTTACCATAGTAAACATCCAGTTTTCTGTCTGGTGATCACTTTTAAACAAATGAAATCATTTATTTGAGAATTCCTATGTGCTGGTACATACACACCAAATTCAAATGGAATGTCAGGCCTAGAGATGACAACTTTTAGAACTGTGTCTTGTGTGATCGGTCAACATTAAGTCCAGAGAAAATGTAATAAATGTTTGTTCTATTTCAGCTTTTCTACTTTCTTTTCTTTTCTCTAACTCCCACATCCTTACTCCCAACAACTTTTTTTCCCTGTGTTTATTTTAAAATGAATGAGATCCAAAAGTGTGATAAAATTCACTCAAAAATTATTTTGTCTTTGATGTATATCTGTTGAACACTCACAGAGAACTGAGAGAACAGAAATATAATGTATCTGTGCTCCTGGACAATAATTGTTGGTAATATTTGTGGGTTTTATACCGTAATTTTGTCTTTGTGTATGTATCTTTGCTTCTTCTTTTTTCCCCTCCCACTTATCCTTCTTTCTTTTAATCATTTTTTAAAAATTCTATTTGTAGTAGTCAAGGCATTTCTATGGTTTTGAGTTAAAAAGAAGTGCAGACTTTTGTGTTGCTTAAAGAAAATTAAAATATGAAGTGTAATGCACTGATATTTCAGAGAATTGTACAATTTTAGAGCTCATTTTGAGATCTTCTTTACATCATGTAAGCTTTGTGATGGAAAAGACTGCAATTTATATTTCTTACATAATTTATCCACATAAAACATCATTTTTCTTTAATAATTATCTTAAATTTGGGGAAATATTAAAATTAAGAATGTATTTTTATAGTAATCTTAGAACAGCTTTCATATGAGCAACACATTTTGAAAATGGGAATCTCCCTGCCAGTTCTTCAATGTAATGTGAGCTTAGTATTGAATGGCTTCTACTTTCTCAGTTTACCTAAAGCTGTTGGTTGTGGCAGAATGGCATTTTGATTCACTAATTGATAGATGTTCCTAAGAAGGATAAACGTTTATGTTTACGAGGAAGAAGGGTAGATGGTTTAAAATAAATGGGGCATTGTGCTTGAAAGCATTTTTCTCATGGTAGCAGTCTTTATTCATGGAAGGAGCCTTTACAAACTCTGTAACACATCCTGGAATTCTTAAACTTATGATGAGGTTACTGTGTGGAATCCTATTAATAAAATTCTGTGCATTTTCATAGTTTAAAGTCTTGAATATTTAAAATAAAATCATGAGCAAAATCTTGACTTATAGAATACTGGGTTAAGTTATAACTTCATTGTTTTATTCATTTTACTGATATCTAAAAGGAAAATCAATATCAAACAACTTTAGCTTCGGTAACATTATCCCATCTTGTGTCAGAGCCCTCTCTAAATAAAAGTTGCAGTTGTAACAAAGTAGATAGAAAACTTATTTCATTTTTCCTAGCAACATTTTGCTTATTTATCACCTAATTAATATCACAAGAGCCAGTAATTTGAGTTGACATATTGCAAAGTACGCATCATGCCCAGAGTTCAATCATATGCTTTGTTAAACAATTATTCATCGCAGTTTTCCTTAAGTCTGTATTTTTTGGAAAATATGTATGCTGTAAATACATATATACAAGCATACATTTGTATATACATCTCTTGGGGCTATTCGGAGCAAAATTCTCTCATCTGTCTATCATGCCTTCTGCTTCATATTTGGACACTTTTCTTGATTTTTGGACCTGTTAAGTCCAGTTTGACTACCACAGGAGTAAAGAGGGAAAAACACAGTAAATTAAAAAAAAGTAAATGTCAATCATCTGATGCTCTCAAATCTGGTAATTACAGTAACCATGTTTATTTCTAGGTTTGCAAATACGATTATGTGGAGATTTGGAGTGGTCTTTCTTCTGAGTCTAAATTGCATGGCAAATTTTGTGGTGCTGAAGTGCCTGAAGTGATCACATCTCAGTTCAACAATATGAGAATTGAATTCAAATCTGACAATACTGTATCCAAGAAGGGTTTCAAAGCACATTTCTTCTCAGGTATCAGTATTCTCATGCTACATGTGTATATTACAGATTTTAAAGGTGGATTGGCTTAAATTGTATGCTATCCATTCTTCCCAGTTTTCTGTAAATGAACTTGGAGATACATAGAATGCATGAACATTTATCCTAGTTTAATACTTTTTTAAAATTGGGATATTAATAAGAATGGCCCTGATGAAATGCACCTCTCAAACACTTAGATCTTACATAAATTCTAATCAAATATTTCAAAGGCTAGTAAAAATAACACAAAATTATTATGGTAATATTTTCACACAGTGACTTTATAAGTAGATAGCGATAATGATACCAGACTTCCAAAAAGTGGCAGACTTTTTCAAAATTATCTTTGTCTTTGGAATATGTGGTCTCATTTTAGCAACATATTTTTTATTCTTACTGCTTAGCAACATGTTTATTATTCCTCTTCTTACTATTATATATTCATTCTTTTTATTAAGCAGACGTTAAAAATCATACTTTACCTCATCATTATAGAAATGATTGCAGTAAGAGATCTAGAAATATGGAAATTATAATTTTAATAAAAATAATATATTATTGGATACATTTAGCAGTTGACATGTCTACATTTGGAATTTAATGTTTAGTTGAACCAACTCACATTGAAAATTCCCTCTTAAAGAGCTGAAGTTTGATTAAAGGTCCCTAAATTTTAAGAAACTAGATAGAAACATCAGTGAAATGCCCTTATTTTCCCAATTTCAAAATTGTTCCTTTTAAAAATATTACTCTGAAACTTCAAAATTAGATAAAATTGTAATAAGCCTTGCTAGATATAGCAATCTATTCTGCCTGAAAGACTGGCAAGCAATGTAAAGCAACTGAATTCCAATTATATTTTAATATCAGGTAATTTAGATTGAGTTAATTCAAAGTCTATTTATTCCAGTCCCCATGTATTTAAGATTAATGAGATTTACAGTGCCTGGGGTTTGTTTGGGGCTTTCAGTGTAATTGAAATCAATGGTTCACAAGTTCCATTGAGGTCCAAGTCATATAGGAAAGTACATTTAAAATACAATGGATCTTGGCTCCCTTGTTCTCATTCCCTTCCTTCCCTCAGATTTAATTGCCTTTTAAAAGTTCTTCTCAGATATAGAAAACAAACTAGTGGTTATCAGTAAGGAGAGGGAAGGGGGAGAGAGGCAAGATAAGGGGAGGAGATTAAGAGGTAAAAACTATTATGTATAAAATAAATAAGCTGCAAGGATGTAATGTACAGGGAATATAGCCAATATTTTATAATAACTTTAAATGGAGTATAATCTATAAAAATATTGAATCACAATGTTGTTTACTTGAAACTAATACAACATTGTAAATCAACTATACCTCAATATAAATAAATAAATAAATAATAAAAATTATTCTCAGGCATTCATTTAAGATTTGTTATTCAAAGTAGCATTTTAATATACTATTTTAATGAAAGGAAGACTTCCTTAGACTTTACTATTCTATAAATATTATGCAGTTTACAAATTTTAGGTGATCCAGTGTTTAGAGATAAGGCTTCTTATCTTAGAACCACCTAAATATTTATTTTAAAAATTAAAATTATAAGGTGAATAGGTTTTATTATATTATTGATATTCAGGATCCTATACTTTAATCACTCATTTTATTTAATAAAACTTTTTTTAAAAGATGCATGCTACATATACTGGTGACAAAGTATAAGTAAATTTAAAGTTCCCCAGAGTATTTAAAATTTGTTATCTGATATTTCTGTTCAGGCAAAACTTCCTAAATTCTAAAGACAGGTTATTAGTCTGTGTCTTTAGGACAATAATATTGTTAAGTAAACTGAACAATGAAGTTCAGGGAAAATTACCCAAACTCTCATGTTGTAGCTATCATTCTGAGAACCTATTATGCAGGCATACATTATGTCTTTAATAATCAAAGTAAAACTGTAATATTCTAAGTGTTCAGTGTCACAAAGTATTTAACCCCAGTTCATCTTGGGTTCTGTTCTCTTAAACATAAGAGATGATCACATCCTTTGCAAATAGCATTAGTTATGTGTTATGTTCAACATATCTGTGACCTGGAAAAAAATAGATATACTTTTAACTTCTTTATTGGATTATTATTTTGTAAAGTCCAAGATAATTAAGTATAAACATTCAGTGTTTTCTTTTTGATTCATTGAAAAGTCTTGGCAGTTTGTCAGATTCATATTTAAAATACTATAGTCCTGGATAATTAATTAGATCTATTTTACATTTAAATTCTTGGGAGTTTCTGCTAGTGGGGAAGATGTTTGCTCAGGAAAAGGGAAGATAAAAACATATTTCTTTTGTACAATAAAGAGATGGCAGTGTTACTTAATGTCCTGATTATGATCATCTTACCAAAACATAATTTACAAAAGATCACCCATTGTAATATATAGATTCTATTCACATTGAAAATATCATTTTAGAGTTCTAATAATGCTATAAGTGTAATTGTGTGTTAAAAGTCAAATAACTCATCGTATCTATTAGAAAGTAAGCATGTAAATCATGGGGATATTGTATTTCACAAACAAAATTGAAGGATTATTTTATGTTAAAATTCACTCTTGGGGATTTGATAAAACACATTACTGCATTAATTGTGACAAATTCTTTAGAAATAAATTTAGCATAGGAATCAAGAATTATTACAATGACTAATCTGTTTGCTCAGAAATTCAATTCTTGGGACTCTTTCATAAAGAAATATTTCAAAATCTGGAAGAAGGATTTTCAATATACTGTGATGGTGACAGAAATTTTAAACAACCTTCAAATGCACTGTGTGAGCTCTTCCATACCATAAGGACGGTTTAATGATTTCATGGTGTAAAAAGTTGTATATGATAAAATATTAATGGAAATCTAGATATAAAGCTATATGTGCACTCTGCATACAGCTAAGCACGTGGGTGGGAACAGATCTGAACGATGCTATTTAAAAATCCCAAGAATGTTTGTGTTAAGGTGAAAAGATAGTGCAGTGTAGTTTCTCCACAATTTTTCTCAGTTTTCATCTGATTTAAATATAAAAATAACTTTAAAAGGAAAACACACATCATATTTCTACCTATCTTTTACCCCAAATATTTTCTAGATTTGAAAACATTACCTAATAGACTTTGATCTTTGAGAGTGAAATTTTTAAATCCATCTATTTGTTAATTAGTTAATAAATATTAATACAAATTAATAATATTAATGCAAATGTTTTGAATGAGTTAAAGCTTCTAATTTTTATTTTTATAGTTAATTTATAATATCTTATAGACAATTGAATAAATGTTTGCTGTATTGTGTATGTTAATCCAGAAACATTTGATGGAGACAAGCTTTTTTTTTAACATCTTTATTGGAGTATAATTGCTTTACAATGGTGTGTTAGTTTCTGCTGTATAACAAAGTGAATCAGCTATACATATACATATATCCCAATATCTCCTCCCTCTTGTGTCTCCCTCTCACCCTGTCTGGAGACTTAATCTTAAGTGGTTCTGTTTATAACCAGTTTTCTAAAAAGTTTAGAAGTGATTATGAATTTATGAAAACATAATGAGAAATATACCATGTTTAGCTATTTTTTCAGCATACTTTTTCTCAGAAATATTATCAAGAAATTCAATTTAAAAAGAAACAATATTTATTATAAGTGATTTCATATATTTTGTAAAGGAAAGCTATTTAAAAATAACTTCTAGCTGTCTTGCAACTAAGTGATACATCAAGGAAGAAAAAAACACAAGGAAATGTATTTAGATTTTTAATGAATATAATGAAATAAACTTTAGCATTATTTTAAAAACTACAATTATTTAATGAAATAATCATACTGAGATTTTACTTATTTTTGCACATAGCCTCTGATTTTAAATAAGCACTTTGTAGACCTAAGAAATGGAATTGGAAGAATGACACTAAGAACTTATTAGTAAAATAATTAATACAGATTTCTGTCACTTCCATGCACATCAAAGCAAGAAACCATCACATAAATTCTTATTTAATGTCTTAAATTAGTCATGAAAAATGCTGTAGCTTGAAAATCTAGAAGTGATTGGTTTATACAGCAGAATATCCACAAGCTCCTCTATAAAAATTAGTGTCATATAGTTCTGATATTAAGGGTATGTTATAAAGCAATATAATGAAATAATATGAAAGTAAATAAGGAAATTACAACTATAAAAGTAAGGCTATTTGAACATGATGTAAAATTACATGTCTATTAAATTTTTTATGTAATTCAGAATATAATGGCATAGGTATTTTCTAGAAGAGATCTGGTTCAACAATATAATACTGCTATTTTCTTGGAATGAATGAGGTTTGTTTATAGATTAACAATAATTACTTTACTTTTATGATAGTAAAACCAAACTTAATTTTATGTGATGTTATATTTGAACACAAGTATACAAATCTGCATAAGTATACATGATATAGTTTACTTATTTTAAGTGATTAAGCAAAATTAACTGTATTCTACTCAGAACAAAATTATTTTTCTTTAAATAGGTTAAACTTAAAGGAAATATTAGTAGGATTTTATGCATGTAAAAGAAGCAAAATTTGGGAAACTGGACTTTTAATTTAATCACACTGTTCATTATTTGGGAACAATGTAACAAATAACTTCAGGCAGTGAGAGCTGCACATAGACATTCCACCTTCTTTAGGCAACCTGGTAGTGGTGAAAAGACTCAATGATGACTTGAAGGATAACCTCATTAAATGGCAGTCCCCCTCACGGGTAACTTAATGGGAACATGATCCTTTCCTGATGGACCCAGTGACCTGCACAGTAGCAGAAATGCAGTAAAACCCAGATTTCTTGATTCCCAGTTTATTTCTGTCTGTAGCAAATATAGGAGTCAGATAAAATGATTTGTGTGATATTTCTACCTCTGTATTCAAGTGATTTCAACTGACCTGCTCCTCGTCTTATCTACCTTTCAGTGTTTATAGATATTTCTTTACATTGTTCCTCCTGTACACCATTTCTTTCATGGAATGGTCATAGGTATTTTTAGAATAAATTCAACCTGATATTATTCTAACAAAACATTAAATATTAGTGTGATTAATTTCAAATAGAGCTCTCCTATGATTCTGAATCCTGTTCCAAGTTTCATGATAAATGATATTTAAATATTTGCATGTTTTAGAAAGATCAAATTGTCTGTCGTTGCTCTCAGTAGAGCTTATCAGAGGTCTTTTGAAGGTGATTATTTTTTCAACAGTTTTGTGTTGACACCTGTGTGTGTCTTGTATACATGCACACATGCATGGGGTGTATGTGTGTATGCATGAATGTGTGTGATCTGTTTATTTTATATTTGAGCATTTATTGTAAGTATATCTGCTCATGTGTTTCTGTTCTGGTGCGTGGACCCTTTACTTCTTTTTCCTACAGACAAGGAAGCTTTCTGCAAAGAGAAAATTTTTATTTTTGAATCTTGCAAGAACTTGATACAGGTTGCCACTTCAGTCCCATCCAGTATGTATTATTCATAGACTAATGGCTTCTTACAGTCTCAAGGATACTCTGCAGGCCTCTGATGGGAAAATGCCACTTCCTTTTTCCATAATAATGGACGTTTCCTTCATCTAGCATGAAGGAATGGAAATCAGATATGTCCATTCCAAAGAAGGAGGCTAATTTCCACCTGCAAAGATTAAATGTTTTGATTTCTACTCAATAAAATGTTTGTTTCTCTTACTAATAAAAACTATTTTTTAAATTCCATGCCTATAGTATGAAAATGTTAGAAAATTTCAAATGAATCATTGATAGAATTCTCAATTATTGAATTTGCTTTGCAGACTTTCTGAGAAATTTTTAGAACTCTGCAATCTCCTTCCTTCTCTCTTTCTTTGGATTTTCATTGTTCAAAATATTAGTAGTTTGTGTCCTAAGAGGAGAAAAGGAAAGAAAGTGAAAACAGAATTATATTTGCTAATAGTTTTTTTTCTCAAGTTTGATGACCTTTTATAATAAGTTCAGAATATATTTGTGGAACTCATCTTTTATGATATTAAGTTAAATAAATAGCTTTCTTTGTTTGTGTGATATTAAAAAGTCTGGATAATTCCAAGTATTCCGATGTTTACTAAAATTTTGTCTTTTCATATTGACTATTTGGCATATGCCAGCACAATTTTAAATGCTACTTTGCTGGGGATGATGACTTTTATCTGCTGCTTTTAATTTCTATTTTGATTTGTCCAATTTTGAATTTTAGCTAAGCTTTAGATTAACCTATACATATATTCTAGCAGTGTATTTGATAACTCAATTTTAATGTGACATCACTTGTATTAAGAAATGTTTGATGCAGGGAAGAAGACAGGAAACATTTATCAACTGGAACACTGAAAAGTAATAGATACTTAGACAATATGACTATATAAAATCTTCATGCTCCTCCTCCTCTTCTTCCTCATTTTATTCTTCTTCCTCTAAAAATTATTTTTCCAGCACAATAGAAATAGGAAAAACTGGCTACAAAAAACTACTATTCAAATATGAATGGTTTCACTTTCAACTTTATTTCTCTTTACTTACTATTACTGCAAGTCAGATTATGTTCTATCAGATCTAAAGAAAATAACTCTCCTTACAAATATCACCTAGCAACATGAGATTTCCACTAGAATGAAGTTTAAATGTTAGAAATATTTTATGTTTTGGAATTGTTTTCATTATAAAATGACTGTAGGTTTAAAAATTCAGCAATACTAACTTGTGTTCTTTCTTTTAACATTTTTATATCTCTCATGTATGGTAGTCTAAACAGATCCAAATAAAAGGATGACTCAGGCAGTCCCTGCCCTGATAGGTTTGTCACTGAGCAACCTGTTTACCAGTCAATTGCAAATGTGAACTAATTTTTTCTAAATTACTTTACTTACAATTCTTAGATTTCCAAACAACCCTCAAAAATCTGGTTGACCTAGAGTACAACTAAAGTTCACTATATCAGGTTTTAAGTATACCAAGCAAACATTAGATAAATATTTTTATAGGAAATATGTGTCTATTTCAGAGTAATTCTAGCACCAGAAATTTTTAAATTGGCTCTTTCCTTTTAACAATGATGAAGTGTATTTCTGCATCAACTCATGAAGAAGTATTTTTCCAAAGCATCTTAAGAGCCCCTGGAAAGGTGTGTTAAAATAGTAAATTTAAATCATCTACTGCTTGACTGTCTGAATTAGGAAATGCAGGTAGCTGACAGCATGGTAGTAGGAAATATGGTTCACCATTCACCCATTCTGCACAGGTCATTCACAATTTACCACGTGTAATTTTCACTGTTGATACAATTAAGGTAATGGGACTTCCAAATTATGAATTTCTCTAAAGTTAATTTTACAAGGCTAATTCTCTATTAATTTCTGATTTCTTATATATTTTGATGTTTGATGTTCTCTTAGAGATAAATTTTCTTTATTCTATGCTTTTTTTCTCCTCTGCTTAGCCTCCATAGTAAGTATTAAAAGTGTAATGGAAGTGTTAAGGATAGGTAGAGAACACATAAATTGCAGATATATTGATCCTGATATATTCTTTAGAACTTTGGGACTGCCTGTATGTATATGGAATATTCTTATATTGCCAATGCATGAATTGGCAATATAAGACATAGCATATATGTGCTATGTCATGTTATCAGTCTACAAAATCGGAAAAAATAGTTACATTCATAAAAATTACTATCAGATCCTTGGATAAAAATGTCTTTCCTAAACCCATCTCCATAGGGGGAATATTGATTTGATTACAAAGGCAAAAATAACATTTGCTATTTGTGTGCCACCATGAGCTCACAAATTCTCACTAGAAAAATCAGTTCACAGTATAAATTTTGAATTCAGCCTGACCTTTGATGTGACTGTCGTGCGTCCTTTTTGTTCTCTGTGCTATGGGGGTGGGGAAGGTCTGAGTGATGTGTCATCATATGTATGTGTCAGGAGCAGAGGCCAGTATTTACTTTAAAGGACAAGCCAGTCATGGAATGATAGCTAAGCAACATAATATGGTGGCTGATACCTCTCACTGAATTGACTGTCTGCTAATATAGTTGGGATTTTTTCCCTGTAGTGAATTTGTTGTCTATTTCTTAAAGCTTGTATTTCCTATTCTGACCTTTACTTCTAGCACACTAAAAGCCTTTTTACAGAATTACTTATTAATAAACTGGTCTGCTAGAGGAGATTAGTTTAAAATATATAAATTGTTTCTTTTTTAAGATAGTCTAATGATGCCTTATTCTGTCTTGAAATATTATAAAATGTTCAGATTTATTAATGCTAAGCATAACTGCAAAGTTAATGAAAAAAATCAACTACAGTAATTATACTGAGTGATTTTTAAAAAACGATTACACACAAATCTTGGAAATGTGTTTAGCCTCTGCCTATACACCATGATTAATATAGTGAAGGATTTCCCTCCACTTAAATGCCATGATTTGCATTTAATCAAACTACTCACAATTTTTTATTTATTTTAAAAATTGGCTATAAATGTTTAGGATTAGTTGGAAAAATATTCTTTCATTTCCTTTACCCTACTCAAAACTTCTCTAGCATAGGAATGAAAGAGGACTACATGTTGTCACCCTGGTGCAAATGATCTTGGAAACAATTCATGGCACAAGGCTCCAAGCTAAAGAAGGAGTGGGTAGAACTAAGACACTAAATTTTTTGATTTTTTTTTGTTTGTTTTATGTTGAGAACACGGAAAGCTGTGACTTAGTTTACCCTTTGCCAGTGTTAACCACAACTAAATGACTCTCCTTTGATATCCTTTGTTTTTAAAGCTACTTACTAATCTATGGGGTTATCTCTTTGCTAGACAAAGATGAGTGCTCTAAGGATAATGGCGGGTGCCAACATGAGTGTGTCAACACAATGGGAAGCTACATGTGTCAGTGCCGTAATGGATTTGTGCTGCATGAAAATAAACATGATTGCAAGGAAGGTATGAAAGAAGTGTTCTTTTTTTGACAACATCTAGAATTTCATGCAGTTTGGGTAAAGCAGTCCTTCCAGGTAGAGTTAATCATATCAATGAGTGTTAAATGTTAACTGTTCAAATGTCAAAAATAAAAATACATGCAGTGTTCAAAGATCCAAGTCATACTATTGGAAACCTTGTATTACCTAAAGGTACTGCACTTCATATATGGTTGGAATTAGAATAACTTTGTATAACAGACATAGAAGCTGCTGTGATGCCATCTGGCAGCCAGAAAGGCACTACATTATCCCTCAGTCTTCACAGAACAGACCTTATAACTATCTCCATATTTAAACTTAACTTCTGCTAAATGTTTTACATTTGGTTCAATTTCCCTCCCCAAAATATCTCATATATGTGCTACATGAGTGATGTCACTTTAAATACCAGGAGTATCAAATTCAAATGCCTACCAGAAGAAAGACATTTGAAAATACTGTGCCATTTAGAGTTTTAAGTCATGGTTTTGCCCCCTCCCCAGCACACACACACACAGAAGCATCCTAGTAACTCAATAGTAACCTACCAGTTTTTGGTCCCAAATTCTTACCATATTCCAAGGTTTTATAAAGATAATTATCTTAATCTCCTGAGCCAATATGAGCTACATGGGAACAAGAAATAGTTATTCAGGTCTTATTTCTTCCTTTGTGGGTCTGCTCCTGAATTTTCCATTTAACTTGGATTTATTACTAAGGCAGGTTTCATAACTAGTCATTAGAACATGTAGAGTGGTGGGTGCCTGACTAGAACCACAGGTAGATAGCACTTCTTTGTATTCACATTCCAATAGTACAGAATACCCTGAATTGACCCTTGTTCCATTCAGTTCCATTCAAATATGGTCATATGTCACATTTTTTTCCTCTTTATTTCACAGAGTTAATGACATTGCCCAGAATCATATGCAAGTAGGATTTTTTTCTCTTTTTACTTTCATGTATGAGCATAAACCAATGAGATTGTGATATGTGTAACTTGGTAAAGTATTCTGATAAATCAATAGGCTGGGGAATAGGCCCAGTTATTTTGAAATGTGGAAGGTAATTCAGAAATAAAAAAGAGACAGCTTTTCAGAGTATGCATGTAGCCTGTCACTCACAGGTAGCAAATAAATTTAGATATCCAAAGTCTCTCTTCATTAGAGTAAATATTTTCAAGAAAGGACTTCTTTTTAAATGGAACTATATCCAGGCACCCCTAATAAAGTTCATCTTTACTGTTAGTAAAGGGGATGGATTTTCTTTCACCACTGCTATAGTACAGGTGCCTTATACAGTTTAGCAGTGAGCCTCTTGGCTTTGTCTTATAAACTAAACTATTTGCCAGATCTGGGAGATTCCACACTTCATATGGCCAAGGCAAGGACAGGGATAATGGGATTTAGGAAACCTTGTCAAGACAGGATCCAGACTTTAAGACTACTGTCTTGCTGCATGACCCTATATAGTTTGAAAGGAGCTAAATTTCACCCTTTTTTTGTGTTCCTTGGTTAAGAATCCAAATCTCCCTATGGAAACCCGGCACAATTAAAGCAAAGGTCTAGTCGGAGAGCATGTGCCAACAGCACAGTAATGTCAGTCATTTTGTCCTTACTGTGCAGCCCTGTAGTGCCACAAGTGTTTTTTCCATATAGTAGAGGATTTCCCCAGAGATTTCTTGGAAAATTTCACAGAATTAATTGTATTTTAGAATCGGTTACACAATACATAACAAATAATTTCCAGCCTAAGCCAGGATGTGCAGGGTGACACTTCATAAATTATATAGATAGAATACAGTCTGAGGATATTACATGCTTTTGAAGTTTGAAATTAACAATATTGGATGGTCCCCTCCAAGATGAAGTTGTTTAAATTGTAAGACCTAAAAGAAATTTCATGTTAATTGAATGACACTTTCTTAAATTAATTCAGAAGCTAGTAGCTGTTTACATATTTTTCCCCTTAGTGCTTCATTTCACTGTGATGAAATGACAGATAATTTACTTAAGCAGCTAAAATTATGGTTTAAGCATTCAAGTGTATACTTTAACAAAGAGAGAGAGAAAATGTAAAGACATGTTTCATAAAGTGGCTTAGTGATACTAGTTAGCTATAAATGATGTTTCTGTTAATAGGAAGAAAATAACTGAAAACGACATAGTCATTTTTGTTGTGGCATTGCATTAAATATTTTGCACATACCAAGAGTTGATAGCTTTGATTGTCAATAATGTTGCTCTGTTAAAATCTAAACTTACAGATCCAGCAGTTAAAAAGAGTTCATTTTCTTGTAGACATTTATTTAATTCATTGTAAACACAATTTCATGTGAACCCAAAACCAAACATTTTCTGATTATGATAATGATTATGCAACAGGTTTACCAAAGCAGATGAATATGATACTGGAGACTAGAGTGAGTTATTGAGGAAAATCTTTCATCAGGATAGTGTGTAAACAGGCTACTTCCTTGCTGGCCCAATTCTGGGCTAGATTTCCACACTAATTGATTTTATCATTATTGGCACAGCTGAGTGTGAACAGAAGATTCACAGTCCAAGTGGCTTCATCACTAGTCCCAACTGGCCAGACAAGTACCCAAGCAGGAAAGAATGCACATGGGAAATCAGTGCAACTCCTGGTCATCGAATCAAATTAGTAAGTGAGCGTGTTGTTCTTTTTTCTGTTAAGCTGCCTGCCCGTATCTTGCACAGCTAGTGCATGGAAATAAAATAAATAAAATGAATGTTTATTTAATTGAATTGAATTAGTAGGCAGGTGGGAAAGACTTTCTTTCTTATGTTTTCCTACTAACACTAATAAATTCCTGATTTCCTAGATCAAGGTGATAGTAATGGTAGCCATGTAGTTCTTGTACAGTCTTCTTATCCTGGATGGGATGCTTTAAAAGGCATTACCAAAATTACTACAAAACAATATGTTCTACTTCCTAATATGTTATTGAAATAATGTTTCCAAATGGAGATATAAATGAAGGAACAAAAATATCAGAAATTCAGCAAGAAAGCAATAAGTATTCACTTCAATGCAGCATAGTAAATTCTATCAGTTGTGTCAATTCTATATGACTCATATACAAAGCATATGTATTTTTATAATAAAACTAATTTTGTCTTATGGTTTATGGAATATTATTTTTGCATAATGTAGTTGCCCTCTTTAGATGAGTACCGTTATCATTAGACTTCTTCCAAATTCAAATATGAATGTAATATATGTCCTCTCTCCTGTATTCTATGAATCTTGCATTCTGTCCTGGTCATCTGACAGTACATCTTAAATTTCATTATAGGCTACAGAATACTTGAAGAGTATACTTTAAAGAAATAGAATCATAGGAATATAGAAATTTTAACAATTTTCTGAAATATGCTGTTGTCAAAAGCAGGAAGGAATGCCAACTAACAAAGTTCAGGACAGTCTAACAAGAACCATAACAAAGGACAAGAAATTGTCTTGAGAATGAGGCTACCAGTCCACTGTAGCTTACTGGACCAGTCCAGTTAATTTTGAAAGTCTGTTTGAACCCTTTCCTTCAGTGGGTTTTTTTGGTCAATAAAGACATCTTATTCATATGCAACATAATAATAATATTATTAGAGACTGTCACTGAGATATTCATATTCCTATTATGGAGTTCCTTCCAATCACTGTATTTGTAAGATATCAGTATATGACTTTTTGAAAAGAGACATCAATTCATTTCAGCCACTCTTTGGAAGGATGCTAGGTGCTAAGATAACAGCACTGTAGGATTTGATTGCTTTCCAGTCCTGTTGAAGACCCTGACTGAGATGATCACTCTCTGAAGCTTATGGGCTGAGATGCAAAGGCTGCATTCTTTTCAGCAGTGCAATAGCTAAGGCAGTTGGGAAAATGGATTTTCCTGAAGACTTTTGTGTGTGTGTGTACATCCAAGTTTCATCTGGTATCATATTCCTTCTCCCTGAAGAATTTCTTTTTATATTGTGTGTAGAGTAAGTCTGTGCAGAGTATGTATTTTATACCCAAAGATATTTTCATTGGGTATAAAATTCTAAGATAGCAATTTTGTTTTCTCAGCTGCACTTTAAATACCTGACTCCACTATTTTCTGTCCTTCATGGTTTTTAATGTCTGTGGTAAATCTTAATTTTATTCCTGTGGAAATAATGATTCTTTTCTCTGATGGCTGCCTTCAACATTTTTTTATCAGCACTTTGAATATAATGTATCTGGGAGTGTGTATGTGTGTGTGTGTGTGTGTGTGTGTGTGTGTGTGTGTGTCCATCTGTCTATCTGTTTAGTAATTTATCCTTCTGAGAAATCTTTGAATTTCTTGCATCTATGTTGTGATGACTGCCATGAATTTTTGAAAACTCTTGACCATTATTTCTTGACAAACTTCTCCTGCATTATTGTCTCTCTTCTTCTGGGATTCAAATTACACATATGTGAGATTGTTTCATATTATCCCGTAACTCTTGAATTCTGTTATTTTTTTGCCACTCTTTTTGTCTTTAAGCTTGGGTTATTTCTATGGGCTGGTCTTCAAGTTCAATGATTGTCTATTCAGTTGTCTTAAGTCTACTTATGAGTTTGACAGAGGTATTCTTTATCTCCCTTATCATGTTTCTTTATTTCTTGAATTTCCATTTGATTTTTTAGTAGAGTTCCTGTGTATTAGTCTGCTTAGGTGGCCATAACAAAATACCACAAATTGAGTGGCTAAAACAACAAAAATGTATTTTCTTACAGATCTGGAGGCTAGATGTTCAAGATCAAGGGACTGTGGGGACTGGTGTCTGGTGAGGCCTCTTTTCCTGACTTGTAGATGGCTGCTTTATCACTGTGTCCTCGCTTGGCCTTTCCTCTGTGTGTACATATGGAGAGAGAGAGAGACAGAGACAGAGAGTGCATGCTCTGGTGTCTCTTCATCTTCTTATAAGGACATTAGCCCTGTGGGATCTGGCCTCACCCTTATGACCTCATTTAACCTTGATTACCTCCCTAAAGGACCTGTCTCCTAACGCAATCACATTGGGTTTAGGGCTTCAGTGCATGTGTTTGGCCAGGATGCACAATTCAATTCATAACACCATCTCTGCTGAAATTTCTCATTTGATAGATTAAACATAGGGGTCATGTTTGAGTCTGCTCTGTTGATTATTTTCTCGCTTAACACTGTGCTTTTCTTCTTGCCTTTTTGTGTGTCATGTAATTTTTGATTAAACATCAGACATTTTGTGTTTAACAGTAGAGACTTTATGTCTGGAAATGGTTACATCTCTTCTGTTAGGCTGTTAGTGAATGTGTGTATATGGGAAGGGATGTTGTTGAGTGAATATAGTCAGTAATTAGCTGAGTTTGGGTTGTCTTTTTCCTATGATTACCTTCAGTGAACCATTGGCTTTAATTCCTTTCTCTTAGATTGAAGGCTGGAATTTCAGATGCATTTTCTCAATGTTTCTCCTTTACCTTTAGCTTCTGCTTTCATCTCTATCACAAATTGTATCCCTCTTCACACTTTTTTCCCTCAACCAGTGATAGACTGCAGTTACACACTGCTTGGTGCTTGGTAGTCTGGTGGTGAGGACAAGGGGTTCTCTACCTTAGACAGGATCTGTTTCTAGGTCTTAGAAATAGCCTTTCTCAGTGGTCCTGCCTCTTCTCTTCCTGGCAGCCAAACTCCATCTATCTCTGGTTGGTCTTCTCTGGGAGAGTTTCTTTTCCCTCTCCCAGTTGTAGCAGGTCTCTGATATTATTGGTGTAGGCTCCTGAGTCCAAGACTTCCCCAGGGTTGGAAGTTTTATTTGTTTGTTTGTTTGTTTAAGCTTTCCTGTGGCTACAGTGGGTCTGCATGTTTGCCCTGGTGTTGACAGGTTTTCTGCTCCTCCCCCAGAGGCTTATTTTATTTTCCAGAGAAAGGTTGCAACAGGACTTCATGCTTTTCTCCCAGCAGTGACCACTTCCCCCTCCAAGCCTGCAACACCAAGAAAGGTACTTGCCTAACTCCTACTCTTCCCACAGTCTTTCTCATGAGCAGGAGATTGAAGTCCATGGAGAAGAGCCTGCAAGTGGGTGCAAACTCTTGTGTCTACAGCTCCTAGGGTGCTATACTCTAGTCCACAGCTGACCTTTACAATACATTACAATTGTAGCTGAATGCATCTAACCTAGTTATATGGCACCCAGCATCTCTTCTAGCTGTAGTCTGTCACTGGTGACATGCTCGTGTCTCATCTCTCCTTGACAGGGGCTGAGAGTCAGTGGATTTGATACTACTTGGTTGACTAGTGACTTTGGCTCTTTGATGTGTTCAGCAAAGTTGTGATTTTTTTACTTTACATAGGTTTTCTTGCTAGGGTAGAAGGAACACTAGTCCCAGTTTTCTATATCCAAGGGGAAATAGAACTCCTAATATACCTTAACTCGAAAAAATGTCAATAATTTATTTTTTCTCAATTATATACCTTTCAGTTTATTGAGCATCCCTTTCAACTCTAGGACAGTCTGCTTCTTTACAAATTACAGGCAAATATTCCACTTGAAGATCAGGAGAGTCTGTTCAACAATGGTCATACATGCTAGTATCCTAAGAAGATAATTTTTGGAAGGAAAGGAGCTTTAATGCAACTATTGATCTTTGTTTTAAGTATTTGACTTTGTGATCTTTGTAGAAGTAGTTACAGTCTAAGCCAGAATATTAACAGGCATCAGAATTAACCTGGAAGACTTGTTAAAACACATTTTTGCCACTCCAAGTTTTCTGAATCAGAGCGTAATATTGATTCCACTCTCTTATTTCATTAATCATGTTTATATAAAACCTGACTCACAATATCACTCTAACAATCAGGATCAGTAGAAAGTGTGTTGTAACAGATTAGCTACCAACTTCAAGTGATATTTTAGTTCTATACTTTTTAACTCTTACCATTTTGACATTATTGTTGCTTACGTTTACTATTTTGTCTCCCTCCTTGTAATACAACTGTTAATGAATCTTACCTACTTTAAAACTGAAACCACTGTCTGTTACGGATCTCAGCCAATGGACATTTGGCCAGCACTGTTTGTAATATTCAAACCATTCAATTACCTACCTATATGTTTTGACATTTATTATACAGATTTGATCAAGAAGATATATTGTTTAAAATAAATGCATTTTGTTTGGTTTCTTTAGGATCCTTAATTTTCATGGAGGAACTTGAACCCAAACTAAATTTGGAAAATAGATTCCAAGGAAACTTGGAAAATTCTGAAATCTATTAATCCTGTTAGGTCAAGAGCTACTGATAGATACTCAGTTCAAAGCTAGTTTCTTTATAGGCCAAGGCAAAAAAGAAAAGGCAAAGAAAAGATTTGGTGTCCCTGTGTGCACCATGGAGCTTTCTTTACAACTCATATTTACTCCTCTTACCTTAGGCTGTGTGGAAAAATAAGAAAACATTTCTAAATATTTTACCTATTCATACAGAAGCAAAGAAAAGGAAATTGTCCTTGAAGACAATTCCATGATATATTTTTTTAAAACACCTTGTTTATGAATTTTGAGAGTCTTACTGTTCTTTCTAACCCAGATATTCCTTTAACTTAACATAGAGTTGTATTGAGTGACGTGCAAGTAGTGGCTTATGGGTATAAGCAAGCCTCTTTCACTGCATCTGAGATAACCATTATTTTAGTTAATTTGGTTTATTTGTAAGACTACAAATGAATATTATTTAGGTTACTTAGATAATCTTGCCATTATGGAATATGAGAGGAATTACAATAAAATTCAGTGCCCTTTGTGAGATACAAGCATTCTTGTGCATAGTATTTATTTACCATAGTGTGGTTATCTATATCTAGTGTACAATAATTATGTGTAAGGACTGAACTATCAGTAGTGGTAGTTTATTACTGATTTATGGAAATTTAAGACTTCTGGCATTAATATGCAATTATTACCTTTTATGCACTGTTCTAGTTATCTACTGCTTCATAATAAGCTAACCCAAAACTTCATGACTTAAAACAAGAACCATTTTATAATATCCCATGGTTTTGTGGGGAAGAGGTCATGATTTGAGTAATGCTTTGCTGGCAATTCTTCAGTTGCCCATGGCGTTGATTGAGGTCAGTAAGTGATATTCACCTGGGGCATGGTCTGGCTGGGAGGGTCAAGTTGGCTTTAATTTTATGTCTGTCACCTTGGTAGGGAGGGCTAGAAGGCTGACTTAGCTGGAACAACCAGAGCACCTACACATGACCATTCTAGCATGGTGGTCTCAGGGGAACCATACCCTTTACATGGAAGTTCTGGATCCCCAAAAAGAGTGTTCCAAGAGGCCTAGGGGAGTACCCAAGTAGCTCCTGAACATTACCTCTATGCATTCTATAGTAAAGCAAATCAAAAAAGCTAACCAGTATTGAAGGGGAAGAATATTAGACTTCATGACTCAATGGGAGAAGTAGCAAAGAATGTGTAGCCATCTTTAATCCCACACATGCGTTTAAGTGTATGAGACAGCATATATTTGGGAAAGTAAAGATGACACAAATGAGTTACTGCCTATACTCTCCTAAGTAGTTTCTCTAGGCAAAGTCCAGAATGTGCAGTCAGAATACTGTTAGGTTGTAGTATACCACCTAGTATACAAACAGGAAATATTTAAAGGTAATTTTTTTCTAATTCAATACTAAATTCTATCCAGTAATATAAAATAGCAATTTGAATACAATAATAACATAAATTATGTCTATACATAATGAACATAATCATCAATTTTTGTCTTTAAGTCATGAATTCCCTATTATAAAGCAAAATATGAAAATCAAGTAGAATTGTGTGTATGAGTCAATATAGTGGTTCTTGAGGATTTTTTGCATTCTTGTATATACCTTCTCTTATCTTTATAAGACCCTGGAATATTACCTTCATATAAATGCAGTAAGCTAGGGAGCTGGGATCCAGAGACCCTGGGAGTGTCATTTTTAAAAATTCTAAAATAGTCACTCTCTCATATGAAATTCTACAAGTAAAAATATGAATGTTCTTAAGTTTTCCATTTCTTGAAAATGCTCTCCAAATTGTAAAATGTAGCTTGGGCACATTTGTATCTCTTAAAACTGTACTTAGGCTAAGACTGTGTGTATAGTTCCCAATGGTTTCAAAGTGGTATCTTGTATATTACCTGAAGTTGATGTCATAAATGACAGTTATAGATAAGGAAGCAGTCCCAGGCATTTAGATGACTTGGAAAGTTTATAAAGGTAGTAGGAGTCTAACTACCTTCAAGCCCAAGCATTCTGTCTCTACAGAAAAATCTTATTTTTCCTTACAGCATCCTGCATCAGAGAAGAAAGAGATCCATAATTGCTGTGTACACTTATGCAATAATTTAAATGGAAAATAATCATATTTCCTAATATGATTAGGAAAATTTGTTAGAATAACATCCTAACAAAATTACAATGATTAAATAAATGATTAAACAGATATACAGCAGAGACTTCTGTCTAGATCCTAGCACTGCTACTTACTAGTTGTGTTATCTTGGGAAGATACTTATTTTAAAACCTTGATTTCTTCATCTGGAAATTGAAGCTGCTGTTTACAAATTTTGTGTGTATACAAAATGAACTTGTATACAACGTATTTGGCACAGTGCTTTATTAAGTTCCAATAAATGCTGCTGTATGATATCATAATAATAATCATAATTATGATAATAATCTAAATTTTTTTATTTTTATTGAAAATTCAACCATGATCAAGTTTTTGTGTAGCCTTATAAATTTGAAATTCAATCCTTAGTGATCCACTGATTGTTTAGTAGCATATTGTTTAGCTTCCATGTGTTTGTATTTTTTGTAGTTTTTTTCTTATAATTGGTTTCTAGTCTCAAAGTGTTGTGATCTGAAAACATGCTTGATATGATTTCAGTTTTCTTAAATTTACTGAGACTTGTTTTGTAGGCTAGCATGTGACCTATCCTGGAGAATGTTCCATGTGCACTTGAAAAGAATGTGTTCTGTGGCTTTCAAATGGAGTGTTCTCTACATATCTATTAAGTTCAGCTGCTCTAATGGGTCATTTAAGGCCAGCGTTTCCAGATTCATTTTCTGTCTGGATGATCTGTCCATTGATGTAAGTGAGGTGTTAAAGTCCCCTTCTATTATTGGGTTACTGTCAATTTCTCCCTTTATGTCTGTTCATATTTGCTTTCTATATTCAATATTTAGGTGCTCCTATGCTGGGTGCCTGTATATTCACAATTGTTATATCTTCTTCTTGGATTGATCCCTTCATCATTATGTAGTGTCTTTGTCTCTTGTAACAGTCTTTATCTTAAAGTCTATTTTGTCTACTATAAGTATTGCTACTCCGGCTTTCTTTTGATTTCCATTTGCATGGAATACTTTTTTCCATCCCCTCACTTTCTGTGTGCCTATTTTTTTTTTTTGGCCATGCCACATGGCTCTCAGGATCTTAATTCTCTGACCCACACCCCCTTCAGTGGAAGCACAGAGTCCTAGCCACTGGACCACGAGGGAATTCTAAGTCTATGTGTGTCTTTAGATCGGAAGTTATTCTCCTGTAGGCAGCAAATATATGGGTCCTGTTTTGGTAACCATTCAGCGACTCTGTGTCTTTTGGCTGGAGCAATTAGTCTATTTACATTTAAGGTAATTATTGATATGCATGTTTTGTTGCCACTTTGTTAATGGTTTTGGGGTTGTTTTTGTAGGTCTTTTTTTTCTTCCTTTTTCCCTTCTCTTGTCATTTGATGACTGTGTTTACTATTATGTTTTTAAAGTCCTTTTCCTTTTTATGTGTGCATATCTATTATAGATTTTTGGTTTGCAGTTACCACAGGTTTTTTTTTATAGCAGTCTATGTATATATGTGATTGTTTTAATTTGCTGATCTCTTAATTTCAAATGCATTTTAAAATCCCTGCATTTGTACTCTCCTCCCATAATGATTACTGTTTTGGGTATCATATTTTATGTCTAATTCTTTTGTGTATCCCTTAACTGCTTGCTCTGAATACAGGTGATTTTACTAGTTTTGTCTTTTAACCTCCTTACTAGCTTGTATGTGTATGATTTCCTAGCTTTGCTGCATGTTTGCCTTTACTGGTGAACTTTTTCATTTTGTAATTTTCTTGTTTCTAATTGTGGCCTTTTCTTTTTTGCCTAGACAGATTCCTTCAACATTTGTTGTGAAGCTGGTTTGGTGGTGCTGAATTCTTTTAGCTTTTGCTTGTCTGTAAAGTTATTGATTTCTCCATCAAATCTGAACAAGAACCTTGCTGGGTAGAGAATTCTTGGGTGGAAATTTTTCTCTTTCATCACTTTAAATATACTGTGCCACTCCCTCCTGGCCTGCAGAGTTTCTGCTGAAAAAATCAGCTGATAGTCTTATGGGAGTTCCCTTGTATGTTATTTGTTGTTTTTCCCTTTCTACTTTTAATATTCTCTCTTTATCTTTTTGTCATTTTTTTTAACATCTTTACTGGAGTATAATTTCTTCACACTGGTGTGTTAGTTTCTGCTTTATAACAAAGTAAATCAGTTATACATATACATATGTTCCCATATCTCTTCCCTCTTGTGCCTCCCTCCCTCCCACCCTCCCTATCCCACCCCTCTAGGTGGTCACAAACCACCAAGCTGATCTCCCTGTGCTATGTGGCTGCTTCCCACTGGCTATCTATTTTACCTTTGGTAGTATATATATGTCCATGCCACTCTCTCACTTTATCCAAGGTTACCCTTCCCCCTCCCCATATCCTCAAGTCCATTCTCTAGTAGGTCTGTGTCTTCATTCCCATTTTACCCCTAGTTTCTTCATGACCTTTTTTTTTTCTTACATTCCATACAAATGTGTTAGCATACAGTATTTGTCTTTCTCTTTCTGACTTTCTTCACTCTGTATGACAGACTCTAGGTCCATCCACTTCACTACAAATAATGCAATTTCATTTCTTTTTATGGCTGAGTAATATTCCATTGTGTATATGTGCCACATTTTCTATATCCATTCATCTGTTGATGGACATTTAGGTTGCTTCCATGTCCTGGCTATTGTAAATAGAGCTGAAATGAACATTGTGGTACATGACTCTTTTTTGTTGTTGTTGTTGTTGCTGTACGTGGGCCTCTCACTGCTGTGGCCTCTCCCGTTGCCAAACACAGGCTCCGGATGCGCAGGCTCAGTGGCCATGACTCAGGGGCCCAGCCGCTCCGCAGCATGTGGGATCTTCCTGGGCCGGGGCACGAACCCGTGTCCCCTGCATCGGCAGGTGGACTCTCAACCACTGCGCCACCAGGGAAGCCCCGGTACATGACACTTTTTAAATTATGGTTTTCTCAGGGTATATGCCCAGTAGTGAGATTGTTGGGTCGTATGGCAGTTCTACTTTTAGTTTCTTAAGGAACGTCCATACTGTTCTCCATAGTGGCTATATCAATGTACATTCACACCAACAAAGCAAGAGTGTTCCCTTTTCTCCACACCCTCTCCAGCATTTATTGTTTGTATGTTTGCTGATGATGGCCATTCTGACCGGTGTGAGATGATATATCGTTGCAGTTTTGATTTGCATTTCTATAATGATTAATAAGGTTGAGCATTCTTTCATGTGTTTGTTGGCAATCTGTATATCTTCTTTGGAGAAACGACTATTTAGGTATTGTGCCCGTTTTTTGGATTCGGTTTTTGGCTTTTTGTTATTGAGATGCATGAGCTGCTTGTAAATTTTGGAGATTAATCCTTTGTCATTTGCTTCATGTGCAAATATTTCTGCCCATTCTGAGGGTTGTCTTTTGGTCTTGTTTATGGTTTCCTTTGCTGTGCAAAAGCTTTGAAATTTCATTAGGTCCCATTTGTTTATTTTTGGTTTTATTTCCATTTCTCTAGGAGGTAGGTCAAAAAGGATCTGGCTGTGATTTTTGTCATAGAGTGTTCTGCCTATGTTTTCCTCTAAGAATTTGACAGTGTCTGGCCTTACATATAAGTCTTTAATCCATTTTGAGTTTATTTTTGTGTATGGTGTTAGGGAGTGTTGTTCTAATTTCATACTTTTACATGTACCTGTCCAGTTTTCACAGCACCACTTATTGAAGAAGCTGTCTTTTCTCCACTGTACATTCCTGCCTCCTTTATCAAAGATAAGGTGACCATTTTTGTGTGTGAGTTTATCTCTGGGATTCCTATCCTGTTCCATTGATATATATTTCTGTATTTGTGCCAGTACCATATTGTCTTGATTACTGTAGCTTTGTAGTATAGTCTGAAATCAGGGAGCCTGATTCCTCCAGCTCCTTTTTTGAGTCTCAAAATTGCTCTGACTATTTGGGGTCTTTTGTGTTTCCATACAAATTGTGAAATTTTTTGTTCTAGTTCGGTGAAAAATGCCAGTGGTAGTTTCATAGGGATTGCATTGAATCTGTAGATTACTTTGGGTAGTAGAGTCATTTTCACAAGGTTGATTCTTCCAATCCAAGAACATGGTATATCTCTCCATCTATTTGTATCATCTTTAATTTCTTTCATCAGTGACTTATAATTTTCTGCATACAGGTCTTTTGTCTCCTTAGGTAGGTTTATTCCTAGATGTTTTATTCTTTCTGTTGCAATGTTAAATGGGAGTGTTTTCTTAATTTCACTTTCAGATTTTTCATCATTAGTATATAGGAATGCGAGAGATTTCTGTGCATTAATTTTGTATCCTGCTACTTTACCAAATTCATTGATTAGCTCTAATAGTTTTCTGGTAGCATCTTTAGGATTCTCTATGTATAGTATCATGTCATCTACAAACAGTGACAGCTTCATTTCTTCTTTTCTGATTTGGATTCCATTATTTCCTTTTCTTCTCTGATTACTGTGGCTAAAACTTCCAAAACTATGTTGAATAATAGTGGTGAGAGTGGGCAATCTTGTCTTGTTCCTGATCTTAGTGGAAGTGCTTTCAGTTTTTCACCATTGAGGATGATGTTCGCTGTGAGTTTGTCATATATGGCCTTTATCATGTTGAGGAAAGTTCGCTCTACGCCTACTTTCTGCAGGTTTTTTATCATAAATGGGTGTTGAATTTTGTCAAAAGCTTTCTCTGCATCTATTGAGATGATCATATGGTTTTTCTCCTTCAATTTGTTAATATGGTGTATCACGTTGATTGATTTGCGTATATTGAAGAATCCTTGCATTCCTGGAATAAATCCCACTTGATCATGGTATATGATGCTTTTAATGTGCTGTTGGATTCTGTTTGCTAGTATTTTGTTGAGGATTTTTGCATCTATCTTCATCAGTGATATTGGCCTGTAGTTTTCTTTCTTTGTGACATCTTTGTCTGATTTTGGTATCAGGGTGATGGTGGCCTCGTAAAATGAGATTGGGAGTGTTCCTTCCTCTGCTATATTTTGGAAGGGTGTTAGCTCTTCTCTAAATGTTTGATAGAATTTGCCTGTGAAGCCATCTGGTCCTGGGCTTTTGTTTCTTGGAAGATTTTTAATCACAGTTTCAATTTCAGTGCTTGTGATTGGTCTGTCATATTTTCTATTTCTTCCTGGTTCAGTCTCGGCAGGTTGTGCATTTCTAAGAATTTGTCCATTTCTTCCAGGTTGTCCATTTTATTGGCATAGAGTTGCTTGTAGTAATCTCTCATGATCCTTCGTATTTCTGCATTGTCAGTTGTTACTTCTCCTTTTTCATTTCTAATTATATTGATTTGAGTCTTTTCCCTTTTTTTCTTTGTAAGTCTGGCTAATGGTTAATCAATTTTGTTTATCTTCTCAAAGGACCAGCTTTTAGTTTTATTGATCTTTGTTATCATTTCCTTCATTTCTTTTTCATTTATTTCTGATCTTATCTTTATGATTTCTTTACTTCTGCTAACTTTGGGGGATTTTTTTGTTCTTCTTTCTCTAATTGCTTTAGGTGCAAGGTTAGGTTGTTTATTCAAGATGTTTCCTGTTTCTTAAGGTAGGATTGTATTGCTATAAACCTCCCTCGTAGAACTGCTTGCACTGCATCTCATAGGTTTTGGGTCATTGTATTTTCATTGTTATTTGTGTCTAGGTATTTTTTGATTTCTTAAGTGATCACTTCATTATTAAGTAGTTTATTGTTTAGCCTCCATGTGTTTGTATATTTTACAGCTCTTTTCCTGTCTTTCATATCTAGTCTAATAGCGTTGTGGTCAGAAAAGATACTTGATACGACTTCAACTGCTTAAATTTATCAAGGCTTGATTTGTGACCCAAGATATGATCTATCCTGGAGAATGTTCCTTGAGCACTTTAGAAAAATGTGTATACTGTTGTTTTTGGATGGAATATCCTATAAATATCAATTAAGTCCATCGTGTTTAATGTACCATTTAAGCTTGTGTTTCCTCATTTATTTTCATTTTGGATGTCCTGTCCATTGGTGAAAGTGGGGTGTTAAAATCCCATACTATGAAAGTGTTACTGTCGATTTTCCCTTCTATGGCTGTGTGTATATGCCTTATGTATTGATGTGTTCATATGTTGGGTGCATAAATATTTACAATTGTTATATCTTCTTCTTGGATCAATCCCTTGATCATTATGTAGTGTCTTTCTTTGTCTCTTGTAACAGTCTTTATTTTAAAATCTATTTTCTGTGATATGAGAATTGCTACTCTAGCTCTCTTTTGATTTCCATTTGCATGGAATATCTTTTTCCATCCCCTCACTTTCAGTCTGTATGTGTCCCTAGGTTGAAGTGGGTCTCTTGTAGACAGCATATATATGGGTCTTGTTTTTGTGTCCATTCAGCCAGTCTGTGTCTTTTGGTGGGAGCATTTAATCCATTTACATTTAAGGTAATAATTGATATGTATGTTCCTATTCCCATTTTCTTAATTTTTTGGGCATTGTTATTGTAGGTCTTTTCCTTCTCTTGTGTTTCTTGCCTAGAGAAGTTCCTTTAGCATTTGTTGTAAAGCTGGTTTTGTGGTTCTGAAGTCTCTCAGCTTTTCCTTGTCTGTAAAAGTTTTAATTTCTCCATCAAATCTGAATGAGATCCTTCTTGGCTAGTGTAATCTTGGTTGTAGGTTTTTCTCCTTTATCACTTTAAATATGTCCTGCCATTCCCTTCTGGCTTGCAGAGTTTCTGCTGAAAGATCAGCTGTTAACCTTATGGGAATTCCCTTGTGTGTTATTTGTGGTTTTTCCCTTGCTGCTTTTAATATGTTTTCTTTGTATTTAATTTTTGATAGTTTGATTAATATGTGTCTTGGCATGTTTCTTCTTGGATTTATCTTGTACGGGACTCTCTATGCTTCCTGGACTTGATTTACTATTTCCTTTCCCATATTAGGGAAGTTTTCAACTCTAATCTCTTCAAAGATTTGCTCAGTCCCTTTCTTTTTCTCTTCTTCTTCTGGGACCTCTATAATTCAAATATTGGTATGTTTAATGCTGTCACAGATGTCTCTGAGACTGTCCTCAGTTCCTTTCATTCTTCTTTCTTTATTCTGCTCTTCAGTAGCTATTTCTGCTATTTTATCTTCCAGTTCACGTATCCGTTCTGCCTCAGTTATTCTGCTATTGATCCCTTCTAGAGTAGTTTTAATTTCATTTATTGTGTTGTTCATTGTTGCTTGTTTCCTCTTTAGTTCTTCTAGGTCCTTGTTAAATGTTTCTTGCATTTTCTCTATTCTATTTCCAAGATTTTGGATCATCTTTAGTATCATTATTCTGAATTCTTTTTCAGGTAGACTGCCTATTTCCTCTTCATTTGTTAGGTTTGGTGCGTTTTTATCTTGCTCCTTCATCTGCTGTGTGTTTTTCTGTCTTCTCATTTACTTATCTTACAGTGTTTGGCGTCCCCTTTTTGCAGGCTACTGGTTCATAGTTTCCATTGTTTTTGGTGTCTGTCCACCGTAGCTAGGGTTGATTCAGTGGGTTGTGTAGGCCTCCTGATGGAGGTGACTTGTGCCTGTGTTCTGGTGGATGAGGCTGGATCTTGTCTTTCTAGTGGGCAGGTCCACGTCTGGTGGTGTGTTTTGGGGAGTCTGTGGCTTTATGATTTTAGGCAGCCTCTGTGCTAATGGATGGTGCTGTGTTCCTCTCTTGCTAGTTGTTTGGTGTATGGTGTCCAGCACTGTAGCTTGCTGGTTGTTGCATGAAGCTGGGTCTTGGTGTTGAGATGGAGATCTCTGTGAGATTTTTGTCATTTGATATTACGTGGGGCTGGGAGGTCTCTTTTGGATGAGTGTCCTGAAGTTGGCTCTCCCATGTCAGAGGCACAGTACTGACTACTGGCTGCAGCCCCAAGAGCCTTTCATCCACATGGCTCAGAATAAAAGGGAGAAAAATTGGAAAGAAAGAAAGAAACAAGGATAAAATAAAATAAAATAAAGTAAGATAAAATAAAATGAAGTTATTAAAATAAAAAATAGTTATGAAAAACAATTTTAATGTAAAAAAAAAGAACGGATGGACAGAATCGTAGGACAAATGGTGAAAGCAAAGCTATACAGACAAAATCTCATACAGAAGCATACACATACACACTCACAAAAAGAGGAAAAGGGGAAAAAATAATATATCTTGCTCCCAAAGTCCACATCCTCAATTTGGGATGTTTTGTTGTCTATTCAGTTATTGCACAGATGCAGCATACATCAAGTTGATTTTGGAGCTTTAATCCACTGCTTCTGAGGCTGCTGGGAGAGATTTCCCTTTCTCTTCTTTGTTCGCACAGCTCCTGGGGCTCAGCTTTGGATTTGGACCCGCGTCTTTGTGTAGGTCTCCTGAGGGCATCTGTTCTTCACTCAGACAGGATGGGGTTAAAAGAGCAGCTGATTCAGGGACTCTGGCTCACTCAGGCCGAGGGGAGGGAGGGGTACAGATGTGGGGCAAGCCTGTGGTGGCAGAGGCTGGTGTGATGTTGCACCAGCCTGATGTTTGCTGTGCGTTCTCCTGGGGAAGTTGTCCCTGGATCATGGCACCCTGGCAGTGGCAGACTGCACAGACTCCTGGGAGGGGTGGTGTGGATAGTGACCTGAGCCCACACACAGGCTTCATGGTGGCTGCAGCAGCAGCCTTAGCATCTCATACCTGTCTCTGGGATCCGCGCTGATAGCCCCTGCTGGCTCCCATCTCTGGAGCTCTTTTAAGCAGTGCTCTTAATCCCCTCTCCTCGTGCACCAGGAAGCAAAGAGGCAAGAAAAAGTCTCTTGCCTCTTAGGCAGGTCCCAAGTGTTGCCTGGACTCCCTTCCGGCTAGCTGTGGTGCACTAGCCCCCTTCAGGCTGTGTTCACACCACCAACCTCTGTCCTCTCCCTGCACTCCGACCGAAGCCCGAGCCTCAGCTCCCACCCCCCGCCCGCCCCGGCGGGTGAGCAGACAAGTCTCTCGGGCTGGCGAGTGCTGGTTGGCACCGATCCTCCGCGTGGGAATCTCTCTGCTTTGCCCTCCCTGTGGCTTCACTCTCCTCTGCCGTTCCGAAGCTCCCCCCTCCACCACCCACAGTCTCCACCTGCAAAGGGGCTTCCTAGTGTGTGGAAACCTTTCCTCCTTCACAGCTCCCTCCCACTGGTGCAGGTCCCATCCCTATTCTTTTGTCTCTGTTTTTTCTTTTTTCTTTTGCCCTACCCAGGTATGTGGGGAGTTTCTTGCCTTTCGGGAGGTCTGAGGTCTTCTGCCAGCGTTCAGTAGGTGTTCTATAGGAGCAGTTCCACGTGTATATTTCTGATGTATCTTGTGGGGAGTAAGGTGATATCCACATCTTACTCTTCCGCCATCTTCTCAAGACCCCCTTTTTGTCATTTTAATTACAATGTGTTGGAGTGTTTGGTGTGTTCCTCTTTGGATTAATCTTATATGTGACTCTGCAATTCCTGGACTTGGATGACTGTTTCATTTCCCATGTTAGGGAAGTTTTCAGCTATTTTGTCTTAAAATTCATTATCAGAACCATTTTCTTCTCCTTCTGAGAGTGTAATGCAAATATTAGTACACTTGATGTTGTTCCAGGGGTCTCTTAAACTGTCCTCATTTCTTTTCATTCTTTTTTCTTTTCTCTGTTCATCCGCAGTGATTTCCACTACTCTGTCTCCCAGCTTGCTGATCTGTTTCTCTATCAATTAGTCTACACTTTATTCCTTCTAGTGTATTTTTCATTTCAGTTATAATATTTTTCATCTCTGTTTGGTTGTTCTAACTCCTTGTTTAAACCTTCTAACCTCGTTTTTTGCATCATTCTCCTCCCAAGTTCTTTGATTATCTTTACAATCACTACCTTGAACCCTTTCTCATGTAGATTGCCTAGATCCACTTCATTTAGTTCTTCTGGCATTTTCATTTTGTTCCTTCATGGAACATGTTCCTCTGTCACTTCATTTTGCCTAAGTTGCTGTTTTTATTTTTATGTACCTAGTAGGTTGGTTATGTTTCCTCATCTTGGAGAAGGGGACTTTTGCAGATGCCCTATGTGTCCCAGCAGTGTGCTCCCTTCTTGTCACCCAAGGTATATGCTCTAGAAGTTCTCCCTATTAGGCCTGCATGGGTCCTTCAGTTGTGGCAGGCTGACTATGTGGGTGGACTATTAGGCTTGGTTGGCCCCTGGTCTGGTTGGTTGCTTGGACCTGCCTTGTGTGGAGGCTGTCAGCTGCTGGTTGGTGGGGCCTGGTCACAAGGCAGCTAGCTGCAGAACCCCGGGGGGCCCCAAGACTAGTGCTGGCTCACTAATGGGAAGAGTTAGGGTACATAAGACTCCGGGGCTGTTGCCCACACACTGGTGGGTGAAACCAAGTCCTGGTGTTAGTGCTGGACTACTGGAAGGCAGAATCAGGTTCTGGAGTCTGGTTACAGGGCCCAGGAGTCCCAGAGCTGATATAAGATCACTAGTGGGAGGGGTGGGGGCAGTTCCTGAAACACAGGTGGGTACTGGGTCTGGAGTGTTCTGGAGTTCGTGTTGGCCTGCTACTGGGCAGGGTCAGTGCCCACCTTGTCCCAGGGCAGGGTCTGGCCTGCTGTGGGAAGGTTAGGTCCACAGGTTATGGGATTGTGGTTTTCTTACATCTGTTTTCTGCTCCCTGGTGGGTGAGGCTGATCCAGAGGCTATGCCAGGCTTCCTGGGGGACAGCACTAGGGCCCAGGGGATTCTGAAGCTGGTGCCTTCTCACTGGTGGGTAGAGCTGGGTCCTGGCCATCTACTGGGCAGGGCTGTGTCTAATGGGGTGTGGGCTCAGGAGGTCTTTAGGCAGCCTGTCTGTTGCTGGGTGAGGCCAGTCAATGCACAAATGAATGGACATGGTTGTGTTCCAGTAAAAGTTTAATTACAAAAAAGCAGGCTTCAAGCCAGATTTCCTCTATGGGACTTAGTTTCTTGACTGAGCTAATAAAGTTATGGATGAAAGAGTTTGAAATCATTCAGTTATAAATGTTTGTCCTCATTTCTCCTGAGAATCAGAGGGTGAAAATATTTGGCCTTACTTTCTATGGTAGGCAGAATAATGTTCCCCATTCCCCAAAGATGACCTTGTCCTAGTCCCCAGAAAAGTGTGTTGTATTGAGTCACTGAGTATGTGTTAATTTGCTAGAGCAGCAATAGGAAACTAATATATTTGCCTTGTTTTTAGAGTGTGTATCTGTGTGTGTGTGTGTGTGTGTGTGTGTGTGTGTGTGTGTGTGTGTTTAATCATGAGATGCTAAATGCATGGTAAGAGTTTTAAAGTAAAAGAAACCTTGGTTGAAAGATACTTGGAAAAAGTCTTCCTACTAGAAGAGGGATAAAGTTCTGAATGAATAAAAGGATAAAGTTCTATCATTCCTGGCTTCACCCTGTCTTGGTTCTGAGAGGCTCAACTGATCATTAAATTTCTGGTACTTTTTTCATATTCTGAATTACTCTTCATTAAAAACAAAATAAAACAAATGAAACAGAAATAAAGTTCTAGGCATAAGAGCACACAACAATAGGCTAATACAGTTATGTCATTTTTATTTTATTTATCATATCCTAAAGCTTTGCTAAGTTATATAGCTGTAATTCACAGCTTCATATATGGGATATTTGGAAAACAAAACACCCACAAGTGTTATATAATTCTCCACCATAAATCCATTATAAGTATATTTGATCACTGTTATAGAGTATTCATGGGAAAGAAAGGTCTTTTGAATCAGAAGGCTGGGGTTTATATATTCCACTGTGCCTTTTTTTCCCAGTGGCCTCCAATCCTTCCAACATCTTGTGGGAAACCAAATGATAGTTCTCACTGAAGGGAGGAAAAGGTGAAGGATGGCTAGAACTCGGAAGCTCTGAATTTCATCTCACAACTGCTCACATTGTATCAGTCTCTTTAATTCTCTTAGTTTAAATCTTAGCTAGATTTTATTTCCGCATTAAGCATTATCATTTTATTATGTTGTCCCTTGTGAATGTATCTTGTCCCTTGTAAATGTGACTTTGAATGGCCTTATCCTTTAGTCAGTGCCTGTATTTTCAGTAAAAGTACCTCTACGGATGTTCATATGAGGGAGCTGCATATGGAAGCTTGGCTGGTGGCCAGGAAGGTAGATTAGGCTTGTTTGGATGTTCCAGAAACACACAGTTATTCTTTCCAGTGCTTAAAATGAAAGTTCAATTTTATTCCTTTTGAATGAAACTCCTTAAATGCATTAGAATTTCTTACTAGGACTTTAATTTCTTTCATCAGTGTCTTATAATTTTCTGCATACAGGTCTTTTGTCTCCTTAGGTAGGTTTATTCCAAGATATTTTATTCTTTTTCTTGCAATGGTAAATGGGAGTGTTTTCTTAATTTCACTTTCAGATTTTTCATCATTATTATACAGGAATGCCAGAGATTTCTGTGCATTAATTTTGTATCCTGCAACTTTACCAAATTAATTGATAAGCTGTAGTAGTTTTATGGTAGCACCTTTAGGATACTTTATGTATACGCTCAAGTCATCTGCAAACAGTGACAGCTTTATTTCTTCTTTTCTGATTTGGATTCCTTTTATTTCCTTTTCTTCTCTGATTGCTGTGGCTAAAACTTCCAAATCTATGTTGAATAAGAGTGGTGAGAGTGGACAACCTTGTATTGTTCCTGATCTTAGTGGAAATAGTTTCAGTTTTTCACCATTGAGGACGATGTTGGCTGTGGATTTGTAATATATGGACTTGATTATGTTGAGGAAAATTCCCTCTGTGCCTACTTTCTGCAGGTTTTTTACCATAAGTGGGTGTAGAATTTTATCAGAAGCTTTCTCTGCATCTATTGAGAGGATCATACAGTTTTTCTCCTTCAATTTGTTAATATGGTGTATCACATTGATTGATTTGCGTATATTGAAGAATCCTTGCATTCCTGGAATAAACCCCACTTGATCATGGTGTATGATCCTTTTAATGTGCTTTTGGATTCTGTTTTCCAGTATTTTGTTGAGGATTTTTGCATCTATTTTCATCAGTGATATTAACCTCTAGTTTTCTTTCTTTGTGACATCTTTCTCTGGTTTTGGTAGCAGGGTGATGTTGGCCTCATAGAATGAGTTTGGGAGTGTTTCTCCCTCTGCTATACCTTGGAGGAGTTTGAGAAGGTAAGTGTTAGCTCTTCTCTAAATGTTTGATAGAATTTGCCTGTGAAGCCATCTGGTCCTGGGCTTTTGTTTGTTGGAAGATGTTTAATCACAGTTTCAATTTCAGTGCTTGTGATTGGTCTGTTCATATTTTCTATTTCTTCCTGATTCATTCTTGGCAGGTTGTGCATTTCTAAGAGTTTGTCCATTTTTTCTAGGTTGTCCATTTTTTTGGCATAGAGTTGCTTGTAGTAATCTCTCATGATCTTTTGTATTTCTGCAGTGTCACTTGTTACTTCTCCTTTTTCATTTCTAATTCTATTGATTTGAGTCTTCTCCCTTTTTTTCTTGATGAGTCTGGCTAATGGTTTATCAATTGTGTTTATCTTCTCAAAAGACCAGCTTTTATTTTTACTGATCTTTGTTATCATTTCCTTCATTTCTTTTTCATTTATATCTGATCTGATCTTTATGATTTCTTTCCTTCTGCTAACTTTGGGGGTTTTTGTTTCTCTTTCTCTAATTGCTTTAGGTGCATGGTTAAGTTGTTTATTTGAGATGTTTCCTGTTTCTTCAGGTAGGATTGTATTGCTATAAACTTCCCTCCTAGGACTGATTTTGCTGCATCCCATAGGTTTTGGGTCGTCATGTCTCCATTGTCATTTGTTTCTAGGTATTTTTTGATTTCCTCCTTGATTTCTTCAGTGATCACTTCATTATTAAGTAGTGTATTTTTTAGCCTCCATGTGTTTGTAATTTTTACAGATCTTTTCCTGTAATTGATATCTAGCCTCATAGCATTATGTTCGGAAAAGGTACTTGATAAAATTTCAATTTTCTTAAATTTACCAAGGCTTGATTTGTGACCCAAGATATGATCTATCCTGGAGAATGTTCCATGGGCAGTTGAGAAAAATGTGTATTCTCTTGTTTTTAGATGAAATGTCCTATAAATATCAATTAAGTCCATCTTGTTTAATGTATCATTTAAAGATTGTGTTTCCTTTTTTATTTTCATTTTGGATGTCCTGTCCGTTGTTAACCAATGGGGTGTAAATGTCCCATACTATGAATGTGTTACTGTTGATTTCCCCAATTATGGCTGTTGGTATTTGCCTTATGTATTGAGGTGCACCTATATTGGGTGCATAAATATTTACAATTGTTATATCTTCTTCTTGGATCTATCGCTTGATCATTATGTAGTGTCCTTCTTTGTCTCTTGTAAATGTCTTTATTTTGAAGTCATTTTGTCTGATATGAGAATTGCGACTCCAGCTTTCTTCTGATTTCCATTTGCACGGAATATCTTTTTCCATCCCCTCACTTTCAGTCTGTATGTTTCCCTAGGTCTGAAGTGGGTGTCTTGTAGACAGCATATATGTGGTCTTGTTTTTGTATCCATTATGCCAGTCCATGTCTTTTTGTGGGAGCATTTAATCCATTTACATTTAAGGTAATTATCAATATGTTTGTTCCTATTCCCATTTTCTTAATTGTTTTGGGTTTGTTATTGTAGGTCTTTTCCTTCTCTTGTGTTTCTTGCCTAGAGAAGTTCCTTTAGCATTTGTTGTAAAGCTGGTACAGTGGTTCTGAACTCTCTCAGCTTTTGCTTGTCTGTAAAGGTTTTAATTTCTCCATCAAATCTGAATGAGATCCTTGCTGGGTAGAGTAATCTTGGTTGCAGTTTTTTCTGCTTCATCACTTTAAATATGTCCTGGTACTCCCTTCTGCTTTGCAGAGTTTCTCCTGAAAGTTCAGCTGTTAACCTTATGGGGATTCCCTTGTGTGTTATTTGTTGTTTTTCCCTTGCTGTTTTTGATATTTGTTCTTTGTATTTAATTTTTGAAGTTTGATTAATATGTGTCTTGGCATGTTTCTCCTTTATTTATCCTGTATGGGACTCTCTGTGCTTCCTGGACTTGATTAACTATTTCCTTTCCTATATTAGTGAGGTTTTTAACTCTAATCTCTTCAAAGATTTGCTCAGTCCCTTTCTTTTTCTCTTTTTCTTCTGGGACCCCTATTATTCGAATATTGGTGCATTTAATGTTGTCCCAGAGGTCTCTGAGACTGTCCTCAGTTCTTTTCATTCTTCTTTCTTTATTCTTCTCTGCAGTAGTTATTTGCAGTATTTTATCTTCCAGGTCACCTATCCGTTCTTCTGCCTCAGTTATTCTGTTATTGATCCCTTCTAGAGTAGTTTTAATTTCATTTATTGTGTTGTTCATTGTTGCTTGTTTCCTCTTTAGTTCTTCTAGGTCCTTGTTAAATGTTTCTTGCATTTTCTCTATTCTATTTCCAAGATTTTGAATCATCTTTAGTATCATTATTCTGAATTCTTTTTCATGTAGACTGCCTATTTCCTCTTCATTTGTTAGGTCTGGTGCATTTTTATCTTGCTCCTTCATCTGCTGTGTGTTTTTCTGTCTTCTCATTTTGCTTATCTTACTGTGTTTGGGGTCTCCTTTTTGCAGGCTGCAGGTTCGTAGTTCCCGTTGTTTTTGGTGTCTGTCCCCAGTAGCTAAGATTGGTTCCGTGGGTTGTGTAGGCTTCCAGGTGGAGGAGACTAGTGCCTGTGTTCTGGTGGATGAGACTGGATCTTGTCTTTCTGGTGGGCAGGTCCACATCTGGTGGTGTGTTTTGGGGTGTCTGTGAACTTATTATGATTTTAGGCAGCCTGTCTGCTAATGGGTGGCATTGTGTTCCTGTCTTGCTAGTTGTTTGGCATAGGGTGTCCAGCACTGTAGCTTGCTGGTCATTGAGTGAAGCTGGGTCTTGGTGTTGAGATGGAGATCTCTGGGAGATTTTTGCCATTTGATATTACATGGAGCTGGGAGGTCTCTTGTTGACCAGTGTCCTGAAGTTGGCTTTCCCACCTCAGTGGCACAGTCCTGATGCCTGGCTGGAGCACCAAAAGCCTTTCATCCACACGGCTCAGAATAAAAGGGGGAAAAAGTAGAAAGAAAGAAAGGAAGGAAGAAAGAGAATAAAATTAAATTAAATTAAAATAAATTTATTAAAATAAAAAATAATTATTAAGAAAAAAAATTTTTTAAGTAAAATATAAAACAAACAGACAGAATCCTAGGACAAATGGTGAAAGCCAAGCTATACAGACAAAATCTCACACAGAAGCATACACATACACACTCACTAAAAGAGGAAAAGGGGAAAAAATAATATATCTTGCTCTCAAAGTCCACCTCCTCAATTTTGGATGATTTATTGTCTGTTCAGGTACTCCACCGATGCAGGGTACATCAAGTTGATTTTGGATATTTAATCCGCCTCTCCTGAGGCTGCTGGGAGAAATTTCCCTTTCTCTTCTTTGTTTGCACAGCTCCTGGGGTTCAGCTTTGGATTCGGCCCCGCCTCTGCGTGTAGGTCGCCTGAGGGCATCTGTTGTTCGCTCAGACAGGACAGGGTTAAAGTAGCAGCTGATTCGGGGGCTCTGGCTCACTCAGGCCGGGGAGAGGGAGGGGTACGGATGTGGGGAGAGCCTGAAGCAGCAGAGGCCGGCATGACGTTGCAGCAGCCTGAGGCGCACCATGCGTTCTCCCGGGGAAGTTGTCCCTGGATCGCGGGACCCTGGCAGTGGCGGGCTGCACAGGCTCCCATGAGGGGAGGTGTGGAGAGTGACCTGTGCTCGCAGACAGGCTTCTTGGTGGCAGCTGCAGCGGTCTTAGCGTCTTATGCCCATCTCTGGGGTCCACGCTGATAGCCGCGGCTCACGCCCGTCTCTGGAGCTCCTTTTAGCTGCACTCTTAAACCCCTCTCCTCACGCACCAGGAAACAAAGAGGGAAGAAAAAGTCTCTTGCCTCTTAGGCAGGTCCAGAGTTTTTTCCGGACTCCCTCCCGGCTAGCTGTGGTGCACTAGCCCCCTTCAGGCTGTGTTCACGCCGCCAGTCCTCTCCCTGCGATCTGACCGAAGCCCGAGCCTCAGCTCCCAGCCCCGCCCGCACCGCCGGGTGAACAGACAAGCCTCTCGGGCTGGTGAGTGCTGTTCAGCACCGATCCTCTGTGAGGGAATCTCTCCGCTTTACTCTCCGCACCCCTGTTGCTGCACTCTCCTCCATGGCTCCGAAGTTCCCCCCGCTCCACCACCCGCAGTCTCCGCCAGCAAAGGGACTTCCTAGTGTGTGGAAACATTTCCTCCTTCACAGCTCCCTCCCACTGGTGCAGGTCCCGTCCCTAGTCTTTTGTCTCTGCTTATATTTTTTTCTTTTGCCCTATCCAGGTACGTGGGGAGTTTCTTGCCTTTTGGGACGTCTGAGGTCTTCTGCCAGCGTTCAGTGGGTTTTCTGTAGGAGTTGTTCCACATGTAGATGTATTTCTGATGTATCTGTGGGGAGGAAGGTGATCTCCGCGTCTTACTCTTCCGCCATCTTCCCCCTCACCTCCGGTTATAACATTTTAATTTATATTTTTAAGTAGGGCACAGTGGAATGGGACATGAGAGATCAGCCCTTTTCCTTTTCTTTTGTCTCTTCAATCTTTTCTCCTACTCCCTAATTAATATAAATTGCTTCCTTCATTTCTTCCCTTACTCCTCTAAAGTCAGAAGTGAGAGCAGATGGTAGTGTGGTTGGAATAGATAAATGTGATCAACAGTGAGGGAGAACCTGTCTTAGTCACTTTTTTCTTTCAAAAATACAAAATGGTTGCTTTAAATTGAGAATTATAATCACTTCACAAAACTGCATTAAAGAAAACATGTATGTAGAAAGTTTATGTACAAATATTTTATGCTGTAGGGATTGTAGCAAAATTAATACATTTTCAAGCATATTTTATATTTCCTCCAATTTATTTTATATATTTTTTAGCTTTGCTCTATAGGCTTAAGTAGGAGTGATGGTTTATTTCTTGAATGTATGATGGTTTTTATGAGGAATGGAAAAAGCCTTAATTGGCAATGGCAAATAACCTAGAATCCCTGGGATTATTAATAGTTTGGACAATTATTATTTTCAGTCAGTCTCAATTAAACTTTCCATCGTTATATTTAATGTGTTAAATATTTAATAAACTTTTATTTTAAGAATTTGCTACACACAAAAAAACATACTAAACTTTGCAAGACTCCAAATATTAAAATAAATGTACCATCTCTCTGAACAGTTAACTAAAAATAATCTAGCTTAAAGTCATATTAGTGTTTTCTAATAATATGGGTTGTAAGATCTAAATAAAGAAATGTATAAGAAAAATCCCTTTGTGTTATGTGTTCTATTAAGATTTACTATATTTAATTTCTATGAAAATAATTACTTGTTTAATTATTTTATGGAGTTTTCTTTTTAGTTTAAGTGCTCAATGGTATGATGATGTTCAGTAGTTTATGATCATTAACACCAGAAGGACTCATTTTTTAAATATAATTGTTTAAAATTTTCTGATGCATTAAGAATAAATTCAGAATAAAATATCATTTGTTATTATAATCTGTCTAAATTCTGGAGTAGACTTAATTGCAATAGTAGAATTAGTTGCAATAGTCAAATAGTGCAATAGAATTTCACGTGAAGTTATTACATTGTTTTCCTCATTATAAAGTCTTCCTAGAGACTTCATATTCTATTGATTTCACACCCCTTTCAATAATGTGCTAGATGGATTGAATCCTTTGCATGGCCTGGACATATTATTGTTCTGTATTTCTACTCCAAAGAAAAGAACCCATTTTGAGTGATATGTGGCTTTTTTATTTTTTTCCCCTTTCTTTCTTTCTTTTTTAATAGATCTTTAGTGAGTTTGAGATTGAGCAGCATCAAGAATGTGCTTATGATCATTTGGAAGTATTTGATGGAGAAACGGAAAAATCACCAATTCTTGGACGACTGTGTGGGAACAAGATACCAGAGCCCCTTGTGGCTACTGGAAATAAAATGTTTGTTCGGTTTGTTTCTGATGCATCTGTTCAAAGAAAAGGCTTTCAAGCCACACATTCTACAGGTCAGTAAATTAGGGGATGCTTCTCTTTTCTGAGTAAGATCCAAGTTTCTCTTCTAGTGTGTGCAGGGGATCTATAACAGGATTATAAATGAATCAGAAGTCTCACTGAAGCACTGTGTGAAATATTTGAGAACCACATAACATCCTAACTAATATCTTTGTAGCTGTTGAACTAATTAAAAGAAACACAATAGTTTGATCTGATTCATGTTCAGTGTGGTATGATCAAGAAGAGCTATCTCTAAATATTTATGTAGTGTATTCCATGTTAACTTTAGCAGTTTGATTTATATGTTATATTTAACAGAAATCTATAGCTTGGAATTCAAAAATTTTGTTTTTGCTAAAATCCTACTTGTTTAGCTAACTTTCACATTAATATATTTTTGTAAACCAAATTTGGAATTTAACTCTCTGTTTTACAGAGTTTTATTTTTTTCCCTTTTATTTGGTAGGCAACACAGTCTTTTCCCTAATCCTAATCCCTAATTTGACTCTTACAGATTCCAGCTGTAATGGAAGTCTTTAAGAAATAAAATACAATTTAGAAAAATATGGAAAATTTTAAGCAAAAATTTCAAATAACTTTTTTATAATTTGGATCAAATTTATAATATATTCCATAAATGTCCAGTAAATATCCTTTTTTTATTCAGTTAAAAAAAAAAAAAATCAATCATATTTACTGAAATCATTTAGCTTATAGTGACACCTAGTGGCAGTTCTAATGCCAAAACTATTGAGACACAAATCTATCTTGGCGTAAAATGCAGTATAATCGGCTACAAATTCATCAATGAAACAATTTTAGTGCAGTAATTTTTGTCATGGTTTCCTGATAATTGTTTTCTCCTTTCCTTTTAGTTTAGAAAACATAACTTTATTCCATTGTCCAATATTATTTTCCACTCTAGTATATTCTGTTATGAGCATTAGATTTATATTGAAGTCTATTTGTGAGAAAGTGGATATTGCCTGATTCATGCTAGTAATGACTGGACTCATAAATAATTATTTCTCATGATTAATATAAATATTCTGCTTTGAGAAAAATCTTTCATGGATTAAAATTTTCATACTAATGAAGGATTTTTTTATACACTTGATGTTTGTTCTTTAAATATTTTCCTGATAACTTGTCACACATTGAAGGAATGGAAAAATTGGAGTCCTATGACTTGATCAATATTTTTCTGAAGCACAGTTAATGGCACAATTTTTTAAATAATCGTGGCTGTCACAGGTTCTAAGAATGGAGTGTAAAAGTATGTTATCAAAACTCTTGAAAGAGCTGATACACTATTTTTAAATTACTTACCTATAAATTCCTCTGTTGTAGTTTCATAAAAACCTACTTTTATAGTTTCTCTTTTCCTCTTTACCTTTACCTTAAATCTCAAGTTTTCTTGCAGCTATATAACTCCATGACTCCTTAATTTTCATAGCCTCTGCTTTGGACCCATTTCAGTGTTTGTATTACCATTTAGAATCCACTGTTAGGATCTAATTATCTTATCATAGAGATCATATATTGAAATCCAATTGTATATATAGCATGCACTTGATATTTCAGGCACATACATATACTTAATATAAATTATATACATTGAGTTCTCAAAAGAGCTATATGATGTATGAATTATTATCTTTATCTTCAGATAAAGAAATTTAAAATCTGAAGGATTAATTAATTTGCAAAGACTTCTAAAATTATATCAAAGCCTGGATTTTATCCTAATTCTGCTTCCAATGCTCATGCACTTTCTACTATGGTATATTTTTTCTTAACATAAACATTTTGGATTAGGAAGGAAACCAATACAAAACTGGATCACTGTTAATTGAAACAATAGAGACTGAATGCTTCCTTATTTGTCTTAATCAAATCTTCTGTCCTAACTATCCAACTGAATAGGCTCATTTTTTCTCCCTGTTCAGTTCAAATCCAGTCAAATACCCACGTGATCAGCCTCAATCATAATTTGTAGGCAAAACATGATTCGGTCCTGTCATCTCAGAAATGAGGATTTTGAGACTAAGACTCAAATGAAACTGAAGTAGCACAAAAAATAATAGTTAGAATTAGAGTCCTAGCCTCCCAACTCCTGCTCAGTTGTGCTAGTCAAAATTTTTAGCATTAACTGTTTGTTTGTTTGCTTGTCTATTTTACATGTAAACTTTTGCTCTCACTTAACCAGCTGTCTTTGAATTTTCTGGGTAGATTTTATTTACACTGTTACTTTCAAGTAGCCATACATGATGGAATATTCTTATGTACTGCTTACTATTTATTTCTTTTGAAAGCTTTCTCTTTAACAAGTTTATTCCACAGTCTTTCATGAAATATTTATTTGGTACCTGCTTTGAATAGACACTGTAAAGTATTAGTAATTCATAGCAAAAAATTAGGAATTTTGTGGTAACTTATGAGAAAACAGAAGGAATTCCTGCCTTTTGACAGCTATAGTCTGATAAGTTAAACTTATGATTTTCAGTCAGTTTTTACCACCAAGACAGCCAAGTCCAGTACCACATCTGTCAATTTCTGCTAAATGTATAAAGCATTTATTCATTATTTAATGTTTTCTAGAATACATGTAACTTTTATTAAGGGGCCCTGAAGTATACATTTTAATTTGCTTGAGTACATTTATATTTCTATATACAATTTTAATTTTATCCACAAGGAAGGCTTATAATACTACAAATTTTGAAATTAAGTGAAGAGAAATATTAATATTGCTTTATAGCTATTTTTTTTACAAGTAATACTATCCAAATCAATGGGAAATGGACTTTGTTGGAAAAAGTCCCTTTTTCCTCTAAAGGTAGGTCCAAAATATAAAAGTCCAAATTTATTTTAATCAGGTAACAAATGGTGTTAGGCCAGCCTTAGATAAACTATTGAAGAAAAAAACTCAGTAAAAAAAAATAACCTATATATTCTCTCAGAGGATAAGGCTATAATACAGAAAAAGAGGGGGAGTGTGGAGAGAAAGTATTTTAAAACATGGCATGTCAGGTAGGACTTTATTCTGCAGCAGAAAGCATCATCCTAATTTAAAAATCAAATAATATATTATTAGGCTCCTTAGAAATTATTTTGATAGAACTTAATTAAATTATAGTGCCTACTAAAAGCATTTATTGCTCAAATTATAGGCCCTCACAGGGATTTAACACTTTACCAGGAAATGAACAGAAGTCTTTCCAAATTAAAATGAGGGCCACCCTTTCTGAAACATTTTAAGTCACTCTTAATTGTAGTTTAAGTCATTTGTTTTGAGTATTGTCATTTTCTAGAAGTTTTCAATAAAATCAAATAATGATGCCTCACATTTCAGATTCACAAAGGCTTTGTGAAATCTCTTTTTGTTTAAATACTTCATTTCCTTCTTGATTTCTGTTCTGATCTGGGGTTGACAGAGAATTGTCTCCTCTGGATCCTGATTTGTTTTGCTACTTTGTTTCTCTGAAGTAGGCACACAGAAGCCAGTGCCTCTCCCATAGTCCACCCCTTCCTGGGTTGTGGAATAAAAGTAATACAAGTGCTGACAGTTGTAAACAAAACAAATCACTGAATTATATCAAACTTTGAGAATAAGTCAAATTTTTAAAATATCTGTAAATGAGATTACACTGGTTTATACATTTATATATTGAATTCAGAAATACTTTCACAAAATATTTTACTGGCCTTCAAAAATATAATCCTTCCTTTCTGAAAACAGGTTAATAGTGCTTTAAATTGTTTTTCAATTTTTCTGGCTTTTCTTTTCATGCCTGAGTGGATCTCTAGGAGTATAGATGGTGGCATTTAGATATTCTGACTAGAAAATAATAACAAAATGATGATTGTGTATACTTATATGGCTTTTCCTATGTGCAAGGTATCCTTCAATGATTTTACATATATTAGCCCATCACTCTTCATCTAGACCCTATCATTTGAGTATATGTATGATCCCCAATTTAGGAATGAAGTGGGGAACAAAATCCCACAGCTGATGAAGCATAGAGCTCAGATTTGTACCCAGGCCAGTTAGCTGTGGAGTTCTGTCACACGGAGAGGACAATAATTCTTGGAATTACTGGAATAAGAGAAGCACCGTGGTGGGAAAGGAAGGATGCTTGCCTTCCAGTCTGTGACACTTAAGAGATGATTCCCAAGACTGATCAGTTTTACAGCTTTCCAGAGTGGTTCTAAGCACATGTGTTTCTTTACATGTTTACATTTGTAATTGTGGCACCTACATCAATAGATTGTGCAAGACACCCCACCTACCATCTGGAAGACAAAGGGACATCATTTAACATGATGGGGAAGCCATTCTCATGATTGAAACCCTAGTTGGAAGTTCTTTCATAAGTTAGTCGCACAAAGGTCTCTGAATGTGCAGTTGTCTGTGAAAATGCCCATAGTTTTGGTTGAGCCTACTTGTATTCAGACACATCTAGATGGGGTTCCATCCTGGGAATTCAGAAATATTTTGTTACTTAAAATCACCAAACCACAATGTAGGTAAATTATATACAAATCTGAAAAATCTAAGAATTTTAGCTGTCCTAATTCACTTTCACTGGGTCCTGCCAAGGACAATCTGGTCACAGATGACCACACCAGGGTTACAATTGTGTTTTGATAACCAGAGGCTTAGCTGTCCAAATCTTTCCACATTGGATTTTTGTTTTTGTTCCCTCCCAACTCATATCAGTTTTCTTGGGACTTTCCTGGTTTTAGTACTGAAATTACTGTTTCCCAGGAACCTCTCAGTCATTGGCAAATAAGGGCAGAAAGAAACTCTACTTTCTCCTGACACTTTTCATATCCCTTTCTTTTTTTTCCCTACCCCCAGCCATATGTTTGTATATGTACTTGGTTGGAGGAGACATTGTAGACTTCCTCTACAATTTATTCTCTAGTCATTGTAAAATCTGGGGGCTCAGACTACAAAGAGTTCCTGAGAAAATTTTGAAAATTTGTATTCTCTAAATTACACTAACTGTAAACCTTATGCAGGCTTATATATTTCTTTGGTATATTTACCTCTAATTACAAAAGTAGTAACTGGTAAAGCCTATATTTATTAATATCTCTCTGAAAAAGCCATAAAAAGAGCATTTTAAATTCCTTTATTTATTAAAATCACAAAATATAACTGACAAGGTGCTGGAACTACAAAAATAACCACAATTAATGATGTGTGTATGCTTTTCCCAACCAAGTTAGATAAATATTTCTACCTAAGTAAAGTAATACTGGTCTGTATATTCTATGCAGAGAGTTCTATATGACACATATACACATACAGGAGTTTTATATATTTTGCTGATCTTTAAGTTATTTCTTATTCCTTTGGATTCTGGGTTCTTAAATTATTAAGATTAAACTCAAATTAAGACACTGACCTTTTTTCCATGAAAACAGTTATTTAAGACTGAAAACAACATGAGATATAACAATAAAAAAATGCATTGAGAGTTACTATATGGCAGGTACTGTTTTAAGTGATTTTCATGTGTTAATCAAATCCTCAGAACCCACTAAGATTGGTACTATTATTATCATCTGCACTTTACTCTTGACCACTTTACCCTATGGATAAGAGAAGTGATGTCACTTATCCAAAGTCACTGAGCTAGTAGGTATGGAGCTGAAATTCCAACCCAACAGTCTCTTTAGGGCCTATAGCAGTACCCACTATGCCATCTGAATCTTCAAATATAGGGAATATAACTGATGGTGGAAATGAATACAGAAGTTGGAGAGTGGTTAGACTATATTAAAAGAGAAATTTGAATTGTTAAACCTCATTGAGCTCACTTATTTTATTTTTCTTTCCTGGGCAGAGTGTGGTGGCAGACTGAAAGTGGAATCAAAACCCAGAGATCTGTACTCACATGCTCAGTTTGGTGATAACAACTATCCAGGACAAGTTGACTGTGAATGGCTGTTAGTGTCAGAACGGGGCTCTCGACTTGAGTTATCTTTCCAGATTTTTGAAGTGGAAGAAGAAGCCGACTGTGGCTATGACTATCTTGAGCTCTTTGACGGTCTCGATTCAACAGCGGTGGGGCTTGGTCGATTCTGTGGATCAGGGGTAAATACAGTACGAGCAGGATACCATAGACATGATAAAAATGCCTATAAATTGGTGATTGATATGTGTAACACATGCAAATCAGCAGTGCTTTTACAAAATGGCTTGACAAGTTATAACATGCCTCTTCTTCCCTTACTTCTCCATCTCTAATGAATTTGCTCAATAATATTGAACAAGACAGATGAATTCAATAGCTATAATTTCTTGTTACTGTCCACATCCTTTTTCAATTCATGTTTTTATTGTGCAATAAATATTTAAATGTTTAATTATCTAAAAGAAATATGCCTAAATACACACCTTTGACAATTTTGTAAGCTTCATAAATTAAAGCATAAAGCAAAAAGAATATGCACATCATTGGCATTCCTCTCTCAACAATATATTTGATAAGTGACAGTATCTACCATTGGTGTGGGGGTTTAGCTGGTACTATTGAATGTTGCTCCATTGCAGTGGGCACAGGATGGAGTACAAAACATAGGTCAGAGGTTGTCAACATGAGAAATAAGAAACAGGAAAGCTTAAGGTTTTCTCAATGCTTTTCCCCCACGATTCACTGCATTAATATCAAATGTTCATCTGAATACATACTTTGTTCTGAAGATATTAGTCCCATTTTTCAAATGTCTACCAGTGACCATTTCTTAAATAACATTGAACTCCTGTCCAAATAGCTACTGAAATGAAACAAAAATTATTCTTGGTACTTAGATTATTAAAGCAAGAAGGAATGGACGATTTGGATTCTGGAAGTGGCTCTGCCTCAGAGCACCTTCTGAACTAGATTTAATGTCCCTTTATCCTTTGTGAACCTCACTTTAATTACTTGTAAATCAAAGGAAATTGGCTTAAAATTTTGGGAAAAAACACCAAGTTTCAGAACTTGGAAGTAAACTTAATTATGTTCAAAGCTCAGCTATATCACTGATCAGGCTTGTGATCTTGAGCATGTCATCTGTTCTCTGAAACTCAAGTTTTCTCATCTGTAAAATAAAGTCACTCTTATCCACTTTTCAATGTTGTTGGGAAGTTTAAATTATATACCAAAAAAATTCCCAAACATGAATTACATTGAAGAAAAAATAATTCATTCTTGTTGTTTGTTTATTTGTTTTGTTTGTTTTTGTCTTCAGCCACCAGAAGAGACCTATTCAATTGGTGATACAGTTTTAATTCATTTTCACACTGATGACACAATCAGCAAGAAAGGATTTCATATAAGATACAAAAGCATCAGATATCCAGATACCACGCATACCAAAAATTAACACCATAACCTCCATCAAAACATAAAGGAATGGGCATAATGGAAAGAAGATGTATTTCTTTTTTAAATGAAGATTTTAGCACAAAGTTTTATATAATGAGTTTGAGCAGAAGAAAACTGCAAGACCAGAATTATCTTTGTACTAAAAGAGAAGTTTCCAGCTAACCCTGATCAACATTACCAGGATACCTGAACTTCATTCTTGACAGTATAAATATAAATAAAGTTGGTGAAAGGGCATCTCATGCTTCAAAGAAGACTTCACAATCCTTTGTTCACAGCTCACCATAGCTGCTTCACAATTCAGACAGTCCCATTCAGGGTCTGTGACCCTGCAGAGTGTCCGTTTTGACAATTTTTCAATATATGGGAAAAGTAAAATGACCTTGCAGGTCATAAACTGGAATACCCTCTCCTTGTATCTTAGGATAATTGCTTTGACTTTGGATCTTGAAGACAGTGTAAACCAGACCCATATAAGTTGTTGTGAAGTGGGAGTCTCTTGAGGGTGGTTTATACTTTAAATGTGGGTATGACCAATGCTTGGAAACTGGAATATTTCAGCTTCATTATTTTCACTTGCAGGCTAAATTTACCTCTTTGAAACATAAATGATCTCGAGACCACTTCCTTTTTGTGACATTCTGACAAGTTTGAAATGTCAATACTATCTATCATTGCAGTTAACTCTAGATATCATTTATTTAAGTGCTGGAAAATGCCCAGTTGATTGGTAAACTCAGTTCTTTCAGTGAAAGTTCTGTCTTTTCATACCAAATTCAAGAAGACTTGTGATGTCTTATGAACTTGATGAGACAACTCCCAACAGGTGTGAACAGGATTCTTCTAAGCGACTGCCTGGATGGTTCATACTCAAGTTCCACTGCTGCTATTGTCTTTCTTTTGTTGTTGATCTGTTGTAGTTAATGTTGATGTTGTCATGGTTAATGTATTTTTTTTAATGAAATGAAATGAAGTGGAAGTAGGCCTTGTTAGAATTGAAAGATCTCTTTCTTTCTCTTCCTAGAAATCAGTTTTTTTAAATGCAATGTTGAAAAAAAAACGATTTGTTTCTGAAAGACTTTCCATGGTGCTATTCCATAAACATTTTTTTAAACAAAGTTTTTGACCTTTGAGCCAACCACCTGTAGACTATGAATGTCTCTGTCTGGCTGGTAGCACTTGAAGACTAAAGACTTAATGTATCAAGAGTATATCATTGCAAGGGCAACACTTGTCCTGTGGAACAACTGCTTATATTGCCTTAGAATTCTTTCACATGATCGAGCAGATCCTCCTAAGAGACACAACTTTTGAAAAGTTGAACATAATAGTGTATGTTAATTAGCATTTCTATGAGGAAAATCCATTTCTGTGACTGAGAGCATTGGATATAAGTATGGTGACTTGCTTTTACGGTAGAAAATGAATTTTCTGCTTTAAAGGCAGGTTTTTAAAAAAATATTAATGTATGTATATGTGAGGTTGTCTGAATGAGTGGAGTTACAAGGAGGTGAAAAGTAGTGGGTGGTTGAAAAGTTTAAATTTACATGCCAATTTCTACTAAAATCCTATTTAAAGTAGCACCTTTCATAGGACGTTTCATGGACAAATAATGGGAACTTCTAATTATTATCAACCCCATTTTAAAAAGGCTCCTTCCTTCAGAGAAACTCTATTTTCATATTTTTTGATATTGATATAGATTGCTATATGAAGTAGCTTTTGTTCTGTTACCTGTCCATGAACATTCAACATTTAATAAAATTGAGAATTTTTCTTCATTTTACAAAATTAAACTATACACACAGATTTAGCTTATTTGTTTTTTTTTTTTTTTGTCATTGTTGCCTTGGAAATCTTTTCTTGCATATGAATTTTATTATGTAAATACATTTTTAAAACCAATCTTTTGATCTTACTGAATGTTACTTTGGAAATGTATAACTAACGCCTGCAATATAATGAGCTTTTTAGTGGAGCTGATTTATTCCAGTAACTCTTCTGTATTTTTTTTCACGAATCTCCAGTTAGCCAAAATATTGGGAATGGGAATTAGAGGAGAAAAAAAACATTAACACCTAATATACTACACTGTGCCCAGCCCAGTACTAGGCACATACACTAGCTCTTTTTAACCTTTATGCCACCCTTTGAGAACTGTGGTGATGTTCTCATTTTGTGGTTTAGGAACTGAGGCTCAAAGAAGGCATATAATGTTCCCAGGGTCACAGTGTAAAGTTAGATGTTAAAGCCCAGATTGTTTGATATAAAAATCTGTGTTTGTTCTACAAAATGTAGTAGAATCAATCTTGACCTATATAAATAGTAGATATATTTTATGATGAAACTTCTCCACATAAAGTCAATTTTAGAGGTGAATTACAGTAAAACTTTCAGGATAAGCATTGTTCCTTTCAGTAATAGCATGACAATTCAAATATCAACTGTAGATATCTTTAAGAACCATAGATAGTACTAGAAATGTGAAAAACAAAAAAACTACTATATAGTTTGGAGTTAGTAACTATGGGCCTTTTGTTAAAATAAATATATTAAATTATTTTATCTGGTGTAGTAGGAGAAATGTAGTGTTCTACTTTAAGAAATATTGTTAATATTCTGACTGACATCTTATTAGGCCACAATGAGCTGCCTTTGACACAACTGAGAAATAAAGTATTTAGAAGGCACACCACAGAGATGTTGTCATAACTTAGGTCTTCAATGGGAACATTAATTTTTTATTGTACCTTATGTCAGATATCAGCTCACTGAATATTATTTTTATATTAATTTGACTTTGGCTTAAGTGTGTTGTTAAATTCAAACACAAACAGCTTCGTTGTTATTGTGTTAATAATTGTTAATTACTGTTCTAGGCATTTTATTAGTTTTGTAAATTTATTTTCAACCTCTACTCTCTATCTGCCAAAGTTCTAACTCCTATACAATCCTCACTAACTATACATAGAAAAAAACTGCTCCCACTTTATATGATTTTACTAAATTATTTTTAAATTCAATTTTGAATATTAATCTAGTTTATTTAGGAAATCTTGACAACTGAACAAAACAACATTTTTAAATAAATATATGAGAAACAGCAATTCTATTTCCAAAGTCTCCAAATGTCCCCTGCCTGTGTTGGCTGAATTTTTACTATCTTGGATTAATTTTCGTATACCACAGTTATCAGATTCAAATTCTGTTCAATTTTGTTTTTAAATGTCTTAGTCTCTTTTGTTTGGTTTCTATTACTATATTTTTGATAGTAAGCCTCAGATAATGAAATTTTATTCTCACATATAGAAAATCTCTAAAAGTATCTAATTACTCTTCACAAGGCTAAAATTTTTTTAAAAGAAACATTAAATTACATATTTCTTTAGATTTAGTAAACTATAGCCATGTGTGACATTAAAAATAACTTTTTTTAAAGCAATTAACAAAATGTTTGGAAATTTTATTTAACAATAATTTTATTTAGCAAGAATATTTTGGATAAAGGAAAACCTTAATACCACTTATTAAATCCTGCATGGGAGGAAGAAAACAGGAAAAATAATTACCATATAAAGATCTATAACTTGAGCTGCAGTGATGACTTCTGTTTTACTAGAAAAAATATGTAATATGAGCTTATCAAAAAGAAAGAAAAGATGGTCTATGGATGCATTTTTACATCAATGCATAATAAATGGTTACCAATGAACATTTAACTTTTAGTCTTTTAGTGCTATTGTTATAAAATTGAGAAATTTTGTCATTAGCTTAGGAAATGATGGAAAGGTTGGCTCTTATACAATGCAAAATATTATTATTAGTCTCCAAACTTTCTTTTGACATGTACTTTTTAAATTGTTCAGCTTTCAACCTACCTACATTTCACTCCCCACCAGTGTACTCAAACTGAATTCAGGCTTACCATGTAATTCTAGTCAATACCATGACACCTACTTGGTGCAGAGGTCAACACAAGGTGATTCCAAACAGTGTATAGGGCCCTGAGCATGTCTCATATATATAATCTCCCTCTTGTCCAATATTTTGAATACAAATTCAGTGCAATAAATCTCAACTTCTAACTTTAAAAGACTTGTAGGTAAACTATTACTTGGGTTAAAGCCTATAAAAAGAGAAGACCTAAGCACCAACCTGTAGTATAAGACATGTGGATATAAGGCCCTGGCAGCTGGGTCTTCTCCTGCATTTGCTGCCAGAGCAGAGGTGGTTGAAGTGGCAGGGAGAGGTTCATTTCAAGGAATGCCCTTAAAATTATTTAAACAGGAGAACACCCAGAAAGGACAAATAAAGTGAAAGGATTATAGATAATAAGGCTTGAATATGTAAATCTATCCTAAAGCATTATTTAATGGACATTCCATAGAGGGGTATAATTAAAAATTAAATTTCAGAAAAATTTTCCACAGAGATGTAATAAATTTGTTAAAGTCATTTTTACACCATTGTACATCTATTAGTTATGTTTGAATTTTATGGAAATAGAGTCTTTTGTATTAATTTTTGTCATTTTTAAGCCAAAAGACATAGACATTTATTTATTCAACAAATATTTGCTTAATTCCTATAATATGCTAAGCACTATGTTAAATATTAAGAATTTAATGAGACTTTAAAAAGAAAAACAATCACAATCTTTTCTTTCTTGAAAGTTAAATTCTAGTTGGAGAGATAAATATTAATATTAATTAAACGCAAATCACAAAAAGGCATAATTGCAATATAAAACATGCATGTGCAGAATTCCCTGGTAGTTCAGTGGTTAGGATTCCATGCTTCCACTTCAGGGGGCACAGGTTCGATCCCTCATCAGGGAAATAAGATCCCACGTGCCGCTGTGGTGCAGCCAAAAAAAAAAAAATGCATGTGCATTTTACTACCATTTGGGGGGCACTCTTCCAAACAGCATGGTTTGGATTTTGAGACAAGTATTAACATAAGCATCCTTTCCTTATCCTTGATTTTCCACTGTCTTCTTACTTACATTTGTGCTTTCTAAAATTTCAACTTTTGTGTAAAATAACTTATTTTTGCATCAATCACATATTTTCAGCTTATAAATGAAATTATTTATTCTCATGATGAGCAATGAGAGTGGGATAACATATCAAAATTCTGATATTTATTTATGTAATTATTTAATAAACAAAACTAAACAATGTAATTTTATAAAAAGCACTACCTTTTGAGGTGGCCAAGATGGAGAACGCTGACTTCACCTCCTCCCATGTACACATCAAAATTACAACTACTCACAGAGCAACTCTCTATGAGAACAACCTGAAAACTAGTAGAAAAGATTTTCCACAAAGACATAAGGAGGAAACCACAACGAGAAGGGTTGGAGAGGTAGAGACAAGACATAGTCAGACCCACAACCCACCAGTCAGCAAAACACAAAAGTATAGAATATCACAATTGTAGATGTCGTCCTCAAAGAGCAAGGACTCCAAGCCCCACATCAGGCTACCCCACCTGGGGGTTGTGTGCCAGGAAGATGAGCCCCCAGATTATCTGTTTTTGAAAATCAATGGGGCTTGTGTGCAGGAGAGCCAGAGGGACATAGGAAACAGAGCTCCACTCTTAAAGGGCACACACAAAATCTCACATGCTATGAGACCCAGTGCAGAGGCAGTAGTTTGAAAGAAGCCTTGGTCAGACCCATTTCCTGATCTTGGATAGCTTCCCAGAGGGGTAGGAGGCAAATGGAATGATATAGACACTAGCATGATATAGCATGATATAGCATGATATAGCATGATATAGACACTAGCATGATATAGCTAGACTAGCTCATGATATAGACACTAGCAGCAGATATTATTGTCAGCTCATTCCAATGGAAAAACATTGGCACTGGCAAGCACAATTTTGGAATCCTCCTTCTAGCTTATTAGGGCCATGAACCCAGCCCTGCTTACCAACAAGACCCACCCTACCCCCAGATCACACACAGATTATCATATTAAAATATCATATTAAAATAATCATATATATGGGGTTATATATGACCTCATGGTAACCACATCCAAATTATAATAGGTACACATGCAAAAAAGTGAAGAGAATCCAAACATAATGCTAAATAAATTTGTCCTCAAATCACAAGGGAAGAGAGCAAAAGAAGAAGAAAGGAACAAATAAAAATTAGAAAAACAGCCTGAAAACAATTAGCAAGATGACAACAAGTACATACTTATAAGTAATTACTTTAAATGTAAATGGACAAAATGCTCCAGTCAAAAGATATAGAGTGGCTGAATGGATTTTTTAAAAGATCCATATATATGCTGCCTATAAGATACTCACTTCAGATTTAAAAACACACACAGACTGAAAGTGAGGGGATGGAAATAAGTATTCCATGAAAACGGAAATGAAAGGAAGCTGAGGTGGCAATATTTATATTAGACAAAATAGACTTTAAAACAAAGACTATAATAGGAGACAAAGAAAGACAGTTCCTAAGAATCAGGGATCAATTCAACCAGAAGACATAACAATTGTATATTTATATGCACCAAACATAGGAGCACCTAAACACATAAAGCAAATATTAACAAACATAAAGACAGAAATTGACAGTAACACAATAATAGCAGGGGACTTTAAGACATCACTTACATCAATGGATGGATAATTCAGACAAAAAATAAGGTAACACTGACCTTAAATGACACATTAGATCAGATGGAATTAACAAACATACACAGAACATTCTTACTAAAAGCAACAGAATACACATTCTTTTAAAGTGCACTTGGAACGTTCTCCAGGATAGATCACATGCTAAGCCTCCAAAAAAATCTCAGTAATTTGAAGAAGATTGAAATCTTATCAAACATCTTTTCCAAACACAACAATATGAGACTAGAAGTAAACTACTAGAGAAAAACTGAAAAAAAAAAATGGAAACACATGGAGGCTAAACAATAAGCTACTAACAACAAATGGGTCAATGAAGAAATAAAAAAGGAAATAAAAAATACCTAGAAATAAATTAAAATGGCAACATTGCAAACCAAATCTATTGGATGCAACACAAGCAGTTATGAAAGGGAAGTTTATAGCAATACAAGCTTACTTCAGGAAACAAGAAATATCTCAAATAAACACAAGCTAACCTTACACCTAAAGGAACTAGAAAAACAACAAGCAAAATCTAAAGTTAGTAGAAGAAAATAAATCATAAAGATCACAGAATAAATAAATGAAATGGAGACCAAAAAAATAGAAAAGATCAATGAAAGTAAGAGCTGGTTCTCTGAAAAGTTTTTAAAAATTTAAAAACCTTTACCCAGACTCATCAAGGAAGAAAGAGAGAGGGACCAAATAAATAAAATCAGAAATGAAAGATAATAAGTTACAACCAACACCACAAATATACAAATTATCATAAGAAATTACTACAATTATATGCCAACAAAACAATCAAACTAGAAGAATCATACAGATTCCCAATACTGAATCAGGAAGAAATAGAAAATATGAACAGACCAATTACTAGTAATGAAATTGAACCAGTAATTAAAAATCTCCCAAGAAGCAGAAGTCCAGGACTAGACAGCTTTACAGGTGAAGTCTACCAAACATTTAAAGAAGAGGTAACACCTAACCTTCTCAAACTAGTCCAAAATATTGGAGAGGAAGGAATACTTCTGAACTAATTCTACAAGGCCAACATCAGCCTGATACCAAAACCAGACAAAATTACATCACACACACAAAAAAATTTATAAGCCAATATCAGTGAAGAATATAGATGCAAAAATCCTTAATAAATATCAACATCTAAATTGAACAATATATTAAACACCATAATTAAGTGGGATTTCTACCAGGAATGCAAGAATGGTTCAATATCCACAAATCAATCAATGTGATACATCACATTAACAAAATGAAGAATAAAAGCCGTATGGTCAGGACTTCCTTGGTGGTCCAGTGATTAAGACTCTGCACTCCCAATGCAGAGGGCCTGGGTTCAATCCCTGGTCAGGGAACTAAATCCCATGTGCTGCAACTAAGAGCCTGCATGCCACAACAAAAAGATCCCACATCCTCAACTAAAGATCCTGCATGCTGCAACGAAGACCCTGCATGCCACAATTAAGACCTGGCACGACCAAATAAGTAAATAAATAAATATGCTTTCAAAAAAACATATGATCATCTCAATAGATGTAGGAAAAGCTTTTGATAAAACTCAACATCCATTTATGATAAAAGTTTTCCAGAAAGTGGACATAGAGAGTACATACCTCAACATAATAAGGGCAATATATGACAAAACCAAGCTGAATTCATACTCAGTGGTGAAAAATGGAAAGAATTTTCTCTAAGATCAGGGACAAGACAAGGATGCCCACTCTCACCATTTTTATTCAAGATAGTATTGGAAGTCCTAGCCACAACAATGAGACAAAAAAATAAAAAATAAAAAGAATCTGAATAGGAAAAGAAGTTAAACTGTCACTGTTTAGAAATGACATAATACTATATACAGAAAATCCTAAAGAGGCTACCAAAAATGTTTTAGAACTCATGAATTCAGTAAAGTTGCAGGAAACAAAATTAATATATAGAAATCTGTACACACTGACAACAAATTATCAGAAAGAGGAATTAAGAGAACAATGTCATTTACATTTGCATCAAAAAGAATGAAATACATAGGAATGACTCTAACCAAGAAGATAAAAGACCTGTACTTGAAAAATTATGAGACACTGAGAAAAAAATTGAAGATGACACTAACAAATTGAATAATATACAGTGCTTATTGATTGAAATAATTAATACTGTTAAAATGACCATACTCCCCAAGACAATCTATAGATTCAATGCAATCCCTAAGACAATACCAAAGACTTTTTTCACAGAGCTAGGACAAAGAATTCTAAAATTTGTATGGAAACACAAGACTCCATATAGACAATGGAACCTTGAGAAAGGAGAACAAAGCTGCAGGTATCACACACCCTGATTTCAAACCATACTCAAATCTATAGTATTCAAAATCGTATGGGGTTAACACAGAAACAGTCACATTGATCAGTGGAATAGATGCCCTGAAATAAACCCAAACTTATATGATCAAATAATCTATGACAAAGGAGGCAGAAATATACAATGGGGAATAGACAGACTCTTCAATAAGTGGTGCTGGGAAAACTGAACAGCTACATGTAAAAGAATGTTACTAGAAAAATTTCTCACTCCATATACTAAATAAACTTAAAATGGATTAAAGACTTACATGTAAGACCTGAAACCATAAAACTGTTAAGAGAAATCATAGGCAGTATGCTCTTTGACATCAGTCTTAGCAATATTTTTTTTTGATATGTCTCCTCAGGCAAGGGAAATAAAAGCAAAATAATCAAATAAGACCACATCAAACTAAAAAGCTTTTGCACAGTGAGAGAAACTATCAACAAAATGAAAAGACAACCAACTGAATAAGAGAAGATATTTGAAAGCAATATATATGATAAGGGGTTATTACCACAAATATACAAAGAACTCATACAACCTAACATCAAAAAAAAAATCAACCCAAATTTAAAAATGGTCAGAGGCATGAATAGACATTTTTCCAAAGAAGACATACAGATGACCAAAAGGCACATGAAAAGATGCTCAGTATCACTCATCATCAGGGAAATGCAAATCAAAACCATAATGAGATATCACTTCACACCTGTCAGATTGTCTATTATCAGTAAGTCAATAAATAACAAATGTTGGCAAGGATGTGGAGAAAAGGGAAACTGCACTGTGGGTGTGAGGGTAAATTGGTCCAGCCACTCTGGAAAACAGTATGGAGGTTCCTCAAGAAATTAAAAATAAAACTACCATACAATTCAGCAATCCCACTTTTGGGTATTCATACAAATAAAACAAAAACACTAACTCAAAATGATATATGCACCCCTATGTTCATTGCAGCATTAATTATAATAGAAAGACATGGAAGCAACCTAAGTGTTCATGAACACATGAATGGGTTAAGAAGGTGTGATGCATATATATAAAATGCAATATTATTCATTCATAAAAATGAATGTAACCTTGTTATGTGAAAAAACATGATGAACCTAGAGGGCAAGAAATAAGTAGTCAGACAGAGAATAACAAATGTCATATAATTATACTTATATGTGGAATCTAAAAATAAAATAAAATAAATAAACAAAACAAAACATAAACTGACTCACAGATACAGAGAATAAACTGGTGGTTGCCAGAGGGGAGGTGGGTATGGGGATGAGTGAAATAGGTGAGGGAAATTAAGAGCTACAGGTTTCCAGTTATAAAATAAATAAGCCATGGAGACGTAATGTTCAGCATGGGAATATATTCAACAATATTGTAACAAACTTGCATGGTGACAGATGAAAACTAGACATCCTTGTCTTCATTTTGTAATGTATAAAATATTAAATCACTATGTTGTACACCTAAAACTAATATAATATTGTAAGTCAATTATACCTCAATAAAAATATTTAGTAAAAACTTTAAAAACAAGTTTTAAATGGATTCTTAAATAAAATAACATAACTGATGTACATTTATATACTTTATTAATTCAAAGTCAGTACTTATAGAGAGCACAATAAGTATGTTATTCCAATTTTGCAGATGAGGATCATGAATATATAATAAATTTAAAATTTTATAAGATTATATGGTGTCTACAATAAAATATATTTGAAAAAGAGTTGATATATACATTAAATTTTAAATTGTAATTTGACATCCATGAAGATAACACTTTTATTTCTAATTTATTTATTTATTAATTTTTTTTGTCCAAATTATTATCTTTCATTTTTCTAACATCTTTATTGGAGTATAATTGCTTTACAATGGTGTGTTAGTTTCTGCTTTATAAGAAAGTGAATCAGTTATACATATACATATGTGCCCAAATCTCTTCCCTCTTGCGTCTCCTTCCCTCCCACCCTCCCTATCCCAGCCGTCTACGTGGTCACAAAGCACCGAGCTGATCTCCCTGTGCTATGCGGCTGCTTCCCACTAGCTATGTATTTTACATTTGGTAGTGTATATATGTCCATGCCACTCTCTCTATTTGTCAGAGCTCACCTTCCCCCTCCCCATATCCTGAAGTCCATTCTCTAGTAAGTCTGTGTCTTTATTCCCGTCTTACCCCTAGGTTCTTCATGACATATTTTTTCTTAGATTCCATATATATGTGTTAGCATACGGTATTTGTCTTTCTCTTTCTGACTTACTTCACTCTGTATGACAAACTCTAGGTCCATCCACCTCACTACAAATAACTCAATTTCTTTTCTTTTTATGGCTGAGTAATATTCCATTATATATATATGTGCCATATCTTCTTTATCCACTCATCCGATGATGGACACTTAGGTTGCTAAAACCTATTGTCTATTGTAAATAGAGCTGCAATGAACATTTTGGTACATGACTATTTTTGAATTATGGTTTTCTCAGGGTATATGACCAGTAGGGGGATTGCTGGATTGTATGGTAGTTCAATTTGTAGTGTTTTAATGAACCTCCATACTGTTCTTCATAGTGGCTGAACCAATTCACATTCCCACCAGCAGTGCAAGAGTGTTCCCTTTTCTCCACACCCTCTCCAGCCTTTATTTTTTCTAGATTTTTTGATGATGGCCATTCTGACTGGTGTGAGATGATATCTCATTGTAGTTTTGATTTGCATTTCTCTAATGATTAATGATGTTGAGCATTCTTTCATGTGTTTGTTGGCAATCTGTATATCTTCTTTAAAGAAATGGCTGCTTACGTCTTGTACCCAGTTTTAGATTGGGTTGTTTGTTTTTTTGTTATTGAGCTGTATGATCTTCTTGTAAATCTTGAAGATTAACCTTTGTCAGCTGCTTCATTTGCAAATACTTTCTCCCATTCTGAGGGTTGTCTTTTGGTCTTGTTTATGGTTTCCTTTGCTATGCAAAAGCTTTGAAGTTTCATTAGGTCTCATTTGTTTATTTTTGCTTTTATTTCCATTTCTCTAGGAGGTGGGTCAAAAAGGATCTTGCTGTGATTTATGTCATAGACTGTTCTGCCTATGTTTTCCTCTAAGAGTTTGATAGTTTCTGGCCTTACATTTAGGTCTTTAATCCATTTTGAGCTTATTTTTGTGTATGGTGCTAGGGAGTGATCTAATCTCATACTTTTACATGTACCTGTCCAGTTTTCCCAGAACCACTTATTGAAGAGGCTGTCTTTTCTCCACTGTATAATCTTGCCTCCTTTATCAATGATAAGGTGACCATATGTGTGTGGGTTTATCTCTGGTCTTTCTATTCTGTTCCAGTGACCTATATTTCTGTTTTTGTGCCTGTACCATACTGCCTTGATTACTGTAGCTTTGTAGTATAGTCTGAAGTCAGGGAGCCTGATTCCTCCAGCTCCTTTTTTCGTTCTCAAGATTGATTTGGCTCTTCAGGGTCTTTTGTGTTTCCATACAAATTGTGAAATTTTTTGCTATGGTTCTGTGAAAAATGCCAGTGGTAGTTTGATAGGGATTGCATTGAATCTGTAGATTGCTTTGGGTAGTAGAGTCATTTTTACAATGTTGATTCTTCCAATCCAAGAACATGGTATATCTCTCCATCTATTTGTATCATTTTTAATTTCTTTCATCAGTGTCTTATAATTTTCTGCATACAGGTCTTTTGTCTCCTTAGGTAGATTTATTCCTAGATATTTTATTCTTTTTGTTGCAGTGGTAAATGGGAGTGTTTTCTTAATTTTGCTTTCAGATTTTTCATCCTTTGTGTATAGGAATGCCAGAGATTTCTGTGCATTAATTTTGTATCCTGCTACACGGATACAAAAGAACCAAATTCATTGATTAGCCCTAAGAGTTTTCTGGTAGCATCTTTAGGATTCTCTATGTACAGTATCATGTAATCTGCAAACAGTGACAACTTTACTTCTCCTTTTCCGATTTGGATTCCTTTTATTTCCTTTTCTTCTCTGATTACTGTGGCTAAGCCTTCCAAAACTATGTTGAATAAGAGTGGTGAGAGTGGGCAACCTTGTCTTGTTCCTGATCTTAGTGGAAATGCTTTCAGTGTTTCACCATTGAGGATGATGTTGGCTGTGGATTTATCATATATGGACTTGATTATGTTGACGAAAGTTCCCTCTATGCCTACTTCCTTCAGGGTTTTTCTCATAAATAGGTGACGAATTTTGTTGAAAGTTTCCTCTGCATCTATTGAAATGATCATATGGTTTTTCTCCTTCAATTTGTTAATATGGTGTATCATGTTCATTGATTTGCGTATTGAAGAATCCTTGCATTCCTGGGATAATCCGCACTTGATTATGTTGTATGATCCTTTTAATGTGCTGTTGGATTCTGTTTGCAAGTATTTTGTTGAGGATTTTTGTGTCTATGTTCATCAGTGATATTGGCCTGTAGTTTTCTTTCTTTGTAATATCGTTGTCTGGGGTTGGTATCAGGGTGATGGTGGACTTGTAGAATGAGTTTGGGAGTGTTCCTCCCTCTGCTATATATTAGAAGAGTTTGAGAAGGATAGGTGTTAGCTCTTCTCTAAATGTTTGATAGAATTTGCCTGTGAAGCCATCTGGTCCTGGACTTTTGTTTGTTGGAAAATGTTTAATCACAGTTTCAATTTCAGTGCTTGTGATGGGTCTGTTCATATTTTCTATTTCTTCCTGGTTCAGTCTCAGCAGGTTGTGCATATCTAAGAATTTGTCCATTTCTTCCAGGTTATCCATTTTATTGGCATAGAGTTGCTTGTAGTAATCTTTCTTGATCTTTTGTATTTCTGCAGTGTCAGTTGTTACTTCTCCATTTCTAATTCTATTGATTTGAGTATTCTCTTTTTTTCCTGATGAGTCAGGCTAATGGTTTATCATTTTTGTTTATCTTCTCAAAGAACTAGCTTTTAGTTTTACTGATCTTTGCTATCATTTCCTTCAATTACTTTTCATTTATTTCTGATTTGATCTTTATGATTTCTTTCCTTCTGCCAAATTTGGGGTTTTTTGCTATTCTTTCTCTAATTGCTTTAGGTGCAGGGTTAGGTTGTTTATTCGAGATGTTTCCTGTTTCTTAAGGTAGGATTGTATGTTATAAACTTCCCTCTTAGAACTGCTTTTGCTGGATCCCATTGGTTTTGGGTGGACGTATCTCCATGTCATTTGTTTCTAAGTATTTTTGATTTCCTCTTTGATTTCTTCAGTGATCACTTGGTTATTATGTAGTGTATTGTTTAGCCTCTATGTGTTTGTAGTTTTTACAGATCTTTTCCTGTAATTGATATCTAGTCTCATAGCATTGTTGTCAGAAAAGATACTTGATACAATTTCAATATTCTTAAATTTATCAAGGCTTGATTTGTGACCCAAGATATGATCTATCGTGGAGAATGTTCCACAAGCACTTGAGAAAAATGTGTAATCTGTTGTTCTTGGATGGAATGTCCTATAAATATCAATTAAGTCCATCTTGTTTAATGTATCATTTAAAGCTTGTGTTTCCTTATTTATTTTCATTGTGGATGTCCTGTCCATTGGTGAAAGTCAGGTGTTAAGGTCCCATACTACGAAAGTGTTACTGTCGATTTTCCCTTTTATGGCTGTGTGTATTTGCCTTATGTATTGAGACTTTCCTATGTTGGGTGCATAAATATTTACAATTGTTATATCTTCTTCTTGGATCAATCCCTTGATCATTATGTAGTGTCTTTCTTTGTCTCTTGTAATAGTACTTATTTTAAAGTCTATTGTGTCTGATATGAGAATAGTTACTCAGGCTTCCTTTTGATTTCCATTTACATGGAATATCTTTTTCCATCCCCTCACTTTCAGTCTGTATGTTTCCCTAGGTCTGAAGTGGGTCTCTTGTAGACAGCATATATATGGGTCTTGTTTTTGTATCCATTCAGCCAGTCTGTGTCTTTTTGTGGGAGTATTTAATCCATTTACATTTAAGGTAATTATCAATATGTATGTCCTATTCCCATTTTCTTGTTTTGGGTTTGTTATTGTAGGTCATTTCCTTCTCTTGTGTTTCTTGCCTAGAGAAGTTCCTTTAGCGTTTGTTGTAAAGCTGGTTTGGTGTGGCTGAACTCTCTCAGCTTTTGCTTGTCTGTAAAGATTTTAATTTCTCCATCAAATCTGAATGAGATCCTTGCTGGGTAGAGTAATCTTGGTTGAAGGATTTTCTCCTACATCACTTTAAATATGTCCTGCCACTCCCTTCTGGCTTGCAGAGTTTCTGCTGAAAGATCAGCTGTTAACCTTATGGGGATTCCCTTGTGTGTTATTTGTTGTTTTTCCCTTGCTGCTTTTAATATGTTTTCTTTGTATTTAATTCTTGACAGTTTGATTAATATGTGTATTGGCATGTTTCTCCTTGCATTTGTCCTGTATGGGACTCTCTGTGCTTCCTAGACTTGATTAACTATTTCCTTTCCCATATTAGGGAAGTTTTCAACTATAATCTCTTCAAAGATTTTCTCAGTCCCTTTCTTTTTCTCTTCTTCTTCTGGAACCCCTGTAATTCGAATGTTGGTGCGTTTAATGTTGTCCCAGAGATCTCTGAGACTGTCCTCATTTCTTTTCATTCTTTTTTCTTTATTCTGCTCTGCAGTAGTTATTTCCACTATTTTATCTTCCAGGTCACTTATCCGTTCTTCTGCCTCAGTTATTCTGCTATTGATCCCATCTAGAGTATTCTCAATTTCCTTAATTGTGTTGTTCATCATTGTTTGTTTCATCTTTAGTTCTTCTAGGTCCTTGTTAAATGTTTCTTGCATTTTGTCTATTCTATTTCCAAGATTTTGGATCATCTCTACTCTCATTATTCTGAATTCTTATTCAGGTAGACTGCCTATTTCCTCTTCATTTGTTAGGTCTGGTGGGTTTTTATCTTGCTCCTTCATCTGCTGTGTGTTTTTCTGTCTTCTCATTTTGCTTATCTTACTGCGTTTGGGGTCTCCTTTTTGCAGGCTGCAGGTTCGTATTTCTCGTTGTTTTTGGTGTCTGTCCCTAGTGGCTAAGGTTGGTTCAGTGTGTTGTGTATGCTTCCTGGTGGAGGGGACTAGTGCCTGTATTCTGGTGGATGAGGCTTGATCTTGTCTTTCTGGTGGGCAGGTCCACGTCTGGTGGTGTGTTTTGGGGTGTCTGTGAACTTATTATGATTTTAGGCTGCCTCTCTGCTAATGGGTAGGGTTGTGTTCCTGTTTTGCTAGTTGTTTGGCATAGGGTATGCAGCACTGTAGCTTGCTGGTCGTTGAGTGGAGCTGGGTGCTGGCATTGAGATTGACATCTCTGGGAGACTTTCGCCATTTGATATTATGTGGAGCTGGGAGGTCGCCTGTGGACCAGTGTCCTGAAGTTGGCTCTCCCACCTCAGAGGCACAGCACTGACTCCTGGATGCAGCACCAAGAGCCTTTCATCCACACAGCTCAGAATAAAAGGGAGAAAAAATAGAAAGAAAGAATTAGAAGTAGAAAGATAGAAAGGAAGGAGGGAGTGGGGAAGGGAGGGAGGGAGTGAGGGAGGGAGAGAGGGAGGAATGAAGGAAGGAAGGAGGGAAGGAAGGAAAAAAGGAAGAAAGAAGATAAAGTAAAATAAAATAAGATAAAATATAATAAAATTATTAAAATAAAATAGTAATTATTAAGAGAAAAACAAAACAAAAAACAACAGATGGATAGAGCCCTAGGACAAATGATGGAAGCAAAGCTATACAGACAAAATTTCACATACAATCATACACATACACACTCACAAAAAGAGGAAAAGTGGAAAAAATCATAAATCTTGCTCTCAATGTCCACCTCCTCAATTTGTGATGATTCGTTGTCTAAAGGAGGGAAGGAAGGAAAGAAAGAATGAAGATAAAGTAAAATAAAATAAATTTATTAAAATAAAAAGTAATTATTAAGAAAAAGTTATAAAAAAAAACTGACGGATAGAAGCCTCGGACAAATGGTGGAAGCAAAGCTATTCAGACAAAATCTCATACGGAAACATACACATACACACTCACAAAAAAAGGAAAAGGGGAAAAAATCATAAATCTTGCTCTCAAAGTCCACCTCCTTAATTTGCAATGATTCATTGTCTATTCATGTATTCCACAGATGCAGGGTACATCAAATTGATTGTGGAGCTTTAATCTGCTGCTTCTGAGGCTGCTGGGAGAGATTTCCCTTTCTCTTCTTTGTTCTCACAGATCTCAGGGGCTCTGCTTTGTGTTTGGCCCTGCCTTTGCATGTAGGTCGCCGGAGGGCATCTGTTCTTCCCTCAGACAGGACAGGGTTGAAGGAGCAGCTGCTTCGGGGACTCTGGCTCACTCAGGTTGGAGGGAGGGAGGGGCACGGAGTGCGGGGTGAGCCTGCGGTGGCAGAGGCCGGCGTGCCGTTGCACCAACCTGAGGCCTGCCGTGCGTTCTCCCAGGGTAGTTGTCCTTGGATCCCGGGACCCTGCAGTGGCGGGCTGCACAGGCTCCCCGGAAGGGAGGTGTGGATAGTGATCTGTGCTCGCACACAGGTTTCTTGGTGGTGGCAGCAGCAGCCTTAGCGTCTCATGCTCGTCTCTGGGTTCCGCGTTTTTATCTGCGGCTCACGCCCTTCTCTGGAGCTCCTTTAAGCAGCGCTCTTAATCCCCTCTCCTCGCACACCAGGAAACAAAGAGGGAAGAAAAAGTCTCTTGCCTCTTCAGCAGCTCCAGACCTTTTCCCAGACTCCCTCCTGGCTAGCCGTTGTGCACTATCCCCTTCAGGCTGTGTTCACGCAGCCAACCCCAGTCCTCTCCGTGCGCTCCCACTGAAGCCCAAGCCTCAGCTCGCAGCCCCACCCACCCCGGCGGGTGAGCAGACAAGCCTCTCGGGCTGGTGAGTGCTGGTGGGCATCGATCCTCTGTGCGGGAATCTCTCCGCTTTGCCCTCCGCACCCTGTTGCTGTGCTCTCCTCTGCGGCTCCGTAGCTCCCCGCTCCACCACCTGCAGTCTCCGCCCACGAAGTGGCTTCCTTGTGTGTGGAAACCTTTCCTCCTTCACTGCTCCCTCCCACTGGTGCAGGTCCCGTCCCTATTCTTTTGTCTCTGTTTTTTCTTTTTTCTTTTGCCCTACCCAAGTACGTGGGGAGTTTCTTGCCTTTTGGGAGGTCTTAGGTCTTCTGCCAGCGTTCAGTAGGTGTTCTGTAGGAGTTGTTCCATGTGTTGATGTGTTTTTGGTGTATCTGTGGGGAGGTAGGTGATCTCTGCGTCTTACTCTTCCTCCATCTTCCCCTCCGACTATTATCTTGTTTATCACTGTTTGTGTGCTCTTTAGTTCTTCTAGGTCCTTTTTAAAGGTTTCTTGTATTTCTCCATTCTATTTCCGAGATTTTGGATCATCTTTTCTGTCATTGCTCTGAATTCTTTTTCAGGTAGACTGCCTATCTCCTCTTCATTTGTTTGGTCTTGTGAGATTTTACCTTGCTCCTTCATCTGCTACATTTTTCTCTGTCTTCTCATTTTGTTTAACTTACTGTGTTTGTGTTCTCCTTTCCACAGGCTGCAGGGTTGTCATTCCTCTTACTTCTGTTGTCTGTTCCCAGTGGGTGAGGTTGGTCCAGTGGCTTATGTAGGCTTCCTGGTGGGGGGTACTTGTGGCTACCTTCTGGGGGGTGGAGCTGAATCTTGTCCCTCTAATGGGCAGGACCGTGTCCTGTGGTGTGGTTTGGGGTGTCTGTGAGCTTAGTATGACTTTAGGCAGTCTGTCTGCTAATGGATGGGGTTGTGTTCCTGTCTTGCTAGTTGTTTGGCATAGGGCTTCCAGCACTGGAGCTTGCTGTTTGCTGAGTGGAGCCAGGTCTTAGTGTTGAGATGGAGACCCCTGGGAGAGCTCTCACCAATTAATATTCCATGGGACCAGGAGTTCTCTCATGGTCCAATGTCCTGGACTTGGTGCTCCCACCTCTGAGGCTCAGGCCTGACCCCCTGCAGGAGCACTAAGAGTTAGCAAGCTGTACGGTGCAGAAGAAAAGGAAAAAGAAAAACAAAGAAACAAACAAAACATACAAACAGACAACTGGTAAAAGCAAAACTAAACAGACAAAATCACACAAAGAAACTAACACACACACTCACAAAAAGAAAAGAGAAAACAAAGATGAGCGCAACCAAACCAATTTAGAAAACCCAAAAAGAAAACAAACACTAAAAACTAAACTAACAAAAACGTAAAATCAGAAACAAATCAAATGCAGAAAGCAGACTAAAGAAAGGCAATGAAAGCATAAAACAAACACACAGAAATGATCAAAAACATGTAAAGACAAAAGAAAGATGAAAACCAAAAGGAAAATATACAAAACAACAAAGTAGTAAAGTAAAAATAGAAAAATATAAAATATAGTTAAAAATAAAATGAAAACAAAGCAAAACAAAAGAAAAAAACAAACAAGGAAAAAACACAATATAACAAAAAAGTACAGTACAAGCATCAAAAAATAATAAATAAAATTATAAAGATAGTAAAATAAAAGCATAAAAAAGAAAAGAAGTAAATAAAAAATTAAAAGAATAATTAAAAAAAGAACAACAGAACAAAACAAAACAAAAAAAAGAAGTAGTAATATTTTCCTGTGGCCTTAGCTATCAGTGCCCTTGCCCCCACATTGAGCCACAGCCAATCTCTGCATATGCAGGAAGTCCTCCAATACTTCTAGGTCAGTCTCTGGACCTGCTGTGGACACTGTGGGGCCAGCTCAGACTCTGATCTGGCCTTACTCCCTCATGTACTTGCTCCCAAAGTCCACAGTTTTCCCCAAAGTCCACAGCCTCAATTGTGGGAACACTCATAGTCTATTCAGGTATTCCACAGACACAGGGTTTACCAAGCCGATTGTGGGTATTTAATCTGCTGTTCCTGCAGCTGCATGGAGAGATTTCCCTCTCTCTTCCTTGGTCTCACAGCCCCTGGGGTTCAGCTTTGTTTCTGGCCTCACCTCTGCATGTGGGCTCCCCTCAGGCGTCTGGTCCTGACCCAGGCAAGAGGGGGCAAAAGCAGTGGCTGATTAGGGCTCATTTGCTCACTCAGGCTGGGGGAGGGAGGGATATGGCAGTCACAATTGGGATGTGTGGGGAGTGCCTGCAGCGGCTGAGGCCGGTGTGAAGTTGCAACAGCCTGAGGCATACCATGCATTCTACTGGGAAAGTTGGCCTCAGACTGTGGGACCCTCAGGAGTGGCAGGCTGCACAGGCTACCAGGAAGTTGTGGACAGTGACCTGCCTTGAACACAGGACCCTTGGTGGCAGCGGTGACGCTCTATGGGGTCTGAGATAACAGTCACTGCTCACACTAGTTCTTCTAGGTGTTGCTGCCCCTGGAGCACCCCACAACAAAGGTCTCCTGCCTCTCCAACAGGCCCATGCTTTTCCCAGACTCCTTCCTGGCTAGCCGTGTCACACTAACACCCCCCAGGCTGTCCTCATGCAGCCAACCCCAGTCCTCTCACTGGGGTCTGACCTCCAAAGCCCAAGCCTCAGCACCCAGCCCCTACCAGCCCTAGCAGGCAAGCAGACAAGCATCTCAGGTTGATGAGTGCTGGTTGGCACCGATCCTCCTTGTGGGAGTCTCTCCGCTCTGCCCTCCACACCCTTGTTGCTGCCTTCTCCAAGGTTCTGAAGCTCCCCCCACCCAGTCCCCACCAGTAAGGGGGCTTCCTAGTATGTGGAAACTTCTTCCTTCACAGCTCCCTTCCAGAGGGGCAGGTCCCATCCAGATTCCTTTGTCTCTTTTTTTTTTTTTTTTTGCCTTACCCAGTTATGTGGGGATTTTCTTGCCTTTTTGGAAGTCTGAGGTCAATTCTGTAGGTGTTCTGTGGGAGCTGTTCCACATGTAGATGTATTTGTGGGGAGGAAGGTGATCTCCACGTTTTACTCCTCCCCCAGCTTGAAGGTCTCCAAGACATTCCAAATGGCCATGGGAAGGAGTGTAAGGTCCTGGCTCCAGAGTCTGTCACTGTTGGCAGTGGTCAGAACATAGGTGGGATCAGTAGGTGAAACCCGCCTGTTTCCATTCTCAATGTCCTCTTGCTGCAAATGCAAAACAGTCTTCCCAGGGGTAGAATACTTGTGCTGTTGCTGACCAAGAGACGGCTTTTTATCATGCAGAAAGTTTCTGTTGTTATTATTATTGCTGTCTTCTTTTTAGTTTAGCAGTTTATTACAGGCTAGGATAAAGGATACAGATGAACATCCAGTGGAAGAGATGCATAGGGCAAGGTATCAGGGAGGGGAATGGAGCATCCATGCCCTCTCCAAGCCCAAAACTCTGCCCAAATCTCCATTTGTTCACTGACCTGGAAGTCATTACTTTTTAAATAAGAACCATCAGTGAACCATGAGAGATCAGCATTATCCAAAGGAATTTCCTGCAGATCAACATGAGGAGTCAGGAGATGATTTGTGTTAAGCAGTTGTAAGAGAGAAGCAGATGTGGGGGAGAAGTGTAGCCTAGTTAAGGTTATTTCAACATGAGTTATGTGAGGAGCAGTTAATAAAAGAACTTGACAGGAAGTGAAGTGGCTGACTGAGATATGTTAAATGTGATAAGAATTCAGGAGCACTTCTACTGTATGAGGAATAAAAATGGTTAAGATAATCCTGCATGAGTTTCTCACTGGCCTTAACCAAAAGGACAGTGGTTATAATGGCTCTAAGGCAAAGAGGGTATCCCTCTGTGATAAAGTCCAATTGCTGGCTATAATACCGTATTTTTATACCTGATGGTAGTCCCTGTGTTTTGGGGTGAGTACCCCAAAGGCATTCCCTTCCTTTTTATATATACAAAAGAAAAAGAGGATCTGATAATTGAGATGTCAAGGGAAGCTGGGTTAATCAGACTCCCCTTTAAAGCCCTGAAGGCTTATACTGTCTGCTTCCTCCCATAAAATTAGGTCCATGTTGTCAATGTTGATTAAAACATACAGAAGTCTAGCCATCAGAGAGAAATTTGGAATCCAGTTTTGGCCATAACCAACTAGATTGAAAAAAACCTCACAGTTGGCCTCGCAGTTTGGGAAAGTTAGGGCACCATAAAAATCTATCTGGATCTAGGTGTTTCCCTTGTTCTAATATCAAATACCCTAAATATTAAACCTGGGTTTGGGCAAACTGCAATTTTTCTTTGGCAACCTTATGTCCTTGTAAGGATAAAAAGTTTAGTAAATGGATGCTGCCTTCCTGTGAGAAAGCTTGAGAAGAAGAGCAAAAAGAAAATCATCTACATATTACAACAAAGTAGAACCCCTAGAACTTTATATCATCCAGATCAGCTACAGGATTTGTGAAAAATAGGAAGGACTCAGTAACCCTGAGGCATTACTGTACAAGTGAATTGGGTTTTTTTTCCCAATTGAAAGCAAAAAATATTAATTGTCTAGCTTCATCAACTGGAATACTAAAGAATGCACTGCATAAATCAATTACAGTAAAGAATTTACTTCTGGTGGGAAAAGATGTTAGTAATGATTGAGAGTTAGAAACAACAGGGTGTTGAGGGATAACAATGGTGCTTATTGCTCAGAGGTCCTAGACAAACCTCTACCTTCAGTCCCTAGATTTTCTCACCAGTAAAATGGGAGTATTACAGAGACTAGTACAAGGGATAATGAGGCTTTGAATCTTATTCTATTATGGGCTGAATGCCTTGAAGGGCTTCTTTACTTATAGAATATTGATTAATTCTGGGAAGAGGTTTCAAACCCTCAAGGTATCTATGTGAATCTTGATTGGAGATGTGCTAGGAGTTTTGCCAACATCATTTGGAGATTTTGCCCATAAGGAAAGTGGTAGCTGATTCAATAGGGACAAATGATCAATATTTCCAGAATCAGCTCTAGTACCATCAGAAATGGAGCAAATAAAAGTTGTCAAAGGTTAATTCACTTGGTTGGTTTATTTGATGACTACTGCCCATTTTCAGAATTAGTTCTCCCTTTTGGGAGAAAGAAACTCTGGCATGATATCTCTCTAAGACATCTCAGTGTAATAAATGGATAAGGGTAGAGGAACTAAGGAGAAAATGATGGTCTCTCTCAAAGGGTCTAAACAAAAGGGAATGGGTTCAGAGACAGAAACCACTTGAGGTTAATTTGAGATCCCCACTATTTAAACTGTTTTATATTCCAAGTCAGGAACCACTTTACAGTGGTGGAGTTGAGCAAGAATAGTGCAGCTCCAAAATCAGTTAGGATTGGAAGAGATTTATTTCCAATCTGGAGAAATATTTCTCCAAGCTGATTAAGAGTGAAAATTGGGAAGAGCCCCTGTATTTCTTCAGAGCCCAGTAATTAAAATTGGGAGACACTGGAAAGGCTGATTAGAGAGCTGAAAGAACTTGAAGCACTTAAATTTGTAACACTCTCTTTTCCAATGTCTTGGATCTTTGCAATAAAAGCAGAAATTAGGAAGGGTTTGGTTTTGTCTAGGGACATCGATTTGCTGGAATTGAAGATTAAGAATTTTAGTGGTCTTCATTTTAGATAACTTATGTAGAGTGTGAGAGAGCTGGTTTGCCAGATTAAATCTGGAATGTACCTAGTTTCCCATTTCATCCTGGCCCTTTTTACTAGAAGGGAAAGGCCCGTCCATTAACAGAGTTAAAAGTTACTCAGGTGGAATCAACATCTGAAGAAGACCAAAATTTAATTTTAAAATAATCTGAAATTGATTGTAATAGTCATGAACAGATTCAGCAGATTTTTGTGTGCAAGACTGAATTATGTTCAAATCAACAGGCTTTGGTAAAGCCCTAAGAATTGCTCAACAATGTCACCTAGCAATTGCCTAAGCCTGATCATATATTATCAGGCTGGTCTCTCAGTTGTAATTCATCCAATATTGGGCCTGGCCTTCACTAACATGCATATGAACTAACTGATATGAGTCAAGTAAACCAGGCTCATAAGTCTAAATGACTATATTGAATTCCACAGAAAATCTGTGAGGATATTTGCTTACTGTTTTTTGTTTTTTGTTTCTTGTTTTTTGTTTTTTATTTTTGTTTTTGGTGTCTCAGATGTTTATATTGTTTGGAGTTAGATATATATGAAGCACATGATTCTGAAGTTAGGTAAAACAGTGAAGCTTTGTTTTCACTTGAAGTAAAAATATAAATGTTATTAGAAAAAATAGAAATAAATAAATTTTACCTCTTTATTTATTTTATACTTTTATTTCAAGAATAACTATATATTTCGAAAAGAATTTTTTAAAATTTTTACCAAATCACACACTGGAGTGATTAGCTGAAATCACTAAGTTCCAATTAAAATAATTTCATATTCCTAATCAAATATATAATCTTTGTAATCTTTCCTACAAATAAAATTTGTTTTTAAAAAGTTGCTCTCTTTTCATCTTAAATACAGAGAAATAAAAGATCCTTGGTTATTACTGAATTCTAAAGAAGACTTCATTTCAAATAAAGGATGAAATTAACTTTGATTTAGAGACAGAAAAGTCTTTTAAGATCTATACTTCAACAAGTTGTTAATCTTGTGCCACTTTTAGCACTTGTCACACATATAAACAAGGAAATTGGCTCTATCTTATTCTAGCTCTGTATTGAATTAAAAGAAGAGCATGATGTGAAGAAAGAGTAAATTTCATCCTTTCTTTAGTAATGCACATGTATTTCCATACATTTCACAATCTAAAGGAACGTATGAATTCATTCAATAAATACCAAACTATAAATTGTAATTCCAGAAAAGGGAAAGGTTTAAACATTTTTTTCTGATTTCTGATTTTCTGAAACGTAAAATCTGATCATTTTATGTTTGAAGGCTGAAAATTAATTACATACATTTTATTTTTTAGCAGGAAACTTCTGTATTAGGAATAAATCTAAATGTTACTTTGGAAAAATCTTTGACTTTGGCTCACAGTTCAGCTTTAGTTCAGGAAATATAAGAAAATAAGGTCTTAGCTTCTGGATCCTCAGAGGCTTAATTTTAAAGGGACATATTCTTATAAGTTCAGAGAAAAACAGACATTTGGCAAGAGAATTAGAATGGGGGAACTGAGGGTATAGATGTGGTGTAGGCAGCATAGAAGGAAAGGAGAAAGATGACACTGGAGGTGGACCTGAGTATGAGGAGCTGAGGGAGACAGACAAAATGACACCAAGGGTGGAGCCTGAGACAAGGAAGAGGTTCATGAGGCTTTGGAAGCCATTTTAATCTTTCTTTGTTTGCCTCAGTTAATCTTAGAATCTTATTTTGCAGAGAGGCAATTTTAGGCTCCTTGTAATGTTTGGAAGCCTCAAAATATAAATTGAAATAGGCATTCCATTCAGTTTTGGAAATTTTAGAGCTATGGTAGTCCAATTCAGTTTTTTTTATCATCTTTGTTGGAGTATAATTGCTTTACAATGGTGTGTTTGTTTCTGCTTTATGACAAAGTGAATCAGCTATACATATAAATACATCCCCATTCATTTACATTTCAAAATTGAAATATAGTTGACTTATGTTTCAGGTGTACAGTAAAGTGATTCAGGTTCTTTTTCAGATTCTTTTCCATTATAGATTGATACAACATATTGAATATCGTTCCCTGTGCTATACAATAGGTCCTTGTTTTTTATCTATTTTATATTTAGTCATGTGTATCTGTTAATCCCAAATTCCTAATTTATCCCTCCCTCCCCTCTTTCCCCTTTGGTAGCCATAAGTTTGTTTTCTATGTCTGTGAGTCTACTTCTCTTTTGTAAATAAGTTCATTTGTATCATTTTCTTAGATTTCACATATAAGTGATATCATATGATATTTGTCTTTCTCTGGCTTACTTCACTTAGTATGATAGTCTCCAGGTCCATCCATGTTGCTGCAAATGGCATTATTTCATTCTTTTTCTCATGGCTGAGTAATACTCCATTGTATATATGTGCCACATCTTCTTTATCCATTCATCTGTCGATGGACACTTAGGTTGCTTCCATGTCCTGGCTGTTGTAAATAGTGCTGCTGTGAACATTGTTGTACATGTATCTTTTTGAATTAGAGTTTTCATCATCTAATGCTATTTATTTAATTTTAATTTTTTTTAGTTTTCTCCATTGTATCCTCTATTTTCATGTAGTTAACCTATTTCAAATGGAGCCCTTCTATACAGTGTGTTTTACACTTCCCCAGGTGTGTTTTTTTTTTCACACACACACACCGCATGTTATTTTTACAAGAGATAAATAAACTGACACCAGGCATTGGAAATGGATGACCACAACAGAAGCAACAATGACTGCAATTACCAAACACGAAACACACTCACACTATGTCATAATATTGACATTCACTGTATGTCAATATTATATAAACAGGAATCTTCCACTGTAACAGCTCCTTTACTTTGCAGTGAAAATTGATTTGTATATTTTTTCCCTCTGAGTCTTTGTGGGATTTTTTTTTTCAATTCAAACAGAAAGTCACAAAAATTGTAATCATCCTCATCAGTTCACTCAGTCCCATGTAATTTTTTTTAACATCTTTATTGGGGTATAATTGCTTTACAATGGTGTGTTAGTTTCTGCTTTACTTTGCAGTGAAAATTGAAAAGGAATCTTTGCACTGTAACAGCTCCTTTACTTTGCAGTGAAAATTGATTTGTATATTTTTTCCCTCTGAGTCTTTGTGGGATTTTTTTTTTCAATTCAAACAGAAAGTCACAAAAATTCTAATCATCCTCATCAGTTCACTCAGTCCCATGTAATTTATTTTTAACATCTTTATTGGGGTATAATTACTTTACAATGGTTTGTTAGTTTCTGCTTTATAACAAAGTGAATCAGTTATACATATACATATGTTCCCATATCTCTTCCCTCTTGCATCTCACTCCCTCCCACCCTCCCCATCACACCCCTCCAGGCGGTCACAAAGCACCCAGCCAATATCCCTGTGCTATGCGGCTGCTTCCCACTAGATGTCTACCTTAGATTTGGTAGTGTATATATGTCCATACCTCTGTCTCGCTTTGTCACAGCTCACCCTTCCCCCTCCCCATATCCTCAAGTTCGTTCTCTAGTAGGACGGTGGCTTTATTCCTGTCTTACCCCTAGGTTCTTCATGACATTTTTTAATCTTAAATTCCATATATACGTGTTAGCATACGGTATTTGTCTTTCTCTTTCTGACTTACTTCACTCTGTATGACAGACTCTAGGTCTATCCACCTCATTACAGATAGCTCAATTTCGTTTCTTTTTATGGCTGAGTAATATTCCATTGTACATATGTGTCACATCTTCTTTATCCATTCATCCAAAGATGGGCACTTAGGTTGTTTCCATCTCCGGGCTATTGTAAATAGAGCTGCAATGAACATTTTGGTACATGACTCTTTTTGAATTATGGTTTTCTCAGGGTATATGCCCAGTAGTGGAATTGCTGGGTCGTATGGTAGTTCTATTTGTAGTTTTTTAAGGAACCTCCATACTGTTCTCCATAGTGGCTGTACCAATTCACATTCCCACCAGCAGTGCAAGAGTGTTCCCTTTTCTCCACACTCTCTCCAGCATTTATGGTTTCTAGATTTTTTGATGATGGCCATTCTACCTGGTGTGAGATGATATCTCATTGTAGTTTCGATTTGCATTTCTCTAATGATTAAAGATGTTGAGTATTCTTTCATGTGTTTGTTGGCAATATGTATATCTTCTTTGGAGAAATGTCTATTTAGGTCTTCTGCCCATTTTTGGATTGGGTTGTTTGTTTTTTTTGTTATTGAGCTGCATGAGCTGCTTGTAAATTTTGGAAATTAATCCTTTGTCAGTTGCTTCATTTGCAAATATTTTCTCCCATTCTGAGAGTTGTCTTTTGGTCTTGTTTATGGTTTCCTTTGCTGTGCAAAAGCTTTGAAGTTTCATTCGTTCCCATTTGTTTATTTTTGGTTTTATTTCCATTTCTCTAGGAGGTGGGTCAAAAAGGATCTTGCTGTGATTTATGTCATAGAGTGTTCTGCCTATGTTTTCCTCTACGAGTTTGATAGTTTCTGGCCTTACATTTAGGTTTTTAATCCATTTAAGCTTATTTTGTGTATGGTGTTAGGGAGTGATCTAATCTCATATTTTTACAGGTACCTGTCCAGTTTTCCCAGCACCACTTATTGAAGAGGCTGTCCTTTCTCCACTGTACTTTCCTGCCTCATTTATCAAAGATAAGGTGACCATATGTGCGTGGGCTTATATCTGGGCATTCTATCCTGTTCCATTGATCTATGTCTCTGTTTTTGTGCCAGTAGCATACTGTCTTGATTACTGTAGCTTTGTAGTATAGTCTGAAGTCAGGGAGCCTGATTCCTCCAGCTCCGTTTTTCCTTCTCCAGATTGCTTTGGCTATTCAGGGTCTTTTGTGTTTCCATACAAATTGTGAAATTCTTGTTCTAGTTTTGTGAAAAATGCCAGTGGTAGTTTGAAAGGGATTGCATTGAATCTGTAGATTGCTTTGGGTAGTAGAGTCATTTTCACAATGTTGACTCTTCCAATCCAAGAACATTGTATATCTCTCCATCTATTTGTATCATCCTTAATTTCTTTCATCGGTGTCTTATAATTTTCTGCATACAGGTTTTTGTCTCCTTAGGTAGGTTTATTCCTAGATATTTTATTCTTTTTCTTGCAATGGTAAATGGGACTGTTTTCTTGATTTCACTTTCAGATTTTTTATCATTAGTGTATAGGAATGCCAGAGATTTCTGTGCATTAATTTTGTATCCTGCAACTTTACCAAATTCACTGATTAGCTCTAGTAGTTTTCTGGTAGCATCTTTAGGATTCTCCATGTATAGTATCATGTCGTCTGCAAACAGTTACAACTTTACTTCTTCTTTTCCGATTTGAATTCCTTTTATTTCCTTTTCTTCCCTGATTGCTGTGGGTAAAAATTCCAAACCTATGTTGAATAAGAGTGGTGAGAGTGGGCAAGCTTGTCTTCTTCCTGATCTTAGTGGAAATGCTTTCAGTGTTTCACCACTGAGGATGATGTTGACTGTGGGATTGTCATATATGGCCTTTATTATGTTGAGAAAGTTTGCTCTATGCCTACTTTCTGCAGGGTTTTATCATTAAAGGGTGTTGAATTTTGACAAAAGCTTTCTCTGCATCTACTGAGATGATCATATGGTTTTTCTCCTTCAATTTGTATTATAAATAACAATGGAATTTAGTATGCTATTATACCTTCAGACCTACTTTAAGATATGCTGTTCTTTGCTATTCCAATTGTGGAAGGATTCATAGTTTTTCTAACAGGTACCGATCCCTATGCCTGATACTGTGAGGAAATGTTATACCTGAGCTCCACTCTTATCTCTCTGAGGCATTTTTTGGTATTGTCTAAAATGTAAATCCATACTGTCAACCTCCAGCATGATACCAGGCACATAATAGAAACCCAATAAATGTTTCACTGTGAGTGGAGTATAAGTTGATAGAGTATATTTGAAGGTTGATTAGGCAGATTAGATTGATTGAAAATCTTTCAATATTTTGTGTTTGCATCTCTTTCATTCCAGAAATTCTATGTCTAGAAATTTATATATAGCTATACACATGTATAAAGAGGTTCACATTGCAGCCTATCTGTAAGAGAGGACAAAAACAAACAAAAACCACCAAACTGAAAACAACTACAGGTCCGTCAATATTGGACTGGCCATGTAAATTATGTAATGTGACGCAGCTATTAAAGAAAATGGAATAGATGTACGCAAAAACTGACTGGGAAAATGAATATCCAAGACAGATTGTAGACTATGTATAGTATGCTGCTCTTGTATTAAATACGTGATCTCCATTACGTAGAAATACTTACATACAACATACAACAAGTGTGAATGTCAGCACTTGGGAAATATCTGAAAGAACCACATAAGATACTGGGAGAGTGGGACAACTTTCCATGTCCCGTATGATTGGAATTCTGAAGGGTACACACAGCAACTAATGGACCTCTGCTACCATCTTCCGGCTAAGGAGGGAATAGCAGGCGTCAGAATCCTCTTTACTAATAAGTGTCTCAGGCAGCCAGTTTGAGGACGTCATCTGGAAGGCCGGTGGCGAATGCGCAGTAGAAGGAGGTCTGCGAGTTGCGTGGGCTTGTGCCTAGGCGCTTGTGTTTCGGGGCCTTGTGCTGGCACCGGGGGCGCCGGGCTGGCGACTTTGGCACTCTTGGCGTAGGGTGGGAGGCATCATGGGGGTCACGTGAGCCAGTAGCATCAAGACCGCGGGCGCTGGGGTCAGCGTCGCGGCTTTTCCGGGGAAGTTCGTCGGACAGGACGGATGGCGGAAAGCACACCCTGGAAAGGAAATACGACTTGGCCCCTGGGCGTTGCCGGTGGAGCTCAGAGACCTTGGGGCTGGGCTTCGTCTCTTGTACTGTCTCCTGTGACTGTTGCCCACGCGCGCTGCCCCATCCGTGCTGTGCTAGCGGGTATTGGTCGTCTCGCGCCTCAGTTCACAGTAGCTGAAAGGGACAGTGTGTGATGTTCTGATTTCCCCCCATCGTTTTAAAAGGGAGGCTGTGGCCATTGCTCCTCGGGTAAAATGCAGAGGGACTGCTTTTTAAGATGGGACCGTCAGTGTTGGGGACACTCCTTAATTACCAACATGGAATCCCCTTCAGTTCCTCAAGCTGTGTTGTTTTGGCACAGAAAATGTGCGTACTAGTTACTGGAACTAAGTTTGAGTGAAAAAACGCACCGGTAGCGCCGAATTTTCCATCGAGACAGTTGATTTGTGTTGTCTCTTGGAATGGTAAAGGGTGTACTGTTGCTTCCTAACCGGTGTCATTTGAGAGACCTAACTCTGTACGTTCAAATGATTCATTTTGAGACTTTGCTCATGTGTGCAGTAAACCCTTTAATTCCCTAAGACCTTCCTTTCCTCCATCTCATACCCCATTAAGCCCGCTTCAGTTTATCTCCTGAATATCTTCCGAATGAGTCAATTCTTCCACAACATCCTAATACTGAACTTGCCTGTCTGTTGCAATTAGGTCCTAACTAGTGTCCATATATCTTGTTTCCTTCCAATCCATTCTGCACACAAGAAACATTTAACAGCAACTTGGAACATTGCTCATAGACATCACTCAAAAACATTGTTTTGAGAATAGAAAACAAACTGTTGGCCTTTAACGCTCTGTGTGGTCTAGAACCCTCTCTGCTTCAATAGACCTCACTTTCTATGCTTCATATACACTAAATTAACCTTAGTTCTAACTCATCTTACAGAAGTCAGTTCAGATATTATTTTTCACTGTGATTCCTAGATTAAGGAATTTTATTATCAGGTTTTGTATAAGGACTAAAAGTAAATTATGAAGTGGAAGAATTGAGTTTAAACTATATCAGTCAACACGCATGTATTAATGATATGATACCATAGTAGTCAACAGTGGGCTAGGTTCTATAAGGGATACAGAAGTTCTGGCCATCTCTGGTTTTAGATATCCCTGATTTGTTGAAACTGTTGCATTGTTTTGTTGCCTTTTATCTGTTTTCAAGGTGGGAAAACAGGAATAAGGAAAGTATAGCTTATTACAAGGTGGGGTTGAATAAGTGGAGCAGCAAAATGCAAAGCAGCAAGAAGAGGGACCTACCATAGAGGGATATGATTTCCATTTTCAAGGCGCATTCATCCTATGCAGGGAGACAGCCTACCATAATATTTGCCTAACAAAAAATATATTAACAGGTGGAAAGACTATCTCCCAGTTGAACAGCGGATGCCTGGGACCCATTTCATTGCTGTCAAAGTTCCTTTAAAAAAGGTGAGCGAAACTTAATACCGTATTCTTCCAGAAACCTGAATTCACCATATAGAGCCCTGGCTCTCAACCCCGTCGTACTCCATTTTCCCTTTTTATAGCAAATACTTTTTACTACCTCTTTTGCTATCCCGAAATGGAATTCACAGATAAATACAACCTACTTTTCTACTTAATTAATAAAAAAAAACAACGGAATGCCCTAACTCTAAATGAAGAATAATGTAATTTATAAGAAAGGAATATGTATCTCAGTTTGTAAATGTTTGGGGATGACTATACTAGAAATAAAGAAATAGTCAGTTACTTGTACCATGAATACAAAAAACTGCTTTGAGCTGGCAATACAGCGTTAGGCAAAATTGATGTGGTCCCTGCCTTCTAGGAGTTTACAGTCAGCTTAGGAGACCAACATGAAATAAACAAAGATAGAAAGAACTATATAGAAGTGAGCTTATTTTCTGCCGTCTAATCTCTCTGGAAGAAAGGATCATAATACCGCTTGTAAACTCCAGAGGAAGAGACTTTACTTTGAAGCTCATATGTTAGCATCACAGGGTTTGAATAAATGGATAATATAATAAAGGATTTTAAACGCATGTTCTTTCTTATTTTATTCTTTCTGACAGAGATTTGAAAACAATCTTGCTCCAGAAGAATGTTTCTCCCCCATGGATCTTTTTTAACAAACTCCAAGAACACAACGAAGAACGTGGGCTGATTATTGACTTAACATATACTCGCCGCTATTATAAGCCAGAGGTAAATGGAACCCGTAATTGAAAATGACCTTCTTTCTGATACTCTGATAATTCATAGTAGTTCAGTAGTTATCATCTTATGCTAAGGTGAATCCTGGCCTTCTTTCATGGGTTCCAAAAGGGAAGCTAGTGGTTTCCTTAAATACACATTTGTAATTGCTGTTTCAAAATGAGATTAAAGATATGAATTGAACTATAGTATTTGGCAGTAGGCTCTAGGTATGCTTAAGAAGCGCTATAAGCTTCCATGTTCTGTATTTTGAAAATGCAGTAAATTTTTAGTAAGAGTAGTAGAAGCCTAAAAGGAAAGAAAGGTATGTCCGTTATGTCTTTGGCACTTATGTTAAGCAGCTGCCTGAGCGTGTTTAAGCATCGGGGTAAAAGACAGTTGTTCTCTAAGTTTTATGCTTTCTTATCCAAATACCTTCTGATACAGTAGAGAAACCCATATATTCTCTTGGCCCATGTAGGACATACCAGTGCAAAAGAATTACCCTTCTTCTGACCTGTTGCATGGCCTTGGGAGACAGTAACACCTAATGTTTGTTAAGATTTGTACAGCGGTTTGCCCTTTAGAAAGTTCTTTCATATCCTTTGACTTTGTGAATCTTCACAACAATCCTTTGCTGTTGAAGTGGAAGTAGTACTGATATCTCCTACTGAGTGCTTACTCTGCACTAAGCTCAGAGGATAGACAACTACAGTTACTAATTTTACGGACGATGAAACTGACTCTCGGACAAGGAAGAATTGAAATTTCAACTCAGTTGTTCCTCTTGTTTTCAATGTGGTAAAATATATATAAATCATATTTATTTTAACCATTTATAAATATGCAGTTCAGTGGCACTAACCACAGTCACAGTGTTGTGTAACTATCACCACTGTCTATAACCAAAACCTTTTCATCATCCTCAACAAAAACTCTGTGACCATCAAACAGGAACAACCCCATTATCCCTCCCACCGGCCCTTAGAAACCTCGATTCTATTTTCTGTCTGTGTGAAATTGCCTATCCTAGGTACCTCGTGTAAGTGGAATCTACAATATTTATCCTTCTATGTCCGGCTTATTTCACTAAACCTAGTGTTTTCAAGGTTCATCCATGTTATAGCATGTAAGGAAATGCCATTCCTTTTTGGGCTTAATGAATCCCACTGTGTGTATATACCATATTTTGTTATTCATCGGGTGATTGACACTTGGGTTGTTTCCACCTTGTAGCTATTGTGAATCATGCTGCTGTGATCGTTGGTGTACAGATATTTGTGCAAATCCCTGCTTTCAGTTCTTTTAGATGTGCAGTGTAGGTAGTAGCAGAGTTGTTGGATCGTACGGTAGCTCTACGTTTAAGCCCTTGAGAAACTGCCAGACTGTTTTCTGCAGTGTTGTCTTGTCTTTAAACGATTATCACAAATTTGAAACATGTACAAAAGTATAAAAATACTGTGAGTGTTCCTTGTATACCCATGAACTCATCCGGCTTTATTATTTACCAACTGATGGCTGTCACGTTTTATCTATACTCCCACCTGTTTCACCCCATTCCATATTATCTTGAAGCAGCTCCGAGACAACATGTAATTACACCTATATATATTTTTTTAATTAATTAATTTATTATTATTTTTATTTATTTTTTGCTGTGTTGGGTCGTCGTCTCTGTATGAGGGCTTTCTCTAGTGGCTGCAAGCTGGGGCCACTCTTCATCGCGGCGCGCGGGCCTCTCACTATCGCGGCCTCTCTTGTTGTGGAGCACAGGCTCCAGACGCGCAGGCTCAGTAGTTGTGGCTCACGGGCCTAGTTGCTCCGTGGCATGTGGGATCTTCCCAGACCAGGTCTCGAACCCATGTCCCCTGCATTGGCAGGCAGATTCTCAACCACTGCGCCACCAGGGAAGCTCCAGCTGTATATTTTTGGTACGTATCTTGAAAATATAGGACTTTTATTCCTTAATATCATTTTTTAATAGTAAATACCCAGTGAGTGCTCAAATTTGCAGTTGTCTTCTAAATGTCATAAAAAATTGTTTTTAAGAATTTTGAGTTAGATCCAAATAAGGTCCACACTTTGCTGTTGATGGTTAGGTCTCTGAAGTCTTATTTAATCTCTAGGTTCTCCCTCCATGTCTCTCTCACTTTTTTTTATCCTCCTTGCATTTTATTTTTAAAGAAACCAGGTAATTTGTCCCGTCTAGATTTTGATGATTATATTCACCTCTCTAAGTGAAGTGGCACAGGAATACTGGCCTTGCCTGTCGTTGCCAGGATTAACTGAATAGTGCCTTAGCTGCCCTGGTGCTCAGGTGTTGAGTACACGGTAATTTACATACCAGGCCCTATTTGTGGGCCTCCTGATGCAGCAGTTCCCTTGGCTCTGCCCCTGTCGTCAGCTGCCCCTAGGATAACTCTGAGCCCTAGCCACCTCTCTGGTAGATTTCCCTATCCCCCCACTATAATCACGCCTGGATAAGGCAACTCAAACCTTTCAGAGATGTGTCCTGAACCTCTTGTTTTCTTAAATACCTATCTGGTGGTTGTGAGACTTAAGGCCAACCTCCCCAAGAGACTTTTTCTATTTCTCCTAGTAAACCTAGAGTCACCTTCTGTCATCTTCAACTCTACTCAAATTTGGTTCTTTCAACCCTGACCTCTGACCCTGCTTTTTACTTCTGCCATTTCATCCTCACTCCTGCTTCCTTTCATAAATCCATAAATCTTTTTTGGCCTTCCTAGCCCTGGGCCAAGTTCCTTCCTCTTTCCTCAGTTTTTACCCCTTTCCTTCATTCTCCCATCCAACTTTCAGTCCTTCCTTTCTCATGCAGACTTTGATTCCAACCCCATCAAAAGCAAAACAAAACAAAACAAAAAAACACGCCGCAGTTAGCAGCATCTCAGAATTCAAAAGGTTTATTACTCATCTATTAATTCAGTTTCTTTTTTGTATTCAGGTTTATTGTTTTAAAATATAAATAAACTTATGCCTGTCTTATCTATATATGGAAGAAGAGCTGGTCCCCAAGGTGGCACCAACAATCCTAGCAGCTGTTACTTTACATATCCGTAGTAGTCAGCAATTTCCATTTCTTTTTGCCTCTCAATGAAAAATTGCACTTTCCCCAAAGAGGTGTATTTGGCAGCATTCTCACGTTGTTGTTGGGCCCGCCTCTTCATGGCCTCCCGCTCGGGCCTCTGCTGTAGTTCGATGGGCTTTGACATTACTGGCTCAGGAACATTGGGTTCCCTCCACGGAACCGGTTTCTTGCTGAAGTCTTGGAGTAGAAATGGGGTTTGGAGCTTGGCTGGGGACTGGCGCTTAGTCACAGCAGGGGGGACAGGCTCCCACTGGAGAGAAGTGCATGATGAAGTTTTGTAGGGTGCAGGCCTAGGAGCAGCAGACTGAGGGACACTAGGCTGGGTATGGTCGGTCCAACCCGGTTGGGTTGGGTTGGTCACAGTTGGCTGAGCTGGTTTGGCAGGACCTGGCAAAGAGGCAGGAGCTGGCTGGGAAGAACTGACTGCAGCAGGTTGAGCTGAGTCAGTAGAGGCAGGGTGTGCACGGTCAGCAACAGCAGGCCGATGTGAGGCCGGAGACTGTGGCCTCCGAGGAGCAGGTCGAGCTTGAGGCTTGTCCCAGGCAGAAAAAGGCAGAGGTATCAACTTGATGTTCCCAGGAGGCAGCAGCTCATACTGGGATGGAGATGGACCCTCTTTTTCAGCACTGCTGTCTGGGTTCTGGGCTTCGCCTTGAGTTTTCTCAGGGCCCTTACCCTCACGTGGGGTATTCCGCCATGGCTGGATAGCTGGGGGTGGCTGGGGGTCTTTAGAGTTGCTTGAATTTCCCAAGACCCGACAGGAGGAGAGCCCAGTTCTCTTATCATTCTTCTCCCCCAGTGCATGAAAAACCTGCACAGCCTCCAGCATGCGCACGCGTAGGGCGGTTCGAGGCTTTTTAAAGCTCTCTTGGATAAGCTCGGTTTGGTGTTCCTTTCGCATCGTCTGGGGAATTGTTGGCTTCTCTCCTGCCTTGACTTTGCTCCCTGACTGCTTATTCTCTTCAGCCTTCTTTCTTCCTCTGGTCCTTTTGGTCTTTTCCTGCCCGTGGCTCTTCGTTTTGCTGATCTTCCTGGATGCAGCTTTCTGAGGTTTGCCTCTAGAACCCTTGGCCGTGTTCACAGGAGCCCTGTCACTGACTGCAGCATTGCATAGAGCCACTTCTCCCGCTATCAGGCACTCTGGATTCTTTGGCTGGATTTTGGCCTTGGGAGCAGCATTGATAGGCTCAGAGGCTTTATGTTTGTTCTTTCTGGGTTGATCAGAGGGAGCCTTTATGACACTTGGCTTTTCCCGCACCTGATTCCCCTTAATGGCTCTGTTGTCTTTGGCTTTGATCACGTTGGGACCTTTGGATATAGAGGGACCACGTTATTGGGGTCTGCAGTTTTATCATACTGGGCTGCCATAAACATGGAGGAAGCAGCTGTGTGCTGGTCAGTGACAGCCAGAGTAAAGTCTCCGAGTGAAGAAGAATTCTTTTCAGTGCTTCCTGTGATGTCCCAGTCAAGAACACCTGGATAGGAAGCAGCTGAAGTGGAGATCTGGCTCTGGTCAGTAACTCCAGATAACGTAGTTATGCTAGACTGTTGGTGAAGGTAGGCACTACACGTGTGTCTGTGTCTGGAAGGAGGTACCTACCGGTAGCTGATGCCGAACCGATGGCAGGAGCAGAGACTCTGGAGAAGTTGCAGGCACTTCCTGCCAGGGAGGCTGCATTGCTCACCACAGGAAGAGAGTGCTGCAGAGAATTTAGAGTTCCGAGTAGAAATGGATTTTGGAAATTTTCTGTAAGAACAAGAGGGTAATGAAAACATCAGGGAGATTGATAAATTCTCACTATGTTTGAGGAACAGCATTATCTTAAGGTTCTTGCTATCAGGACACCTCTAATGTCAATACTTACTGAGAAACCAAAAATCAGACCGTTATGATGGTTGTAAGGACTGAGCAGTTTTACACTCTTCTGTGTTAACTGCCTGTGCTGCCATGTTGGGCACAGATGGGCAGAAGACCCAAGTGGTATGGCTCAGACATTGTTCTCTAGGCTGGAAGCAACCTTCTCCCTGCCCTATCTTTCCCTTCAGCCTGCACTAGTATTGACTTCTATGCTGTTTCCTAGACTGGAAGCATTTTAGAACTAGGAGGTCCTTAGAGAACTTTTATTTTCACAGTCTCATTTCATGAGGAAGGAAACTGAGGCTCAGAGAGGTCGGGTTGACTTGTTCAAGTTCTCTCATTATGTGAGTATCCTTACCAGGTTTCAGAACCTAAGTATCCTGACTTCCTTGCCAGGACGCTACTCTGAGCACTATACTGCCAGAAAGCAGGAGAAATAGAACTTACACTATAGGCAGTTTTTTTTTTGTCCGTTAGAAAACAGTACGGCTGTCACCTTCGTGATCTTCAGTGTCTCACTTTGCTTGTGCAGTTCCCACGCTATTACCTAGAGTTCACATACAGCTCAGTCCAACTGGTAAATTTAAAGAGTCATTTTTACCCTCTTCAAGCCTGGTTTCTCATCCTACCTCAAAATGATTACCCGAAAGTGAATTTCTTAAGTGCTTTTGGAAAGAAAAATGTTATCTGATTACTTCAGATTGCTCATCTGTAAAGTGGTGATAACACCACCACCAATAATAATAGCAGTAATAATTAATCCATGAATAAACTGGTATATTGTATATGATTTATATGGAGGAAGATACAATAAGTTCTAGAAAGACAAAGAAAATTCATGAAAAACATATTACATAACGAAAAAGAAATACATAGTTATGAAAACTGGGGTATGTGGCAAGTATCAGAGCATAATGAGTTTACTAACAAATGACATTCTGTACCATACATGCAATGTTATGAAAGTGAATTTTGCCCACTGTATTTTAGTGAATACTGTTAACCCAAAAACACGATAGAAGGTGATTTTGAATGAATTCCTAGACAATACATACAGACAGAGAAGATATATCAGTAAAAATGCCTAAAGAGCAACAAAATTCAATCAATGTGAATGTATAGGTAGCCACAATATATGCAGACAAGTATTTCAATGAAAACTGGTACAAAGCAGACAGCAAAATAATAAGTGTAAAAGAATTTCATTATTGTGCTCATTCATATTTTTACCCAGCAAGTAACAGGTATTCAGCCTGGTAGAAATATATGTTTCAAAGAATAGAAATATATAATAAGCAGAAAGGAAGCTTAAAAAGTATCAAGAAGGTTTTTGTATTTATCCTAGAACTTAGATTATAATCATCTTCAACATCCAAGAAGATGACATCCCAAAACCTAAAAAAACCATCATCACTAGAATCCAATTAAAAAAGATTTTCAAATGTAAGAACATCGAAAGGACTCCGCAATATTGTTCTAGATAAATGTGGAATTTTTTTTTTTTTTTTGTCGCGCCGCGTGGCCCTGGCAGTGAAAGCACCGAGTCCTAACCACTGGACTGCCAGCGAATTCCCTCAATGTGGAATTAAAGGTGTGGGGCTTGACTTTTTCTTTTCCTTGTTAGGTAGCTAAGATCTAAAAACGAACGATGGCTGTTGATCAATGTGCTCTCTGTGTTAGGAAGGAAAGAACTGTAAAGATGAAAAGCAACCTTGCCTTAGAAGCTACATATCACACAGAGGAAATAGTGCTTCTGATTCAATCTCGAAGATATCATTTAAAGTGTTTAATTGGTAAAACGTCTACATAGTTTAAAAATTAGGAAGAATAAAACATTGAAAAGCAGACCCCTAGATAACCACTTTGGTTTCTTGTATATAGGAAGCATGATTTCTAGGACATATTTCTAAAATGTTTACATTCAAGACTGTCAAGTGCCAACTGTATTCAGAGAGGCAATAAAAGAAAAAAAAAAACACTGAGTATGACTTTTCTGGTAAGCTGCCTTTCCTGGTGATACCCTCTTCTGTCCTTACTTTCCTCTTAGTCTGTTAAAATAAGGATTTGCTACAATGAACTTTGTTTTGCCCTGCTCTGAGCAGAATTCACCCTATGCTGTTTGTGCTTTAATTTAAAATCTTTGGTTCCCATCAACATTCCATTGCAAATTACATTTTTCTTGAGAGCTCCTCCATTCTTCCCCTCTTCGTTCTTATATTTTTTCCTATGTCTTGGTTCCTGTTGGCCTGTGCTGATGAAAACAATCCTAAACTGCCTTACGTTTGACTCTGTGCCTCCCTATGTAGCCCAGTACTCTCCATCCTCTCTCCCTATTTTCTCTTTTCAACTAGTCGAAATACTAGTGGAGGGAGACCATTAGAGATGAAACATCTTGCTATATATTGCTAGTTTTCTATGTCACCTGGCTTTTCTGTGTTTCTGTTGAAACACTCTTGAGAAGTCTCTGATTTCATTTTCTACATGGGTACCCTTTAAGGCTCAATATTAGAAAAGACAGGGATCAGAGTGATCAACCAATGTAGTATCCTAACGTAACAGAAAAGGAAAAAATCAGGCTTTGTGAGACAGTCAATGATTTGTCCAAAGTCATACAGATAGTAAATGCCAAAGTCAGAACTGAAATTAGGTCTCCAGACTTCTAGTTCAATACGTTACGTTCCCTCATTATTCCATGCTATTTTGAATCTACTAGTAAATGTAGGGGCAAAATAAATCTAACGAAAAACTTTAAAAAGTTTCTTTTCTTACCTGACATGGTCAGAGAAGAAGAGAAAACATCAACTGCAGATACCAGGGATGAGGAGGCAACAGCAGAGGATGTCTGAGTGGCTGCAGCTGAACGGCGCATGTGTCCAGTACAAAGGTCACTGGTTACTGCTCACTGGTCACTTATATGATACAGGAGAATGATGTCACAAAGCAGGCGGTGTCAAGGTATGAGACAGCCAATAGGGAGGTCCGATCCCCAACAGGAAGGCGGGGTTGGGTGGAGAGAGTGTAGGAGAGCTAAAACAACACCTGAATTTCTGAGCTCTGGGGAGGAAATCCTAGAAGACAGATTTACCTCCCCCAGGCTCTTACATTAGGGAAATCATTGCAACATTTCTCACAGACGTTCATTAATATAATTTACTAACAGTTACCTGCATCCTACACAGTATTATATTTTATGTATCATATACTTAGAGCTGTATATATCTTATGTAATTAATATCCTTAGGAAGGCAAGAGCCATCTAGTTTGAACTATTACGGTTGTTCTGAAATCGTATCTGTCTAATTAGTGAACTTAGAGCAGCTTTTAAGGAGCCAAAGGAGGGATTAAGAAGCTCTTTTTGTAACTTGGTTAAAGCGTAGGGTGAAGTTTGTTGAGTGTACCTTGTGGAGAGTGTTGTGGTCCAAGGCTCTTCTCTTTTAGTTTCGTCTCCTTGACTCCTACCTTCCTTGGGCTGGGCCAGGCTGGGCCAGGGGCTGGACTTGCGACTTACATTTCTCTTCTGCTTTCTTTTTTCTTTCCATTATGGGCATTGTTTCTAGGACAAGCCTTGATCTTGCCATTCTTACCCTCAATGATGTTACTTCCTGTCACCTTGCAGCAGCAGGAGTCTTCTTTTCAGTGCTTGATGCTTCACAAAATAGACTCTGCCCGTTGGACGCAGATACCAGAGAGCTAGGAGACAGAGCTGGTTGCAAACCTTTCCTCTTCCAGCCTTTGGTTGCCATTGTTTTCCCCATAATTTGCTACCTCTGGTTCCTTGGGCCACACAGGTATCCTGCCATCCAGCTCTTTTATACGTGAGAGACATTCTGAATACTGTCCCTTTTTCTTTGCACAGAAGTATATACAGTGTGGCAGTTACTGTAATCTCCTGCCCCTTGCAAACAGCCACTCTAGAATCTTGGACCTCTAAGATTCTCTGTCTTGCATGCTTGGGTGCAAGGCCTAGGAAAATGAAGAGGAGAATAATTAGAGAAGGAAGAGGACATTTCATGGAGAACTGGGAGCAGATAAGGTGAAAGGGCACAGGAGTAAAGAGATTCATGTAGATTTTGTGGTTTCTGTGGGAAACAAGTTGACACACTTTGGCCTCATTTTGTATTACCAGGACAGACAGTCATAGATATAAGTAGCTCGATAGTGCAGCAATTGCCATGAATTCTGTACACTAAAGGGAACAGTCTTACATATAGTTCTCATTTTGTTTTCTGTCATATTACCTTATTAATAGCATTCACTGGTATGTTTGTAGAATACAGATGTTTTTAAATGCTCTGGTTTTGTCTACATGGTTATTTCCTTGTCATATTTTGAAGGACTCCAACATTGTAAGACATACTGCATGTTTCTCTCTTGACGATTGTTTATCTTGAAGCATCATGAACGAACTTGACCTGTTGGATTTTGTGGAGAAACTTTAAAGGGGGTCTGTGAAAAAGGCATTGCGGTGAGTCGCGTTATGCACCCAAGCGTAAGGAGCAGACATGTGCCATCAGCCCAACTTGGCCTGGGTTGCCTCTGTTTTAGTTCCCGTGGTTAGTGCTTTGCTCCCTAACCACTCTTGTGACTGTGATAATGTGAGTAAGGGCCGAGTTGCTAATGATTTATATGTGAGGTAAGCTGGTTTGAGGGAGGAAATCTATGGATCTAGTCATTGTCCTTGGTGGTAAGCTTTCAGGGAGGGGTGCAAAGATTGATCTTTCTGGGGACTTTTCTAGTACCAGGAAGATGTCCCATAGATGGGACCTCCAAAGACACACATTTAATTTTTAGGCCTGTTTTTCCTATTATGAGATACGAGTTTTTTCACTGATGGGGATGATGCTTATCTGAGAAGAAATGGTGAAAGGTGTTGTTAGTATAGAGATGTGGCTTAAGCTTTTAAGTGTTTTTTAAGGTTTTTCCCCTAAGCTTCCTACTTCAGATGGCCTACTTACGTGATACTAGTATGTGATGTGAGGCTAACAACTTACTAAATACCTGCAAGCCAGATCAGTGTCTCTTTCCTCTATATTTCCATGGAAATCAAGGGACCCATAGCCACTGCAGGTTAGGGTGGGCGGTGTGAGATTGGGGGGAGTGTGGGAAGACACATTTTGGTATCAGTAAAATGTTTACCTATTAAACTATGCAGTTCCAACATTCAATTCTGTTTAGTTAGGCAAACCCTTAGTTAGGCTTTTCCTGGTTCCGAGCCTATGTAACTTATTTTCTCTCCCTAGTTCCAGCCATTTAACTTTAGCTTGCAGGCTCAGCATCATCTTAACCTCTAAAAGAATCTTCCATGTAGGAGGAAGAAACTAAAGAGCTCTATTTCAGCACTTAGGAACATGAGGCCCTACCCTGACCGAAACCTTTATTCTTACAGTTAGGGTATTGTCTTGTCCCAGCATTTTGAATCCATCAGGTTAACTGAGACACGTCTTGGTGTAACATCCCCAGTTCGTCTACCCCTGAGACTGTCCTTAATTCCTCCCATTGTCACATTTTGATTTAATTAAATACTGGAATCCCTCAAACCCTTGCATGGTGCCTGAGGCCCTATGGGATACTGGTAGATTTTGTTAGTGTCAAATACTTCGCTGTCTGATTCTCCATATATCCCTTGCTCCTAGATTTTCCGTCCTGGCATACTACATACCCATTAAGGCATTGTTTCATCTCATGTTGGACCCACTCCCATCCAGAGGCCTACTCTTTGCTAGTTCGCATACTTTCTGGAAACCCCGTTATGGCCAGGTCTGGGTTTTTTTTGTGTTCCCACCCAAAGCCTGTATCTTTTAGCAAGCTGGAACTATAAGACCAACGTAGATTTTCTAGTTTCCGATAGATTTATGTCACAATTTGTACATTGTCATGTCTATAGATATTTGTATCATTTGTACTTTTTGGCCATTACATGCCCATTGGATATTTTTCATAAATTGCAAAAGAATATTTTATGACTTAGCACCAAATTGAATGAGCCTAATTGTAGGTTTGTAAACTAGGTTGTGCTAACTTGTATCTTTGCTTTATCCAGGTAGTAATTGACTACTGTTGTCCCATTTGTAATTATTGGAAGTTTTCAGAATTGTAAATAAATGCTTGTGGATTGAAACTTGGTTAGACTATTGACTGTCCCAGATACGTTAAAGCTAGTGATATTTTTACTCATTCATTCATTCATTCAATAATTCTGACCTTCCTGACTCAGTTTACCCAGCTCAGATGGTTGTGAAGATTACTAACAGTGTATGTAAGATACTTTCAGAAACTAGAAACTGAAAAGTAAAACTAACAAAAAACATTTGTTATTATAAATAACAATGGAATTTAGTATGCTATTATACCTTCAGACCTACTGTAGGACATGCTGTTCTTTGCTGTTCCACTTGTGGCAGGATTCATAATTTTTCTAACAGGTACCGATCCCTATGCCTGATACTGTGAGGAAATGTTATACCTGAGCTCCACTCTTATCTCTCTCAAGCATGTTTTGGTATTGTCTAAAATGTAAATCCATACTGTCAACCTCCAGCATGATACCAGGCACATAATAGAAACCCAATAAATGTTTCACTGTGAGTGGAGTATAAGTTGATAGAGTATTTTTGAAGGTTGATTAGGCAGATTAGATTGATTGAAAATCTTTCAATATTTTGTGTTTGCATCTCTTTCATTCCAGAAATTCTATGTCTAGAAATTTATATATAGCTATACACATGTATCAAGAGGTTCACATTGCAGCCTATGTATAACAGAGGACAAAAACAAACAAACAAACAAACAGAATACCCCCAAACTGAAAACAACTAAAAGTCCATCAGTATCAGACTGGCCATGTAAATTACATAATGTGACGCAGCTATTAAAGAGAATGGGATGGATGTACGCAAAAATTGACTGGGAAACTCACGATCCAAGACAGATTGTAGACTATGTCTAGTATGCAGCTCCTGTATAAAATACAGGATCTCCATTATGTAGAAATACTTACATACAAGATACAACAAGTGTGAATGTAAAGCACTTGGGAAATATCTGAAAGAACCACACAAGATACTGGGAGAGTGGGACAGCTTTCCATGTCCCATGTGATTGGAGTTCTGAAGGGTGCACACACCACGAACTAATGGACCTCTGCTACCATCTTCTGGCTAAGGATGGAATTGCAGGCGTCATACTCCTCTTTATGAATGAAGTGTCTGGGCGTGTGGACGTCATCTGGGCGAGCGGTGGCGCATGCTCAGTAGAAGGAGGAGCGCGAGCTGCGTGGGCTTGTGCCTAGGCTTGTGTGTTTCGGGGCCTTGTGCTGGCACCGGGGGCGCCGGTCTGGCGACTTTGGCACTCTTGGCGTTGGGTGGGCGGCACGTTGGGGGTCACATGAGCCAGTGGCATCATGCCCGTGGGCGCTGGGGTCAGCGTCGCGGCTTTTCCGGACGTTCGTCGGCCAGGAGGAAGGGCGGAAAGCACATGCCGGAAAGGTAATAAGCCTTGGCCCCTGGGCGTTGCCGGTGGAGCCCAGAGCCCATGGGCCTGGGCTCCGTCTCCTGTGCTGTCTCCTGTGACTGTTGCCCCCGCGGGCTGCCCCGTCCGCGCTGTGCTCGGGGGTATTGGTCGTCTCGCGGTTCAGTTCACAGTAGCTGAAAGGGATAGTGTGTGATGTTCTGATTTCTCCCCATCGTTTTACAAGGGAGTCTCTGGCCATGGCTCCTCGGGTAAAATGCAGAGGGACTGCTTTTTAAGATGGGACTGTCAGTGTTGGGGACACTTCTTAATTACCAACGTGGAATCCCCTTCAATTCCTCAGCTGTGTTGTTTTGGCACAGAAAATGTGAGTAAGAGGACCTGGAACTAAGTTTGAGTGAAGAAACGCACGGGTACTGCCGAATTTTCCATCGAGACAGTTGATTTGTGTTGTCAGGGCGTACTGTTGCTATCCTAATCACTTTGGTGTCATTTGAGAGATCTACCTCTGTCCGTTCAAATGATTAATTGTGAGACTTGGGTCATGTGTGCAGTAAACGCTTTAATTCCCTAAGACCTTCCTTTGCTCCATCGCAGACCCCATTAAGCCCGCTTCAGTTTATCTCCTGAATTTCTTCTGAATCTATCACCTCTCCCTCAACATCCTAATACTGAACTTGCCTGTCTGTTGCAATTAGGTCCTAAGTAGTGTCCATATTTCTTGTTTCCTTCCAATCCATTCTGCACACAAGAAACCTTAAAAGCAAGTTGGAACATTGCACGTAGACATCGGTCAAAAGCATTGTTTTGAGAGTAGAAAACAAACTGTTGGCCTTTAAGACTCTGCGTGGTCTAGAACCCTCTCTGCTTCTCTAGCCCCATCTTGTGCCACTATTGCCCTCACTTTCTGTGCTTCAGATACACTGAATTAACCTTAGTTCTGACTCATCTTACAGAAGTCAGTTCATATATTATTTTTCAGTGTGATTCCTAGCATTAAGGAATTTTATTATCGGGTTTTGTATGAGGACTAAAACTAAACTGTGGAGGGGAGGAATTGAGTTCAAACTATTTCAGTCAACATGCATGTATTAATGATGCCTTAGTAGTCAACACCGGGCTAAGTTTTATCAGGGATACAGAAGTTCTGGCCAAGTCTGGTTTTAGATATCCCTGATTTGTTGAGACCGTTGCATAGTTTTGTTGTCTTTTATCTGTTTTCAAGATGGGAAAACAGGAACAAGGGAAGTATAGCTTATTACAAGGTGGGGTTGAATAAGTGGAGCAGCAAAATGCAAAGCAGCAAGAAGAGGAACCTACCATAGAGGGATATGAGTTCCATTTTCAAGGCGCATTCATCCTATGCAGGGAGACAGCCTACCATAAAATTTGCCTAACAAAAAATATATTAACAGGTGGAAGGACTATCTCCCAGGTGGACAGCGGATGCCTGGGACTCGTTTCATTGCTTTCAAAGTTCCTTTAAAAAAGGTGAGTGAAACTTAATACCGTATTCTTCGAGAAATCTGAATTCACCATATAGAGCCCTGGCTCTCAACCCCGTCGTACTCCATTTCCCCTTTTTATAGCAAATACTTTTTAATACCTCCTTTAGTATCCAGAAATGGAATTCATAGATAAATACAACCTAGTTTTGAACTTAATTTAAAAAAAAAACCAATGGCATGCCCTAACTCTAAATAAAGAATAAAGTAATTTATAAGAAAGTAATATGTATCTCTGTATGTAAATGTCTGGGGATGACTATACTAGAAATAAAGAAATAGCCAGTTACTTGTACCATGAATGCAATAAACTATGGACTTTGATTGATAATGATGTGTCAGTGTTGGTTCATGAATTCTCACAAAGGAAGCACACTGGTATGGCATGTTGATAATGGGGAAGGCTGTGTGGGGTGAAGGAGAGAGGGTATAAGTGGGAACTGTGTACTTTTTGCTCCGTTTTGCTGTGAATCTCAGACTGCTCTAAAACTAGTCTGCTAATTTAAAACGAAAAGTGTGTTGCTGGCACCTGAGTAACTAAAGAGCTCAATCGAACAGAGTACATAAGTAAGCCAAATACATAAAAGAATATTTAGCAGTGAAAGCCATCCTTCGTATAGGTAGATATTCAAGACGTATTTATTTATGTGTCTATTTACAGGCACTCTGCTTGGAGCTGGCAGTACAGCGGTAGGCAAAATGGATGTGGTCCCTGCCTTCTGGGAGTTACAGTCAGGTTAGGAGACCAACATGAAATAAACAAGGATAGAAATAACTATATAGAAGTGAGCTTATTTTCTGCCGTCTAATCTCTCTGGAAGAAAGGATCATAATACCGCTTGTAAACTCCAGAGGAAGAGACTTTACTTTGAAGCTCATATGTTAGCATCACAGGGTTTGAATAAATGGATAATATAATAAAGGATTTTAAACGCATGTTCTTTCTTATTTTATTCTTTCTGACAGAGATTTGAAAAGAATCTTGCTCCAGAAGAATGTTTCTCCCCCTTGGATCTTTTTTAACAAACACCAAGAACACAACGAAGAACTTGGGCTGATTATTGACTTAACATATACTCGCCGCTATTATAAGCCAGAGGTAAATGGAACCCGTAATTGAAAATGACCTTCTTTCTGATACTCTGATAATTCATAGTAGTTCAGTAGTTATCATCTTATGCTAAGGTGAATCCTGGCCTTCTTTCATGGGTTCCAAAAGGGAAGCTAGTGGTTTCCTTAAATACACATTTGTAATTGCTGTTTCAAAATGAGAGTAAAGATATGAATTGAACTATAGTATTTGGCAGTAGGCTCTAGATATGCTTAAGAAGTGCTGTAAGCTTCCATGTTCTGTATTTTGAAAATGCAGTAAATTTTTAGTAAGAGTAGTAGTAGCCTAAAAGGAAAGAAAGGTATGTCCATTATGTCTTTGGCACTTATGTTAAGCAGTTGCCTGAGCGTGTTTAAGCATCGGGGTAAAAGACAGTTGTTCTCTAAGTTTTATGCTTTCTTTTCCTAATACCTTCTGATACAGTAGAGAAACCCATATATTCTCTTAGCCCATGTAGGACATACCAGTGCAAAAGAATTACCCTTCTTCTGACCTGTTCCATGGCCTTGGGAGACAGTAACACCTAATGTTTGTTAATATTTGTACGGCGGTTTGCCCTTTAGAAAGTTCTTTCATATCCATTGACTTTGTGAATCTTCACAACAATCCTTTGCTGTTGACGTGGAAGTAGTACTGATACCTCCTACTGAGTGCTTACTCTGCACTAAGCTCAGAGGATAGACAACTATAGTTACTAATTTTACGGACGATGAAACTGACTCTCGGACAAGGAAGAATTGAAATTTCAACTCAGTTGTTCCTCTTTTTGTCATTGTGGTAAAATATATATAAATCATATTTATTTTAACCATTTATAAATATGCAGTTCAGTGGCATTAAATACAGTCACAGTGTTGTGTAACTATCACCACTGTCTATAAACAAAACCTTTTCATCATCCTCAACAAAAACCCTGTAACCATCAAACAGTGACAACCCCATTATCCCTCCCACCGGCCCTTAGAAACCTCGATTCTATTTTCTGTCTGTGAATTTGCCTATCCTAGGTACCTCGTGTAAGTGGAATCTACAATATTTATCCTTCTATGTCCGGCTTATTTCACTAAACCTAGTGTTTTCAAGGTTCATCCATGTTATAGCATGTAAGGAAATGCCATTCCTTTTTTGGCTTAATGAATCCCACTGTGTGTATATACCATATTTTGTTATTCATCGGGTGATTGACACTTGGGTTGCTTCCACCTTGTAGGTATTGTGAATCATGCTGCTGTGATCGTTGGTGTACAGATATTTGTGCAAATCCCTGCTTTCAGTTCTTTTAGATGTGCAGTGTAGGTAGTAGCAGAGTTGTTGGATCGTACGGTAGCTCTACGTTTAACCCTTGAGAAACTGCCAGACTGTTTTCTGCAGTGTCGTCTTGTCTTTAAACGATTATCACAAATTTGAAACATGTACAAAAGTATAAAAATACTGTGAGTGTTCCTTGTATACCCATGAACTCATCCGGCTTTATTATTTACCAACTGATGGCTGTCATGTTTTATCTATACCCCCACCTGTTTCACCCCATTCCATATTATCTTGAAGCAGCTCCGAGACAACATGTAATTACACCTATATAATTTTGGAATGTGTATTTAAAATATAGGACTTTTATTCATGTTTTAATATTAAATACCCAGTGAGTGCTCAAATTTGCAGTTGTCTCCTAAATGTCATAAAAAGTTGTTTTTAAGAATTTTGAATTAGATCCGAAGATGGTCCACCCTTTGCCGTTGATTGTTCGGTCTCTGAAGTCTTGTTTAATCTCTAGGTTCTCCCTCCATGTCTCTCTCACTGTTTTGTCCTCCTTGAATTTTATTTGTAAAGAAACCAGGTAACTTGTCCCATCTGTATTTTGATGATTACATTCCATGTGCTGGTAACGTATTCTTCAATCCTTTTATTTCCTGTAAATTGGTAGTTGATCAGAATGAAGCTTGCATGTGTTGTTTTGGCAAGACAGTGTCATAGGTGATGATGTGTTCTTCCATGGAGACATAGGTAATTGTCTCTTTCTGTGATATTAGCAGTCACTGATGATTCGTACCGACATCCATTAGTTCAGTTGAGACTTCAAAAAATGGTGAATTCTGTTGTTCTTTTCTTCACTTATTAGCTGCGTATATTTCTCTGAGGAGAAGACTCCCCTCATCAGCTATTTGGTTGCCCAGTTGTAGAGGCATGATTCTCTTCTTTTATTTAACAGTTTTCAGAATAATGAGTTGATTCACAAATATCCTCCAGTGGTGACCAGTTTTGTAAAATTTATTTATTCATATCACCGTGGACTCCGTTACAGTTATCATTCTAACTGAGGCCCTACCTTTGGCCAGTTGGAGCTTCCCAGGGACTCCTGAGTCCTTTTGACATGACATCAGTTGTTTCTAGACTTTTTCAGTGGTCAGAGCTAGGAAATATGTATGTTTGTTTTTAATATTTTTAAAATATGTCATAGGTTCATACTGCTACTTTCCATTTAAATTCAGAACTAGAGAATTTTCACTTATCCTTTTCTGTCTTCTATGGATAGTCTACTTTCTCCCACCCCAAGAATACCAGTTCTCAACAATGCCTGAAATTGGCTCTATTTCCTAATTCGAATCCAAGTTCTTCTGACTCTATTCTACTTAAATCACAGCCGCTTTATGGCCCTTGAAATGTAAGATAGAATATAAATGTAGGTAGAACTGTTTGTATCATTTTGAGTTACATGTGCATTCATTCACATAGATTTGCTTTTCCTTTTGCATGCCTAGTAACTGTCCATTCTGCAGTTTTAAGGAAAATCTAGTGATAATTACTGGTTAAAGCAGCTTTGGAAAAAATGGCTCTTATCAGAATGACTGACATACTAAGTTTAATGTACTCTCCTGGTTTATATTCTGCCTCCTCTAATTAATTTTTTATTCTTTCCCAAAAAAGGAAATAATACATATTTTCATGGTTTTGCCTTATAGGACTTAGCAGAAACCATTCCTTATTTAAAAATTTGTACAATTGGGCATCAGGTGCCAGATGACGACGCTAGTTTTAACTTCCAGTGCGCTGTTAATGGGTTTCTGAAAGAAAGTAAAGATAATGGTGAGTTGTTTTCGTGTTTGTTTGTTTTTTCCTTTTCCTTTACCTGAACTTTGGTATGCCTTTTGAGTGGGGTTGGGGATTTTTAACATTTTTAATAGTTCTGACATTAGGCCTGTTGTGTTTGGTAACATGAAGGTGGAAATGTCAGCTGGTGCTAATAGAGTACGGTGTTTTTCCTGTTGATGGTCACAAACAATTTAGTTTAGTTTGGAAAGTGATTTTTGTGAGAAATATGAACTGAACTAGCTTACTTATCTCTTTTTTAAAAATTTGAATGGAAAATACATAAAAACATAAAAATGTTGTTTTTTCCTATTTATTGGTTGAGAGGTGGAAGAAAAGGTTAAGACTCTCAGGTTCTTAGCGTATATAAAAGAGAAAACAAAAAGCAAAGGTTCGGAGTGAGACAGATCCCTAGAGGCAAAACAAAACCGAGTGGACCAGAAGAGTGGCTTCCTCATCATATGTGTTTAAGATATTTTTGCTGCTTTTACACTTTGGGTGCACGTGAGGAAGAACGCTACCACCTCTTATTCTCATCTTCAGACGGGAAGAACTTAAAAGGCTGGTGTTTTCTTGTTTCTGCCTTAAGATCTACTCTGTTGATAGTAGGTCTTAATGGCATGTGAATTTCAAGGATCCACTTGCCTTTCTGTAGCCTCTAACTATCAGAAGGAACATGGTGTTTGCCAGGTTTTAAGACTGAGCAATCTTTTGTCTTTGGAACACCACTGACCCCCATGAGAAAGTGTTCATTTTGTCCTCTTTCTAAATTTAGCCTGAGGAGTGTGCACTTTATTAAGTAAATCTAACAGACAGTAAATATTCCGTGTATACGTAAAATGATGCACATATATACCTAAAACAGGGAGTAGGGGAGAAGGAATAGAGATGGAGGTGGGAAGATAGGGGATAGGAGGTGAGAGAGAGAGGGAGAGACTGGAAGTTCAAGATAAATTTTCATTCTATAACCTGATTGCTTAATGCAGGTACTAGCTCTTAAATATCTTAAGCCCTATTCACAGATCTACCCTGTACTTTAGCTTTAAAACTTGAGAGGCTTGGCCTGTCCTGTGATAACCAGGGTGTCTAGAAAGGAGGCAAATGATCTGATTTGTGTAAACTGTAGTCACAGAAATGTTACCTCTTAAGATGTTAGGGTTCAGCTGCCAGCCTTCTCACTTCCTCTGGGCTTCTTTGTGTGTGTTCTGTCTGCTCCGCGTGGGCTAGAAGTTCCTTACAAGTGCATGAGAACATGTTTGTAAACCTTGACTGTTCACATGTTATACCAAGTGTAGCCCATTGCATATGCTGACTCCTCTGAGGGTCGTCTGCATGCAGTGGGCTAACTTCACCATGCTCTCTGCCATGGCAGTCTCAGGACCTTAGTTATGATCCATTGGTGACTTCCTCTGCTATAAGGTCCTCCCACAGATGCCAGGCTCACTGATAATGAGGAGGAGACTATACTGTCCACTCCCTAGAATTGGTAGAGACTCAGAAAATAAATTGTTTCAGTGAACACCGAGAGCCTTATAGGTTTGTTGTTAGGGCACGGGGATACAGAGGTGAGTAGAAGTCTTTGTTCAGTAGCAACTTACAGTTATCTAGGAAGATAAACATGTAGTGACTATAAGTGGGTTAATTATGATAAAAGAATCAAGTGCAGCAGGAATATAGAGGAGAAATTGAGGAAGGGCCTGACTGAGGAGACAGCGTTTGAGCTGGGCTTGGAGGAAGAGGATTTTGCCGGAATGAGGAAAGGACAGCCCAGGTATTGGGAACAGGTACAAAAGGCACAGAGCTTGAACTTGTGCTCTGGAGGGGCAGCCTCTGGTGTGACTAGAGGGTCGTGTGAAAGGGCAAAGAATTCATACATTCATTTTCAGCCAATATTTGTATAACACCTGCTAAGTTGAAGGCACTGTTGTAGGAAGTAGCAAGAGAACAAAGTTCTTGCCCTTACGTACTTTACATTCTCGTGGGGGAGAGAGATGAATAAATAAGTCAATATATGGAGTGTCAAGCGGTGGTAAATGCTTTGGAGAATAACAAAAGAAGGTGAAGAGGCGAGGGAATGTGGTAGGTGATCAGGGAAGTCCCCTCTATTAAGATGTCGATTGAGCAGAGCCTTGAAGTGAGAAACAAGCCATTGGATATGTGGGAGAGTGGAGATGGGGTGGGAGGGTGTGTTCTGGGAGAGTGGAGATGGGGTGGGAGGGTGTGTTGTGAAGCAGAAGGAATAGTATGTGCAAAGTTCCTGAGGCACGATTGTGCTTGGCATGTTTGAGGAATAGTAAGGAAGCCAGTGGGGCTGGACAGGGGAAAGTGAGTGAGGGCAGGGCAGTAGAGGATGAGATCAGGGAGGCTAGGCTGGCAGGGCAAAGGAGGGAGGTGGATGATGTAGGTCCTTGTAAGTCATAGTTTGAACTTATAATTCAGTTGGAGAGACAGACTGATATTTGTTTATGAAGAGTTCTCAGTGCTGTGCTAAAAACTTGGGCTTTATTCTGTGCTAAGTGAAGATGTTTAAGCAACAGGGCAATCCAGCCAAGTTTATATTTCAGAAAGATAACAGCGTCACTATGCAGATAAGACACATTGTAGACTATGTATATAGTATGTAGTATATAGTATGCCTGCTCTTCTATAAAACACAGGATATCTGTTAGGTACAAATACTTACAAAGAAGATACAAGTGTGAACGTAAGCACTTGGGAAATATCTGAAAGAACCACACAAGAAACTGGGAGAGTGGGACAACTTTCCATGTCCCGTATGATTGGAATTCTGAAGGGTACACACAGGAACTAATGGATGTGTGCTACCAGCCTCCGGCTAAGGAGGGAAATTGCAGGCATCAGAATCCTCTTTACTAATCAAGCGCGTTAATCCGCCTGCGTGATGACGTCATCTCCACGCGCGGCAGCGCATGCGCAGTAGAAGGTGGTCCGCGAGCTGCGTGGGCTTGTGCCTAGGCGCCTGTGGTTCGTGGCCTAGTGCTGGCACCGGGGGCGGCGGGTTGGCGACTTTGTCACTCCTGGCGTTGGGTGGGCGGTATGTTGGGGGTGACGTGAGCCAGTGGCATCATGCCCGCGGGCGCTGTGGTCAGCGTCGCGGCTTTTCCGGACTTTCGTTGGCCAGGAGGAAAGGCGGAAAGCACATCCCGGCAAGGTAATACGCCTTGGCCACTGGGCGTTGCCGGTGGAGCTCAGAGCCCCTGGGCCTGGGCTTCGTCTCTTGTGCTGTCGCCCGCCTGTCACAGTTGCCCCCGCGCGCTGGCCCGTCCGCACTGTGCTAGGGGGTATTGGTCGTATCGCGCCTCAGTTCACAGTAGCTGAAAAGGACAGTGTGATGTTCTGATTTCTCCCCATCGTTTTACAAGGGAGGCTCTGGCCATGGCTCCTCGGATAAAATGCAGAGGGACTGCTTTTTAAGATGGGACTGTCAGTGTTGGGGACACTCCTTAATGGCCAACATGGAATCTCCTTCAATTCCTCAAGCTGTGTTGTTTAGGCACAGAAAATGTGCGTACTAGTTACTGGAACTAAGTTTGAGTCAAAAAACGCACCGGTAGTGCCGAATTTTCCATGGAGACAGCTGATTTGTGTTGTCTCTTGGAATGATAAAGGGCGTACTGTTGCTTCCTAACCAGTGTCATTTGAGAGATCTACCTCTGTACGTTCAGATGATTAATTTTGAGGCTTTGCACATGTGTGTAGTAAACCCTTTAATTCCCTAAGACCATCCTTTCCTCCATCTCATACCCCATTAAGCCCGCTTCAGTTTATCTCCTGAATTTCTCCCGAAGCTGTCAACTCTTCCTCAACATCCTAATACTGAACTTACGTGTCTGTTGCAATTAGGTCCTAACTAGTGTCCATATATCTTGTTTCCTTCCAATCCATCCTGCACACTAGAAACCTTAAAAGCAAGTTGGAACATTGCTCATAGACATCGCTCAAGACATTGTTTTGAGAATAGAAAACAAACTGTTGGCCTTTAATGCTCTGCGTGGTCTAGAGTCCTCTCTGCTTCTCTAGCCCCATCTTGTGCCACTATTGCCCTCACTTTCTGTGCTTCAGATACACTGAATTAAGCTTAGTTCTAACTCATCTTACAGAAGTCAGTTCAGATATTATTTTTCAGTGTGATTCCTAGCATTAAGGAATTTTATTATCAGGTTTTGTATAAGGACTAAAAGTAAATTATGAAGTGGAAGAATTGAGTTTAAACTATTTCAGTCAACATGCATGTATTAATGATATGATACCTTAGTAGTCAACAGTGGGCTAGGTTCTATCAGGGATACAGAAGTTCTGGCCATCTCTGGTTTTAGATATCCCTGATTTGTTGAGACCGTTGCATTGTTTTGTTGCCTTTTATCTGTTTTCAAGATGGGAGAACAGGAACAAGGGAAGTATAGGTTATTACTAGGTGGGGTTGAATAAGTGGAGCAGCAAAATGCAAAGCAGCAAGAAGAGGGACCTACCATAGAGGGATATGATTTCCATTTTCAAGGCGCATTCATCCTATGCAGGGAGACAGCCTACCATAAAATTTGCCTAACAAAAAATATATTAACAGGTGGAAGGACTATCTCCCAGGTGGACAGCGGATGCCTGGGACTCGTTTCATTGCTGTCAAAGTTCCTTTAAAAAAGGTGAGTGAAACTTAATACCGTATTCTTCGAGAAATCTGAATTCACCATATAGAGCCCTGGCTCTCAACCCCGTCGTACTCCATTTCCCCTTTTTATAGCAAATACTTTTTAATACCTCCTTTAGTATCCAGAAATGGAATTCATAGATAAATACAACCTAGTTTTGAACTTAATTAAAAAAACAACCAATGGCATGCCCTAACTCTAAATAAAGAATAAAGTAATTTATAAGAAAGTAATATGTATCTCTGTATGTAAATGTCTGGGGATGACTATACTAGAAATAAAGAAATAGCCAGTTACTTGTACCATGAATGCAAAAAACTGCTTGGAGCTGGCAATACAGCGGTAGGCAAAATTGATGTGGTCCCTGCCTTTTGGGAGTTTACAGTCAGGTTAGGAGACCAACATGAAATAAACAAACATAGAAATAACTATATAGAAGTGACCTTATTTTCTTCCGTCTAATTGTACGTTTGTAAACTACGTTGTGCTAACTTGTATCTGTTCTTTATCCAAATAGTAATTGACTACTATTGTCCCATTTGTAATTATGTGGAAGTTTTCAGAATTGTAAATATATGCTTGTGGATTGAAACTTGGTTAGACTATTACTTTCCCAGATACGTTAAAGCTAGTGATCTTTTTACTCATTCATTCATTCATTCAATAATTCTGACCTTGCTCACTCAGTTTAGCCAGCTCAAATGGTTGTGAAGATTACTAACAGTGTATGTATGCCATCTGCTGATGGCAGGTATCTGCTCCTACCAGAAATTAGAAATTAGAGACAGGAGAAGATCGTGTAAGAGTAGGACGCGGAGATCACCTTCCTCCCCACGGATACCTCAGAGATACATCTACACGTTGAACTGCTCCTATAGAACACCCACTGAACGCTGGCATAAGACCTCAGACCTCCCAAAAGGCAAGGAACTCCCCCAGGTACCTGGGTAGGGCAAAAGAAAAAAGAAAAAAACAGAGACAAAAGAATAGGGATGGGACCTGCCCAGTCGGAGGGAGCTGTGAAGGAGGAAAGGTTTCCACACGCTAGAAGCCCCTTCGAGGGCAGAGACTGCAGGTGGCGGAGGGGGGAAGCTTCAGAGCCCTGGAGGAGAGCACAGCAACAGGGGTGCGGAGGGCAAAACGGAGAGATTCCCACACAGAGGATAGGTGCCGACCAGCACTCGCCAGCCCGATAGGCTTGTCTGCTCACCCGCCAGGACAGGCGTGGGCTAGTAGCTGAGGCTTGGGCTTCGGAGCTTACACCCCAGGGAGAGCACTGGGGTTGGTGGCGTGAACACAGCCTGAAGGGGTTAGTGCGCCAAGGCTAGCCGGGAGGGAGTCCGGGAAAAGTCTGCAGCAGCCAAAGAGACAAGAGGCTTATCCTTGCCTCTTTGTTTCCTGGTGCGCTACAAGAGGGGATTAAGAGCACCGCTTAGAGGAGCTCCAGAGACGGGCGCAAGCCGCGACTATCAGCGCGGACCCCAGAGACGGGCATTAGACGCTAAAGCTTCTGCTGCAGCCACCAAGAAGCCCGTGTGCGAGCACAGGTCACTATCCCCACCTACCCTCCCGGGAGCTTCTGCAGCCCGCCACTGCCAGGGTCCCGTGATCCAGGGACAATTTCCCCTGGAGAATGCACGACGCGTCTCCGGCTGGTGCAACGTCATGCCGGCCTCTGCCGCTGCAGGCTCGCCCCGCATCCGTACCCCTCTGTCCCTGCAGCTTGAGTGAGCCAGATCCCCCGAATCAGCGGCTCCATTAACCCCGTCCTGTCTGAGTGAAGAACAGATGCCCTCAGGCGATCTACACGCAGAGGCGGGGCCAAATCCAAAGCTGAGCCCTGGGTGCTGTGTGAACAAAGAAGAGAAAGGGAAATTTCTCGCAGCAGCCTCAGAAGCAGCAGATTAAAGCTCCACAATCAACTTGATGTACCCTGCGTCTGTGGAATACCTGAATAGACAACGAATCATTCCAAATTGAGGAGGTGGACTTTGGGAGCAAGATAGATTATTTTTTTCCCTTTTCCTCTTTTTGTGAGTGTGTATGTGTATGCTTCTGTGTGAGATTCTGTCTGTATAGCTTTGCTTTCACCATCTGTCCTAGGTGCAAAGTAACGTGAGGAAACCGTTGTAATGTAGCATTGCTAGTGGAATTTTAGCCTTATTCAAAGAGACCAAAGAGTTTCCAAAGCCGATTCAACCTAATGTGTGAAGATTCTGAGACGTAGCATGCGTCAGACTCCCCCATGGCCTTCGGAGAGCAGCTCGTAGGATGCACATTTTACACATCCTTCACTGTCGGCGATGCTACCGTGCTCACTGAGGTGAGTGCAGGTTTCAAGTGCCTCTTGTTAATATGCCTGGTTGTGCCCTTAAGGGTGCCCGGCGCACTTGACTTCCATTAGATCATCCACCTAAGGAGAGGGCTCGGCACGTAGAATTCCCTGCAGTCCCCAGGAAGCAAGCCCTACTCTCTGTGTAAGAGAGACAGGTCTCCCCAGGTAACACTAAAGACTCAGCCTTTCAAATGATTCCACCAGTGGTCACCGTTCCCAATGAAAGCTGCCCTCAGCAAAACTCTGAGCAACGCCAGGGCTCCACAGAGAGTGGCAATTTCTCCTTCTGTAACATTACCTTTTTCTCACCCACCAGGAAGCAAGGCTCCTCCCATGGCATTGCAAACAGGCTTTCTGCCTCAGGAAGAAAAGTCCTTCTCCTTTGCAGCTGGAATGCTTTTTCCCGTCATTCTCAGTTAACTTCCACAGGGAGGAGGGTGTTCAGCTTAAGCTATAAAACCAGCAGCGACCAAAGCCCTATACCTGAAGCTCTCCTTGCTTGAGGCCAAGCACGAAGTCCCTCTCCACTGAGGTCGTTGTCTTCTCAACCATCCTCCTTCTGGCTAGGAAATCTCACATGTATTTTACCAGTTGGATACATGTGCAAACGAAAGGAATTCGCCTCTACTAACCCTAGGAAAGTAAACTGAGCACTTCTCGTCTTTCGGCTGAAGGCGAAGTGTATTTCAGAGCTCTGCAACTTTTCACCCACCCACCCAGCTTCCTCTGGTGGGGACTCCATGACAGAGACAGTACACCGTGAGCGAAATCCTGTTCGTCTCCATGTGACAGGACAACAATGTTTACTGCTCCGGAAACGGGCCTTTTTACATAGAGGAAACACTGTCTAGCCAACTCAGGCTTGCACCTCCTACCTGAAGGCAGCTATAAACTAACGAGAGGAGACCGTTGTAGTGCCGGCTTGCCGGGCGAATAGTAGCCTGTGTTATTGTGACTGAGGAGTCTCACATGCCGAATCAATACAGTGTGTGAAATTTCTAAAAGCGAGCACACCTCCGAATCACCCATGACCTAAGGAGAGCAGCTCGCAGGATACAAATTTCACACAGTGGTTGCTTCTACCGGGTACACGGAGATGAGTGCAGTTTTCAAGTGGCTCTTCACATCTTGCTTGGACTGTCGAGTTAACAGAGCTCCCCAGGTACTTGACTTCCACATGTTCATCCCCCAAAGGACAGAGTGCTGCTCCCTAGACTTTCTCTGCAATAGAGTGTATGCAAGCCGGAATTGTAGCCTTATTCCAAAGTGACCCAAGAGTTTCAAAAGCCAAATCGATACAATGTGTGAAATTCCTGAAATCTCGCTTGCATCAGACTCACCCTTGGCCTCCGGAGTGCAGTTCGTAGGATACTCATTTCACAGTCTTCACTCTAGACGCTTCTACCTTTTACGCTGAGACAGTGCTGCTTCTTATCTTGCCTCGTTGTCCCTTTAACAGTGCTCCCTTTGCACTTGATCCTCCACCTAAGGCGATGGCTCTGCCCCTAGACTTTCTCTGCAGTATCCAGTGAGCAAGTCCTACTCTCCATGTACGAGAGACAGGTCTAACCAGGCAACATTAAACTTGGCCCTTGCAAATGCTTCCACCAAATGGTCAACGTTCACGATGAAATCTACCCTCGGCAAAGCTCCTCTGAGCATCACCAGGATTCCACGAACAGTGTGAATTTCTCCTTTTGTAATATTATCTTTTTCTCAGCCCTCTGGAAGAGAAGGCCCTTCATATAGCGTTGAAGAAAGCGTTTCTGCTTCAGAAAGGAAGGTACTTCTTTGTGGCAGGTTGAAGGTTTTTTCCCTACCATTCTCAGTTAAATACCACCGGGAGGAGGGTCTTCAGGTTAGGCCCTAGAAGCAGCAGCGACCAAAGCCCTATGCCTGCAGCTTTCCTAGCGTGATCCAAGCACGATAGTCCATCTCCACAGAGGTTGGTGTCTTCTCAACCGTCCTTATTTTGGCTTGAAAACGCACATGTGTTTTACCAGTAGGACACCAGCCTTTCAAAAAAAGTAAAATGCATTTGCCTGTAGTTACCCTCGGAAACTAAGCTGAGTGCTGTTTGTCATTCGGCTGAAATGAAGAGTATTGCAGAACTCTACAACCATTCTCACACACTGCTCCCTCTGTGGATGACTCTTTGACAGAGACAGCACACAGTGCCCGTATTTCCCTTCTTCTCAATTTGAAAAGACAAAAATGTTTTCTGGTTGGAATACAGATCTTTTAAGGCAGTGGAAATGCTTTCTAGCCAACTCACCCTTGCCCCTCTTACAGATACAAACTAACGTGAGGAAACCGTCATTGTGTAGGCCTGCCAGAGGGGTTGTAGCCTTATTTGGAAGTGAGCGAAGAGTTTCAAAAGGTGAATGAATACAATGTGTGAAGTTTCTGAGATCTAGCATGCATCAGACTCACCCGTGGCCTTTGGAGAACAGCTCATAGGATACACATTTCACACAGCCTTCACTCTAGACGATTCTATCGTGTATGCTGAGATGAATGCATTTTTTAAAGTGCTTCTTAATTTGCCCGGTTGTCCCTTTAACAGGGCTCCCCATGCACTTGAATTTCTTTTGATCATCCACCTAAGGAGAGGTATCTGCACCTAGTCTTTCCCTGCAGTACCCAGTAAGCAAGCCCTTCTCTCTGTGTAAGAGACAGGTCTAACCAAGTAACACTAAGGATTCGGCCTTTCAAATACTTCCACTAAACTGTCAACTTTCGCAATGAAAGCTGCCATTGGTAAAACTCCCCTGGGCACTGCTCGGTCTCCATGCACACTGCGATTTTTTCCTTCTGTAACATTACCTTTTTCTCACCCACCTGGAACACAAGGCCCTTCACATAGCATTGCAGAAAGGCTTTCTGCTTCAGAAAGGAAGCTACTTCTCTTTGGCTGGTTGTACGCTTTTTCCTCTCATTCTCAGTTAAATACCACAGGGAGGAGGGTGTTCCGTTTAGGCCATAGAAGTAGCAGATACATGTCTTACACCTACAGCTCTTCTCTCGTTATCCAAGTGCGAAAGTGCGTCTCCACAGAGGTCAGTGTCTTCTCAGCCATCCTCTTTGTGGCTAGGTATACTCACATATGTTTTACCAGTAGGACATCAGCCTTTCATACAAACTTAAAGGCATTTGCCTCTCGTCACACTAGGAAACTAAGCTGAGCCCTTCTCGTCATTCGGCTGAAGACGAAGAGTATTTCAGAACTCTGCAACCATTTTCACACCCTGCTTCCTCTGGTGGTGACTCTTTGACAGAGACAGTACACCATTAATGAAATTCCTTTCGTCTCAGTTTGAGAGGACAAAAATATTTACTGGTCGGAATACGGGCCTTTTAATAGTGGAAATGCTTTCTAGCCAACTCAGGCTTGCATCTCTTACCTGAAGGCAGCTATAAACTAAGCTGAGGAAACTGTTGTAGTGCAGGCTGTCAGACGAATAGTAGCCTGTTTCCGGTGTGACCGAAGAGTTTCACGTGGTGAATCAATACAACGTGTGAAATTTCAGGTATCTATCATGCATCCGACTACCCATGGCTCGCAGGATACAGATTTCACACAGTGGTTGCTTGTACCAGCTACCCTAAGACGAGTGCATTTTTCAAGTGACTCCTCTTATCTTGCTTGGCTGTCCCCTTAACAGGGCTCCCCATGCACTTGACTTCCATTTGATCATCCACCTAAGGAAAGGTCTCTGCACCTAGACTTTCTCTGCTATAGACAGTAAGTAAGCCCTACTTTCCATGGAAGAGAAACAGATCTAACCGGTAACCCAAAGCCTCTTCCTACGAATTGTTTTCACAAACGGTTTCACTTGCCATTTCATACCACCCTTGGCAGTGCTCAGCTGAAGATCACCAGACCTCTAACTGCACTGGGTATTCCATCCTTCCTAATATTATTCTTCACTGAAACGTCCGTGCCTGGCCTTGGTACACATGGGTGTGAAGAAAGGGCCTTGTACATAGGGGAGGAATCTGTTTCTGCTAGGAGAGGTGAAAACTTGTGTCTTAACCATTCTTGGTCAAACACCTTATGGAGAAGCATTTCAACTGTGGCCCATATAAGTCTCGAAAAGACCAGTCCTTCCCCAATGCTTTCATCTCTTGGTCACTGGCGTAAGGTCAGTCTCCCAGTCTTTGGTATGTTCTCCTGTTCCTCCTAGTAGCTTGCAAAAATCCGTATGTTTTACCCCAGTAGGATGCAAGCCTTGGAACAGTCTTAAAGGCATTCATTTCTAGTCACCCTAGGAAATTAACCTAAGTCCGTCTCTTCATTTAGCTGGAGATGCAAGAATATTGCTGAGCTCAGGAACAATTCACGAAGTCCTGCTTCCTTTGGGAATGATTTGTTTTGTTTTGTTTTTTTTACAGAAAAAGTATATCATGCCTGAAATTCCTTTCCTCTCGCTTTCAGAAGACACATAGGATTACTGC